>NC_034190.2:13882197-14194697 GCF_002021735.2 Oncorhynchus kisutch
CCCCCCTCTCTCTCTCTCTCACCCTCCCCTTCCTCTTGCTCCCCCTCTCTCTACCTCTCTCTCTCTCCTCCCCCTCCACCTTCCTCTTGCTCCCCCTCTCTCTAATCCTCTCTCTCTCTCCCCTCCCCTTCCTCTTGCTCCCCCTCTCTCTACCTCTCTCTCTCTCTCCCCCTCCCCTTCCTCTTGCTCCCCCTCTTGCTCCCCCTCTCTCTACCTCTCTCTCCCCCTCCCCTTCCTCTTGCTCCCCCTCTCTCTACCTCTCTCTCTCTCTCCCCCTCCCCTTCCTCTTGCTCCCCCTCTCTCTACCTCTCTCTCTCTCTCCCCCTCCCCTTCCTCTTGCTCCCCCTCTCTCTACCTCTCTCTCTCCCCCCTCCCCTTCCTCTTGCTCCCCCTCTCTCTACCTCTCTCTCTCTCTCTCTCTCTCTCTCTCTCTCTCTCTCCCCCTCCCCTTCCTCTTGCTCCCCCTCTCTCTACCTCTCTCTCTCTCTCTCTCTCCCCCTCCCCTTCCTCTTGCTCCTCCTCTCTCTACCTATCTCTCTCTCTCTCTCTCTCCCCCTCCCCTTCCTCTGCTCCCCCCTCTCTCTACTCTCTCTCGCTACAGGAGGTTCAGGAGCTGGCCTTCTCCGCTCCTCTATGAGTCAGACGAGTATTTAAACTTCATCGCTTCACCGGACAAGCATGAGGTAAGCACTAGGCAGCTGGCACGGTGACCCAGCCAATGACAGCTTTCACAGATGGACTGAGAGGAAGTCAGTGGAGGTCGTCTATTCTCCAGCATGACATGGGACACTTCATGTTAATACACTGCTATGGGTGTGCAGGGGTGGGCGCGTTGTCTGTCTGTCTGTCTCTGTATGTACACGTACTTATCCTCTCCTGTCTCTCCTCAGTACTGTGTGTGGACGGACGGTCTGAACGCCCTCCTGGGGAAGGAGATGACCAGTGACTTCACCAAGTCAGACATGGACACCCTACTCTCCATGGAGATGAAGCTCCGCCTCCTCGACCTGGAGAACATCCAGATCCCAGAGGCCCCTCCCCCCATTCCCAAAGAACCTAGCAACTATGACTTTGTTTATGACTGCAACTAACTAACCAACCATTCAAAATAACTTAGCACCTGGACTGGACCAACCAACTCTCTTTTTTCTAAAACGGCAACTGGGAAAAAAATGGAAAATAAAAAATTATGATGAAATGATGAGCGACAGAAAAAGGATTATATTGAACAATTTTCCTTCCTTCTTGCTAAACTTCCTTTTTTAATTAAAGGGTGCGTTTTAATAGGTTTGCAGCACTTAATGACTTTTTGCGACCCACTGACTGAACCATCCCATCACCATGGAGACCAAACCAGGAAGCATCCATATGGGTCCTTTGGGTCCTAAACCAGACATGCTCTTCTAACGGGCTCAATGGTCTCTAAACGTTGTTGTTTGGTCGTCACTCTCCAAGATGTCGTCACAGTGTTCCTCTCACCTTAAAACCTGCTCACTCTTCACTCCTTCACTGAAGCGTATGTCATTTGCTTGGGGTTTGTTGTTGAAAAGCTCTTTGATAAACGCTTGGATGTTTTGTTTTGTTGACTTTCGACAGGCCGTTGGATGTGAGATGGCTCATTTCATAAAGAGACTGTAAAGAGGTGTTGAGGGACGTTAAGTTTTTATCTCCAACAGTCTGGGTGTGTCCTAAATGACACCCTATTCTCTATATAGTGCGTTACCTTTGACCAGGATTAAAAGAACTGCACTATCTGGGGAATAAAGTAGTGTACTATGTAGGGAATGGGGTGCTATTTCAGACACAGAATCTGTTTTACATTTACGTGGCAATGTTAATGTGGCAAGTTAATGTACGTGGCAAGGTAATGTTTCTGAGAGGAAGAAAGGATCAAGTGTATTTAAGATGATGAAGTGTATATTTTGAGTTTTTCTCCCAGGTATCTTACTCCATACTTCACATACTGTCTCTAGACTGTTACAATAAGTGTGTTGTTCTAAAACCTGGCACTGTAATACAATATAGGAAACTGCCTCTGAAGTTCCTGAAGCCTTCTATCCCCATATCACGGCTGCTTTGAGCATACTATGTACTCACACACTGGCTTAGCACAAACAAACACACAACTTTAATAGCTACATGCTTCCTGAGATGTACACCTGTCTCTTTCCTCCATCTTGATACCGTTCGATCAGGCTCGATTGCGACTGCTGTAACATTCCGAAGCAATATTGAGCAAAATAAATAAATAAAGATCTTCGTTATGCTGATGGTGTAATGTAGTGATATTTGTGCTGCTGCCAAGTAGACAGTATTGGGGATGTTTGTGTTTTTAATAAAGGGAACTTGTTTTGTTTTCAATATCTATGTGGCCGTCAAAATTTGGAGGTTCATGTACATTTTATTTAAAAGCGAATCATGAGTGGATATTTCTAATATGATTTATTATTTAATACCTTCAGATGTTCGTGTCTGAAAGCCCCTCAACCTGCTGTTTACATTAATGTTCGTATCTGAAAGCCCCTCAACCTGCTGTTTACATTAAAGATTTAAGAAAACTGACATCTCTTGTTGCATATTCTATAATTACTGTAAATATTATATTATTAGTTTTGTCTTTCTACCTGGTATGAGCTTTTGTTATTGTGTATGTGTCCATGCCACCAAATCTCCTATCACTAAAAATACCAATACTGCATCACTTATTGTTGATGTGGCTTTCTATACAGCCGATTAAAAATTTAAAAAAACAACTGCTTGCATGTCATAGAGAGAGAGCGCGGAGAGAGAGAGCGAGTGGAGAGAAAACGGAGAGAGAGAGAGAGCGGAGAGAGAGGGAGAGAGTGGAGAGAGCGAGTGGAGAGAGAGGAGAGAGCGCAGAGAGAGAGTGCGCAGAGAGAGAGAGAGCTCTCTCCGCTCTCTCTCTCCGCTCTCGATCTCTTTCCGCTCTCGATCTCTTTCCGCTCTCTATCTCTTTCCGCTCTCTCTCTCTCCGCTCTCTCTCTCCACTCTCTCCGCTCTCCGCACTCTCTCTCTGCTCTCTCTCTCTGCTCTCTCTCTCTGCTCTCTCTCTGCTCTCTCTCTCTGCTCTCTCTCTGCGCTCTCTCTCTCTGCGCTCTCTCTCTCTGCGCTCTCTCTCTGCACTCTCTCTCTGCGCTCTCTCTCTGCGCTCTTTCTCTGTGCTCTCTCTCTGCTCTCTCTCTCTGCTCTCGCTCTCCGCTCTCTCATCTCTCTCCCTCTCTCTCCTCTCTCTCTGCTTTCTCTCTCTCCTCTCTCTCCACTCTCTCTCTCTCCTCTCTCGCTCTCCTCTCTCTCCGCTCTCTCTCTCTCCGCTTTCTCTCTCTCCGCTCTCTCTCTCTCCGCTCTCTCTCTTTCTGCTCTCTCTCTCTTTCCGCTCTCTCTCTCTCCGCTCTCTCTCTCCGCTCTCTCTCCGCTCTCCTCTCTCTCTGCTCTCTCTCTGCTCTCTCTCTCTGCTCTCCGCTCTCTCTCTCTCTCCGCTCTCTCTCTCTCTCCGCTCTCTCTCTCCGCTCTCGCTCCTCTCTCTCTCCTCTCTCCTCTCTCTCCGCTCTCTCTCTGCTCTCTCTCTGCTCGCTCTCCTCTCTCTCTCTGCTTTCTCTCTCTCCTCTCTCTCCACTCTCTCTCCTCTCTCGCCGCTCTCTCTCCGCTCTCTCTCTCTCCGCTCTCTCTCTTTCCGCTCTCTCTCTCTTTCCGCTCTCCTCTCTCTCTGCTCTCCGCTCTCTCTCTCTGCTCTTTTTCTCTCTCCGCTCTCTCTCCGCTCTCTCTCTCTCTCCGCTCTCTCTCTCTCTCCGCTCTCTCTCTCTGCTCTCTCTCTCCGCTCTCCTCTCTCTCTGCTCTCTCTCTGCTCTCTCTATCTCTCTCCGCTCTCTCTCTCTCTCTCCGCTCTCTCTCTCTCTCCGCTCTCTCTCTCTGCTCTCGCTCCTCTCTCGCTCCTCTCTCTCTCCTCTCTCTCTCCTCTCTCTCTGCTCTCTCTGCTCTCTCTCTGCTCTCTCTCTGCTCTCTCTCCGCTCTCTCTCTCTCTCTCCGCTCTCTCTCTTTCCGCTCTCTCTCTCTTTCCGCTCTCTCTCTCTTTCCGCTCTCTCTCTCTCTGCTCTCTCTCTACTCTCCGCTCTCTCTCTCTCTCCGCTCTTTCTCTCTCTCCGCTCTCTCTCTCTCTCCGCTCTCTCTCTCTCTCTCCGCTCTCGCTCCTCTCTCTCTCCTCTCTCTCCTCTCTCTCCGCTCTCTCTCTGCTCTCTCTCTGCTCGCTCTCCTCTCTCTCTGCTTTCTCTCTCTCCTCTCTCTCCACTCTCTCTCTCCTCTCTCGCTCTCCTCTCTCTCCGCTCTCTCTCCGCTCTCTCTCTCTCCGCTCTCTCTCTCTTTCCGCTCTCCTCTCTCTCTGCTCTCCGCTCTCTCTCCGCTCTTTCTCTCTCTCTCTCCGCTCTCTCTCTCCACTCTCTCTCTCTCTCTCCGATCTCTCTCTCCGCTCTCGCTCCTCTCTCTCCGCTCTCTCTGCTCTCTCTCTGCTCTCTCTCTGCTCGCTCTCCTCTCTCTCTCCACTCTCTCTTTCCTCTCTCTGCTCTCTCTCTGCTCTCTGCTCTCCACTCTCTCTCTGCTCTCTCTTTCCACTCTCTCTCTCCTCTCTTCTCTCTCTCTTTCCTCTCTCTCTCTCTCTCTCTCTCTTTCCTCTCTCTCTCTCCACTCTCTCTTCTCTCTCCACTCTCTCCTCTCTCCGCTCTCTCTTTCCTCTCTCCTCTCTCCGCTCTCTCTTTCCACTCTCTTTCTCTCCACTCTCTCTTTCCACTCTCTTTCTCTCCACTCTCTCTTTCCACTCTCTTTCTCTCCGCTCTCTCTTTCCGCTCTCTCTCTTTCCACTCTCTTTCTCTCCGCTCTCTCTTTCCGCTCTCTATCTCTACCCTCTCTCTCTTTCCGCTCTCTTTCTCTCCGCTCTCTCTCTCCGCTCTCTCTCTCTTTCCGCTCTCTCTCTCTTTCTCTCTCCTCTCGCTCTCCGCTCTCTCTCTCCACTCTCTCTGCGTTGCCTCGAGCTCAGACATACATTTCACCTGCTCCTTAGAATCTGTGGATGTGTCAAAAACCATGAAGTTGTGCAATTCAATTAGAAATCAATGACATGCCAAATTAGTGCCTTCAGAAAGTATTCACACCCCTGAACTTTTTTCACATTTTGTTGTTACAGCCTGAATTAAACATTTTATGTCACTGATCTACTCACAATACCCCATGATGTCAAAGCTGACATTTCTTGAGTCAATAAGTATTCATCCCATTGTTATGAAAAGCCTACATTAGTTCAGGAGTAGAAATGTGCTTAACAAATCGTATAATAAGTTGCATGGACTCATTCTCTGCACTGCATCGCTAGCTGTGCAACTAGAGCTTCTGGGTTCGAATCTAGGCTCGGAGCCGGCCGCGACCGGGAGACCCATGGGGCGGCGCACAATTGTCCAAGCGTCGTCCGGGTTAGGGGAGGGTTTGGCGCGCACTAGCGACTCTTGTGGCCGGGTTAAATGGGGATTGTGTCAAGAAGCATTGTGGCTTGGTTGGGTTGTGTTTCGGAGGACACACGGCTCTCGACCTTCTTCTCTCCAGTGTCTGTTGCAGCGATGAGACAAGACTGTAACTACCAATTGGATACCATGAAAACGGGGTTAATTTTTTTTTTTAATCGAATAACTACACCATCTCATACATGCATTTATATACAGTACCAGTCAAAAGTTTGGGTTTTTCTTTATTTTTATTATTTTCTACTTTGTGGAATAATAGTGAAGACATCAAAATTATTAAATAACACAAAAAAGTGTATAAAAAATATATTTTATATTTAAGATTCTTCAAAGTAGCCACCCTTTGCCTTGATGACAGCTTTGCACACTCTTGACTTTCTCTCAACCAACTTCATGAGGTATTCACCTGAAGAAAAAAATCAAGAAAACATTAAACGTTACTGAATATTCCTTTGAGCATGGTGAAGTTATTAATTAGGCTTTGGATGGTGTATCAATACACCCAGTCACTACAAAGATACAGGCGTCATTCCTAAGTTAGTTGCTGGAGAGGAATTAAACTGCTCAAGGATTTTAATGGTTGTGATTGGAGAAAACTGAAGATGGGTCAACAACATTGTAGTTACTCCACAATATTAACCTAAATGACAGTGTGAAAAGGAAGCCTGTACAGAACACATATTCCAAAACATGCATCCTGTTTGCAACAAGACACGTATGTAATACTGCAAAATAATTGGCTAAGAAATGTACTTTTTGTCCTGACTTCAAAGCATTATGTTTGGGGCAAATCCAACACAACACATCACTGAGTACCACTCTTCATATTTTCAAGCACGGTGGTGGCTGCATCATGTTATGGGTATGCTTATCATCGGCAAGGACTGAGGAGTTTCTTTGGATAAAAATAAACGGAATACAGCTACAATATAAGCACAGGCAAAGTCCTAGAGGAAAACCTTGTTCAGTCTGCTTTCCATGAATTCACCTTTCAGCAGGACAATAACCTGAAACACAAGGCCAAATCTAACTTGTAAGTTACTTACCAAGACAACATTGTTCCTGAGTGGCCTAGTTACATTTGTGACTTAAATCAGCTTGGAAATCTATGGCAAGACTTGAAAATGGCTGTCTAGCAATGATCAACAGTCAAATTGACAGAGCTTGAAGACGGATGAGAATTTAAAATATTTAATCCACTTTGAATTCAGGCTGTAACACTGAAATAAGTAAAGTGGCATGCATACTTTCTGTAGTGCTTCAACACATCACCTTCACTTACCCAGACACCCAGAGGAGAAACTGTGAGTGCACCCTGGCCTCGCCTGTGAGTGAAGACTTAGCTCATCTCATCTGAAGTTGAGAGAGGTTGTGCTGTGTGTGTGATAGCCGCTAAAGGTTTCGGCATAGCGGGGTGCAGCTACTCTCCCCTTAAAGCAGGCCACACTAATCAAATCTGATGGGAACGGGAAGCACTTTTCTTCATGTCACAAACCTCTCTCTCTACACTGTAGGGTATGTCCCAATTATCTATTTCCTACTGAAGTGTACACTCGCTCATTACTTCCCACAACTTTTAAATTGGTGTTGGCATGGGATGGGTGGGGTTTCTATTTTCCAGTCATTTCCTTTCAAAGTGAACAAGTGCACACTTCAGGAGGAAGTAGAGATAATTGGGAGGTAGCCCTGAGTTGGCCAACCAAGACCAAACCCTGGAAACCAATTTTTTACTGTCTATTATTTAACGGTAATGTCTGTTTAGTACTATTCCGCAAGGGCACAACTTTGGTTTTAGAAGTGGGGGAGACATTACATGTTTTCTTTTTTTAAACACTCCAAAGTCCACCCGACCGCTCGGGGGCGTCCACATGGTCCTAAAGCACACTGTGGCCTCGTTTTGTATCACATCACAATGATAAAACTGGGGGGAGGGACATGTCCCCAGTGAAAGTTGCACCCCTGCTATTCCATGATTCCCTGGGCTGTAATTACTATCTGGCATCATACTTGAGTCATTTTACAAACCTGGAAACATTGAAGTTGAATGCCTTTGGTTCACAAGTTCCACAATATATTTCTTCATCCATCGCCATTGTTTCTTATTGAGTGTATGTGTGCTTTAAAATGATTTACTTCTTAACACATCTGATCAATACTGTGCTCTCATTGGAGAGACAGGAGCGATTAGTTATTTATGTTGTTGATACCATGGCCAGTTCCATCCTTAGATCTTCCTCATATCACTATTTTGCTTGAGGGCACCAATCTTGGAGTTAATGTGGAACACATTCTCAGTCTGGTTTGGAACAGAAAATGGGGTGTATTCACTAGGAACCAAATGGAAGTAAACAGGTTGAAACCGGGAGGGACTAATCTGAATTTGTCCAATAAGAAATGCTTGTTTTTGTTGAAAAACGTTTTCCTACGGTGTGCACGGATGAATACAGTCCTGTATAGCCCACGTTTTAAACAGTAACTGAACCATCTAGACACAGAAAGCTATACAGTGTTGGACTTTAAAGCTATACAGTAATTTTGACATTTTATTCTTAAAAAAAAAATCAATGGCTATACAGTACATATGAACCAATCGGCAGATTGCCATTTTAAAACCAAACATTCCAGCCAAGAAAGCTGTTAAAAGATCAAGCCAGAGAGAACATTTTATTCTGAGCAGCAGTCAAACACCCCCAGCCAATCCTATAACTTGAGTGCTCACGGCCATAGGGGCAGCAGAATTAACAGGGTGAAATAATTTAATTATCTGAGAGGAAGCTTATCTTGACTGAGCAGGCTGTTATTTTTCAAGAGAATCAAGATAAATTGATATTATTTTGAGCTTAATTTGCTCTGCATTCACATTGTTCTTTATTTCCTAATTATCCACCTCAAATGATGTATCTGGAGCTATACCATACATGCCTGATGGCAGGAAAATAAAAACCATCAACTGTAAAATACACTACATGGCCAAAGGTATGTGGACACCCCTTCAAATCTGTGGATTCTGACATTTCAGCTACACCCGTTGCTGATAGGTGTATCAAATCGAACAATCTCCATAGACAAACATTGGCAGTAGAATAGCTCCTACTGAAGAGCTCAGTGACTTTCAACAAGTTATATTTCTGCCCTGCTAGAGCTGCCCTGGTCAACTGTAAGGGCTGTTATTGTGAAGTGAAAACATCTAGGAGCTCAGTCTCGAAGTGGTAGGCCACACATGCTCACAGAATGGGACCGCCAAGTGCTGAAACGTGTAGCGCAATTCTTTCCTCGGTTGCAAACACTCACCACCGAGTTCCAAACTGCCTCTGGAAGCATAATCAGCACAAGAACTGTTCATCGGGAGCTTCATGAAATGGGTTTCCATGGCTGAGCAGCCGCACACAAGCCTAAGATCACAATGCGCAATGCCAAGCGTTGGCATGAGATTCTGGAGCAGTGGAAATGCGTTCTCTTGAGTGATGAATCACGCTTCACCATCTGGCAGTCCAACAAACTAATCTGGGATTGGCGTGTGCCCCAATGCATAGTGCCAACTGTAAAGTTTGGTGTTTTTCATGGTCCGTGCTAGGCCCCTTAGTTCCAGTGAAGGGAAATCTTAACGCTACAGCCTACAATTACATTATGCACAAAGCGAGGCCCATACAGAAATGGTTTGTCACGATCGGTGTGGAAGAACCTGACTGGCTTGCACAGAGCCCTGACCTCAACCCCATCGAACACCTTTGGGATGAGTTGGAACGCAGACTGTGTGCCTGACTTCACTAATGCTTGTGTAGTTGAATGGAAGCAAGTCACCGCAGAAATGTTCGAACATCTAGTGGAAAGCCTTCTCAGAAGAGTGGCGGCTGTTATAGCAGCAAAGGGGGGGACAACCTCCATATTAATGCCCTTGATTTTGGAATGACAATGACGAGCAGGGTGTTTGACGAGCTTTTGATACTTTTGACCATCTAGTGTACATTGTACATGACGCCTCTTGTCACGGATGCATTGGACATGTCTCTTTGTGGCTAAACTTTGCACATAGGCTGGGTGTTAGGGTGCCAATAACTCTAGTGAAGACATTGGTTTAGTTCTTAACTTTGTTAAGTTTGGGAATAGTATTAACAGTGTACTTATGAAGCTCACTCCAACAACCAACTCAAGGTATAAAGAAATGTCTCCTCACTTTGATTCTTTCTCATCTCAAGCCATTCTGACTTGACCACACACACACACACACACACACACACACACACACACACACACACACACACACACACACACACACACACACACACACACACACACACACACACACACACACACACACACACACACACACACACACACACACACACACACACACACACACACACACACAGTGTTCTCGCCTTCAAAGTAGTCCACTGTGTGAATCTCGGGCAAAGACGTGAAGCTTCTCTTTATTTATAGCCCGTTTGATTGTCTGCCTGGGTGACTGTTTTAACCTGTCACACCGTATAACTTCAGTGTGTTCAGTGTGTCAGAGAATCTGCCTGTCATAAAATAGTCCTTTGTCTCAGGCAATGCTCGCTCTCTTTCTCCATCTCTCTCTCTCTGTGCTATTCTGGAATCATTGCTCTGCCTTTCCCCCAGCAGTCATGTCACAGGGGTTTGTTGTTTTGTGCGCAGTTTGTTGTAGGCCTATTCCTCAGGAACTAATTCAGTGAGTGTTGCTTATTGATGATGGGAAATCGACCGGGCACTTGAAAAACAAAGCATGCTTTTGGGATTACTTTGAAGGAGCTTGGCACTGTCAGGGAGGAGGATTCTTCTGACAGCTAACGGACAACATGGGCCCGGGCGCAGTTTTTTGGATTTGGAAAAATTTGCCCAAGCTGTCATTCACCCTTCTGTATTGTGTCCTCCTCCATCTGACAGAATTGTGTCCTATGTCGGAGGAATGAAGGCTGGGAGATTAATCCTGATGACAAACAGATTGAAGTGAACACCATCTAACACCATGAAAATCCTAAAGATACTGCCGCTGCTGTCTGAGGAGAGAGAGAGGGAGACGGCTAACCCACCACAGAAAGAGAGAGGAGACTGCTAACCCACCACAGAAAGAGAGAGGAGACTGCTAACCCATCACAGAGAGGGATAGAGAGGAGACTGCTAACCCACCACAGAAAGAGGGAGGAGACTGCTAACCCATCACAGAGAGGGATAGAGAGGAGACTGCTAACCCATCACAGAAAGAGAGAGGAGACTGCTAACCCATCACAGAGAGGGATAGAGAGGAGGCTGCTAACCCATCACAGAGAGGGAGAGAAAGGAGACTGCTAACCCATCACAGACAGAGATAGGAGACTGTTAACCCATCACAGAAAGGGAGAGGAGACTGCTAACCCATCACAGAGAGGGAGAGAGAGGAGACTGCTAACCCATCACAGAGAGGGAGAGAGAGGAGACTGCTTACCCATCACAGAAAGAGAGAGGAGATTGCTAACCCATCACAGACCGAGATAGGAGACTGCTAACCCATCACAGAGAGGGAGAGAAGACTGCTAACCCATCACAGAAAGAGAGAGGAGACTGCTAACCCATCACAGAAAGGGAGAGGAGACTGCTAACCCATCACAGAAAGAGAGAGAAGACTGCTAACCCATCACAGAAAGAGAGAGAAGACTGCTAACCCATCACAGAAAGAGAGAGGAGACTGCTAACCCATCACAGAAAGAGAGAGAAGACTGCTAACCCATCACAGAAAGAGAGAGAAGACTGCTAACCCATCACAGAGAGGGAGAGAAGACTGCTAACCCATCACAGAAAGAGAGAGGAGACTGCTAACCCATCACAGAAAGGGAGAGGAGACTGCTAACCCATCACAGAAAGAGAGAGAAGACTGCTAACCCATCACAGAAAGAGAGAGAAGACTGCTAACCCATCACAGAAAGAGAGAGGAGACTGCTAACCCATCACAGAAAGAGAGAGAAGACTGCTAACCCATCACAGAAAGAGAGAGAAGACTGCTAACCCATCACAGAAAGAGAGAGGAGACTGCTAACCCATCACAGAAAGGGAGAGGAGACTGCTAACCCATCACAGAAAGAGAGAGAAGACTGCTAACCCATCACAGAAAGAGAGAGAAGACTGCTAACCCATCACAGAGAGGGAGAGAAGACTGCTAACCCATCACAGAAAGAGAGAGAAGACTGCTAACCCATCACAGAGAGGGAGAGAAGACTGCTAAACCATCGCAGAGCTGCAGAGAGAGAGGAAACTGCACTCTGTAGTCATACACACACACACTCTCTCCCTCTCTCTCTTTCTCGTGTGTATGTAGGACTGCATTTCTGTGGCCCCAGATGTTGGAGTCAGGAGTCCATACAATTGGGAGGGCAGAACGAACAGAGATTGATTCAGGCACACATAGTTCCCCAGTGGTCTTGTGGGTACATATATTTCTCTGTTCTCATCTGAACCAGAATGCACTGCTCTCACAAAACAGAACAGCCGGAACAAAATGTTGAAATTCATTGTTCTTTTTCCGTAGAAAAATATATTTCTTTAACAAAAACAACTTTGGCACGTGTGTGTAACCTATCCCATGGGCCGAGACAGTTTCCTCTCTTTCTACATCTTTGTGATGTGTTAGCAGTCTCCTCTCTCTCCCTCTCTGTGATGGCTTAGCAGTGTCCTCTCTCTTTTTGTGATGGGTTAGCAGTCTCCTCTCTTTCCCTCTCTGTGATGGTTTAGCAGTGTCCTCTCTCTTTTTGTGATGGGTTAGCAGTCTCCTCTCTCTCCCTCTCTGTGGTGGGACAGCAGTCTCGCACTCTCTGTGACGGGTTAGCAAACTCCTCTCTCTTTCTGTGGTGGGTTAGCAGGCTCCTCTCTCTCTCTCTCTCTCCCTCTCTGTGGTGAGTTAGCAGCCTCCTCTCTCTCTCTCTCCCTCTGTGGTGGGTTAGCAGTCTCCTCTCTCTCTTTCCGCTCTCTCTCTCTCCGCTCTCTCTCCGCTCTCTCTCCCTCCGCTCTCTCTCTCCGCTCTCTCTCTCCCTTCGCTCTCTCTCTCTTTCCGCTCTCTCTCTCTCCGCTCTCTCTCTGCCTCCGCTCTCTGTCTTTCTCTCTCTCTTTCCGCTCTCTCTCTCCGCTCTCTCTCTCTCCACTCTCTCCGCTCTCTCTCCCTCCGCTCTCTCTCTGCTCTCTCTCTCTGCTCTCTCTCCCTCCGCTCTCTCCCTCACCGCTCTCTCTCTCCGCTCTCTCTCTCCACTCTCTCTCTCTCTCCGCTCTCTCTCTCCCTCCGCTCTCTCCCTCACCGCTCTCTCTCTCCGCTCTCTCTCCGCTCTCTCTCTCTCCACTCTCTCTCCGCTCTCTCTCTCCCTCCGCTCTCTCCCTCACCGCTCTCTCTCTCCGCTCTCTCTCTCCACTCTCTCTCTCCACTCTCTCTCTCCCTCCGCTCTCTCCCTCACCGCTCTCTCTCTCCGCTCTGCCTCTCCTCCCCCCCGTAGTGGGTTAGCAGTCTCTCTCTCGCTCTCTCTTTGCAGAGCTGTGTGGTGGGTTAGCCCACGTGTGGCTGGCACTGCTGAGCTGAAGTGACAAAACTGGAAGCAAGGAGCTGCTTGTCTATATTTAACAGTCCAGTCAGAGCATACTATGCCAATGTGTAGGAGGATCATGAGAGATCTTCCAGCAGCAATACTGTACAGTCAGCTCAGAGCTACATCTCAGAGAAAAGGCCAAAGTCTCCGGGAGAATCTCAATTGCATACTCCTCCCATCTGCTCTCCTCGACTCCTTCTCAAAACCCATTGGATGAGAAAGCCTGAGGTCCCGGCTCTCTGACCTTCTCCTCCAATGGGTATTGAGAAGAAGGCGAGGAGAGAACATGAGGAAAGTGTCATTGAGATTCTCCCTCAGAGGAATAGCAAAGCTAGAGAGCATAGAAAGTGTTATTTTTTTATTTAACCCCTTCATTTTGGCACTAAACAGTGTCCATATACAATATACTTCAATTCATTTTTTAAAACTGGTACAGGGGGAACTTCAGACAAGTCATAGACAACCAACATGTATGTGTTCATAAGAGTCTCATCTTTCCATAGAGGGGTCATATTAGGCATATTAGTCATATTTTTAGGCCAAATCGTTCGGACGCTAGAGACGGTTTTGTGAGAAGACCAATTTTTGGGGTGTCTCATGGTCTGAAAAACCACGCTCTCGCTCTGTCACCGCAGATGCTCTAGCTCTGTCACCTTTCACCGCAGATGCTCTAGCTCTGTCACCTTTCACCGCAGATGCTCTAGCTCTGTCACCTTTCACCGCAGATGCTCTAGCTCTGTCACCTTTCACTGCAGATGCTCTAGGTCTGTCACCTTTCACTGCAGATGCTCTAGCTCTGTCACCTTTCACCGCAGATGCTCTAGCTCTGTCACCTTTCACCGCAGATGCTCTAGCTCTGTCACCTTTCACCGCAGATGCTCTAGCTCTGTCACCTTTCACCGCAGATGCTCTAGCTCTGTCACCTTTCACCACAGATGCTCTAGCTCTGTCACCTTTCACCGCAGATGCTCTAGCTCTGTCACCTTTCTCCACAGATGCTCTAGCTCTGTCACCTTTCACTGCAGATGCTCTAGCTCTGTCACCTTTCACTGCAGATGCTCTAGCTCTGTCACCTTTCACCGCAGATGCTCTAGCTCTGTCACCTTTCACTGCAGATGCTCTAGCTCTGTCACCTTTCACCGCAGATGCTCTAGCTCTGTCACCTTTCACTGCAGATGCTCTAGCTCTGTCACCTTTCACCGCAGATGTGGAAGTGAGACATCGGCAGATGCGGTGGATTGAGGAACATTCCATGTAAAAAAAACTAACAGATATCTCTAGCTTAAACTGACATAATTTTATGTTTTTTATTAAGGTAATTAGATTTCAACATTAGGGGGTTAAACTTGTTAACTAATCATCAAGCCCTCAGTGAGTTGATTTAGGTGAGTTTGTCTGGGGTTAATCTGTGCTGTTGGTGGTACTCGAGGACTGGAGTTGGGAAACACTGGTCTAGCGAGTAAGAGCCAATGAATTGCATGATTTCAGATAAAAGTATCAAACTTGGTAGGTGTACAATGAATACTGTAGTACTACTCACAGGTCTGTGTACCTCCTCCAGTCATGCCTACTAAGGGAGGCTCTGGTGGCATCCAGGGCTGTGGTGAGGTGGGCCTGACACAGGAGCAGACCTGGCCTGATGGGGCCCTGGACTGGGACACTGTCCTCCTGCATGCACAGACAGACAGACATCTTCTACAGTTGTTTATTTGGTGTTATATTATCAGTGCTTTTAGAGAAATGTATGAAAAGTACTTTATAAACACATTATTTTAGATAAGGAATTAACAGTAGCTTGTTTGTAGTTGCTTTTAATGTTGCTGATGTCCAGTCGGTAGTGTTCTAGCTGGTCATGGCTGAGCTCCTCTTATCATCCTGTAGAAAGGACATGTAGGGGTGGGAGCAGCCAGAGTCTCTGACCGACGCACCAGTCATTAGAGTTGGGCCCGAGACACCCTGGGCGTTCTAGGACCCGGGAGAGAGGGGGGTGGACCAAACAGCTTTAGTTCACTTTCCTCATGATAGTGTGTGATTGTACAATCTATCAATAATATCTGTGTCCCAAATTGGACAGCTCTTTGCCCAGACAAGGGCCCATTTGAGACATGGGTGACATGGAGTGGATTAAATTGGCTAGACTCATCCAGTACTACTACTACCTTGATATAATTGAATGTACTGTATGTGTCATTTCACATTTCATATTGGAAAACTGGGTGTGTGGGTCATCACATTGATGTGGGAAATGTCACTCCTCCACTGCTATTAGCCCCAGAGCACCCCCTGGCTGTAGGATGACACGCGCAACAGGCTGAACACCAGGCTGCTGTGGATGGCCTCTAGCTGGGTGTTGTACAGCAAGGATTTCAGGTCAGCTCCAGTGAAGGTGTCTGTGGCCCCTGCCGATGTGCCCTTGAGCAAGGCACTTATCTATAGCGACTTAGGGTTAAGAGCATCTGCCAAATGACAAAAAAAGTTATGTCAACAACCCAGGCTGGGAGCAGCAGAGTGGATACAAATTATCACTAATTTTCATACAAAGATGAAATGCTTTCTTCCATTAAAATCCTTCAAAGCCTACAGCTGCATGTTTCTGAAATATCACACTTCTTTTGACAAGAGCCTTATTGGCCCTGGTCAGGAGGGGGACAGTAGAGACTATAGAGGACTGAATGTGGTCCAGACCTGGTCAGGAGGGGGACAGTAGAGACTATAGAGGACTGAATGTGGTCCAGACCTGGTCAGGAGGGGGACAGTAGAGACTATAGAGGACTGAATGTGGTCCAGACCTGGTCAGGAGGGGGACAGTAGAGACTATAGAGGACTGAATGTGGTCCAGACCTGGTCAGGAGGGGGACAGTAGAGACTATAGAGGACTGAATGTGGTCCAGACCTGGTCAGGAGGGGGACAGTAGAGACTATAGAGGACTGAATGTGGTCCAGACCTGGTCAGGAGGGGGACAGTAGAGACTATAGAGGACTGAATGTGGTCCAGACCTGGTCAGGAGGGGGACAGTAGAGACTATAGAGGACTGAATGTGGTCCAGACCTGGTCAGGAGGGGGACAGTAGAGACTATAGAGGACTGAATGTGGTCCAGACCTGGTCAGGAGGGGGACTGTAGAGACTATAGAGGACTGAATGTGGTCCAGACCTGGTCAGGAGGGGGACAGTAGAGACTATAGAGGACTGAATGTGGTCCAGACCTGGTCAGGAGGGGGACAGTAGACTATAGAGGACTGAATGTGGTCCAGACTTGGTCAGGAGGGGGACAGTAGAGACTATAGAGGACTGAATGTGGTCCAGACTTGGTCAGGAGGGGGACAGTAGAGACTATAGAGGACTGAATGTGGTCCAGACCTGGTCAGGAGGGGGACAGTAGAGACTATAGAGGACTGAAGTTATCTTACTCACTAAATGATTGTGCTGGTAAACTGCTAAGCAAAGCTGGGTGACCACCTGGTCAGTGACACTTGTGTTGTCATGACCCCTCCTGGGGGTCAATGAGTCAAACCCAGATTGTTGACTTTCTTCCTCTTGAAAAGCTCACTTATGACCTCCGCAAGAGACAGCCCAAGTTTGATAGACTCTGGTCTCCACTATGCAACTATATTTCAAATTAGACAGAGTGAATGGGGTGATTAGGGAAATGTTACATGTTGTGTAAGGTGCTGTAAAAACAAATTATTTGCTCGTCGTCTCAGCTAAGGCTGGAAATAGCTAACAAGAACCTTGATAGTGCTGCTGTGTCACGCCCTGACCTTGTTTTGACCATGACCCTGTTTTTCTATATATTTTGGTTAGGTCAGGGTGTGACTAGGGTGGGTACTCTAGTTTTTGTATGTCTAGGGTTTTTGTTGGTCTAGGGGTTTTTGTATATCTATGTTGGCCTGATATGGTTCCCAATCAGAGACAGCTGTTTATCGTTGTCTCTGATTGGAGATCATATTTAGGTAGCCATTTGCCTCATTTGTGTGGTGGGATCTTGTCTATGTATAGTTGCCTTAGTGCACATCAGTAGCGGTTTGTTTGTTGTTTTGTTAGGTGAGTTTCAGTTTATTAAAATTATAAACTCTACTCATGCTGCGCCTTGGTCACATCATTATGACGAATGTGACATTTTCAATTATTTAAATAATAAAAAATATATATTATTTTTGTATATATTTTTTTATAGTCTGTCACTGAATGTGGAATGTGTTTTGTTGGTTGATTGAAAAATAAAACTTTAAATTGAAAAAAAGAAAACATCAACAATCACCAAACAATACTTGTTCCCCTCACGAGGGGTCAACTCAACGAAGTCCATCAGAAAGTGCTCAAAAGGTCCTTCAGGCCTTAGATGGGACGTGGGGGATACTGAAATGCAGCGTTCAACAATATTAGTCATGCGAATCAAACATTTCTTGCAAACACAGTAGAACCTACTGTACACCAATATTTATTTACAAGATCCACTATCTCTCCTTTTGACACATGGTCTTGACCATGAGACAATTTGGCAAGGAAATGGAAAGCACAACGGGGCATGGCTGGTCTGCTCATCTGTAAATAGCCCATCCAATCTACCTACCTCATCCCCGTATTGTTTTTATGTACTTTTTTGCTCACCAGCATTTCTACTTGCACATCATCATCTGCACATCTATCACTCCAGTGTAAATTTGCTAAATTGTAATTACCTTGCTACTATGGCCTATTTATTGCCCTACTTTTTTCTATTGTGTCTACTGTATGTTTATTCCATGTGTAACTCTGTGTTGTTGTTTGTGTCGCACTGCTTTGCTTTGCTTTATCTTGGCCAGGTTGCAGTTGTAAATGAGAACTTGTTCTCAACTGGCCTACCCGGTTAAATAAAATGGCTGGTCGGCTCCACTCATCCAGCCACACACCCGGAGTATCTTTACGACAGCACCCAGCCCACTTGTCTCTCTGACTCATCAACCGTTGCCTGCAAAGCAACGACGTCATCAACAGAGAAAGGCTTGGTGGGAGCTGGAACTGCTGCCATCTGTAGGATGGGGGAAATAGAACAGGAAGCAGCCAATTTAGCTACACGGTCAGCTTTAGCGTTCCCCAGAGAATTGTTGTCATTAGAGGAAGAATGTGTTTGACACTTGATTATAGAAACAGAGGAGGGTAGCTGGACCGCCTGTAAGAGAGACGAAGCAAGGTTACTGTGTGCAATCTGTTTTCCAGACGAGGTCAAAAACGCTCTATTCTTCCACAATGTTCCAAAATCATGAACAACACCAAATGCATATCTTCTATCAGTGTAAATGTTAAGAGAGCTGTCCTTTCACAAAATACAAGCTCTAGTCAAGCCAAAAAGTTCTGCCGCCTGGGCTGATGAGTGTGAATTGAGTCGAGCACTCTCCACAGTTTCCAAAACAGTCACAGCATAACCAACTAATTTATCCCCTTTTTCCATTTCTCTGGGCAGACCTATCTACAAAAAACTCAGTCTGGATTGTCTAACGGGGTGTCTCTCAAGGGCTACAGTCAATTACAATAGCTACGTCCCAGTCATCATCTTCACCGGCATTTGCTGTAGGGAGAAGAGTTGAGGGGTTAAGAATTGTACATTGTTTCGGAGTAACATGAGACATTGTCAACAGAATGTTCTGATAGTCTAGCATGTGTCTAATGAGTCGTTCTTGCCTGTGTAATAATTGCGTGCACAGCATGTGGCACATGGACATGGGCTTATTTTGGTCTGACAAACACAAGCAAGGGGTAGACATTGTTTGTTTCAATTTGACCAATTCCATCTCAGCTTCATCAGTCCATATCACAACTTCACTCGCATCCATCTTTCTACCATGAATACAATCCTGCAGCGGTTGAACTCTCTCTGCATAGTCTTTCAACCACGGTCAACAGTAACCAGCCACACCCAACAGACATCATATGCTGCTTGGTTTAGGCAAAGCTTTAATTGCCTCTAATCTATCTTTGGAGGGTGCAACCCTCAGAAGTAATGTCATGACCTACAGTGGCAAGAAAAAGTATGTGAACCCTTTGGAAATACCTGGATTTCTGCATAAATTGGTCATACAATTTGATCTAATCTTCATCTATGTCACAATAATGCACAAACACAGTCTGTTTAAACTAATAACATACAAATATGTTTTCATGTCTTTATTGAACACAGTGTAAACATTCACAGTGCAGTATGGGAAAAGTCTGTGAACCCTTTGATTTCATAACTGGTTGACCCTCCTTTGGCAGCAATTACCACAACCAAATGTTTTCTGTAGTTGTGGATCAGACCTACACAACGGTCAGGAGGAATTTTGGACCATTTGTTACGTACGCTACAACTCAACTCCCCGTGGAGTAAAAGAGGAATGGGATTGTAGGTGCGAGTAAGGATGACAAAAGGCAGAGAATTTACCGTTTACTGGTCATTTATTCCTTCACACGATACATTTGGGGGAAAGGGGCTGAACGGAACCAAAGCAAAGAAAGTAAATGTCAAAGCCCCATCTCCCCTGCCTACCCACTACTTACCTGCCTACCCACTACTTACCTAACCTACCCACTACTTACCTAACCTACCCTCTCCTACCTTACCTGCCTACCCACTACTTACCTAACCTACCCTCTCCTACCTTACCTGCCTACCCACTACTTACCTAACCTAACCTACCCTCTCCTATCTTAACTGCCAACCCACTACTTACCTAACCTACCCTCTCCTATCTTACCTGCCTACCCACTACTTACCTGCCTACCCACTACTTACCTAACCTACCCTCTCCTACCTTACCTGCCAACCCACTACTTACCTGCCTACCCACTACTTACCTAACCTACCCTCTCCTATCTTAACTGCCTACCCACTACTTACCTGCCTACCCACTACTTACCTAACCTACCCTCTCCTACCTTACCTGCCTACCCACTACTTACCTAACCTACCCTCTCCTATCTTAACTGCCTACCCACTACTTACCTGCCTACCCACTACTTACCTAACCTACCCTCTCCTACCATACCTGCCTACCCACTACTTAACTGCCTACCCACTACTTACCTAACCTGCCCTCTCCTACCTTACCTGCCTACCCACTACTTACCTAACCTACCCTCTCCCATCTTACCTGCCTACCCACTACTTACCTGCCTACCCACTACTTACCTAACCTACCCTCTCCTATCTTACCTGCCTACCCACTACTTACCTAACCTGCCCTCTCCTATCTTACCTGCCTACCCACTACTTACCTAACCTGCCCTCTCCTATCTTACCTGCCTACCCACTACTTACCTAACCTGCCCTCTCCTATCTTACCTGCCTACCCACTACTTACCTAACCTGCCCTCTCCTATCTTACCTGCTTACCCACTACTTACCTAACCTACCCTCTCCTACCTTACCTGCCTACCCACTACTTATCTAACCTACCCTCTCCTACCTTACCTGCCTACCCACTACTTATCTAACCTACCCTCTCCTACCTTACCTGCCTACCCACTACTTATCTAACCTACCCTCTCCTACATTACCTGCCTACCCACTAATTATCTAACCTACCCTCTCCTACCTTACCTGCCTATCCACTACTTATCTAACCTACCCACTACTTATCTAACCTACCCTCTCCTATCTTACCTGCCTACCCACTACTTATCTAACCTACCCTCTCCTATCTTACCTGCCTACCCACTACTTATCTAACCAACCCTGTCCTATCTTACCTGCCTACCCACTACTTATCTAACCAACCCTGTCCTATCTTACCTGCCTACCCACTACTTATCTAACCTACCCTCCCCTATCTTACCTGCCTACCCACTTACCTAACCTTTTAGCACCTCCTGGTGCGCTAACCAAAATACAGGGGGTGGTCCGCCCAGGTCTTACCTAGTGTGCATAGACTGTAAATACTACTGGTTATGTATGCCCGCAGGCCTCTTGCCGAAGCACTCCCTAGTTGCCTTCCCCTTCCCCCCTGGGAACAAATGAAACAGAATACAAACGTAAGTAAACAACTTCAAGAATCAAAAACACTGCGTCCTATTGACACACACAGGACATACTAATAAGCTCTCTTTCTCTGAGCAACAAACTAGCACAGAACATAACAATCAGCTCTCTCCTAACAAAGGAACACAGGCTTTTCTAGCTTCAGGAGGAGTCCAATGGGAAACAGCTGTATCCTCTGACGAGAGGGCGGGGTCAGCTCCAATTAGCAATGGGGCCGACCAATCAGCTGCTTGGGGGAATTTTAGGAAGCCATCCTGAAACACACATACAAATAAAACCACACTACAGAAACAATAAATGTAACGCCATTCCTCTTTACAAAACTGTTTCAGTTCAGCAATATTCTTGGGATGTCTGGTGTGAACTGCTCTCGGTCATGCCACAGCATCTCAATGGGGTTGAGGTCAGGACTCTGACTGGGCCACTCCAGAAGGCTTATTTTCTTCTGTTGATTTACTTCTGTGTTTTGCATCATTGTCCTGTTGCATCTCCCAACTTCTGTTGAGCTTCAATTGGAGAACAGTTAGCCTAACATTCTCCTTCAAAATGTCTTGATAAACATGGGAATTCATTTTTCTGTCAACGATAGCAAGCTGACCAGGCCCTGGGGCAGCAAAGCAGCCCCAAACCATGATGCTCCCTCCACCATACTTTACAGTTGGGATGATGTTTTGATGTTGGTGTTGTGTGTTCCTTCCAAACAACTCAACTGTAGTTTCATCTGTCCACAGAACATTATGCTGGTAGCGCTGTGGAACATCCAGGTGCACTTTGACAAAATTCAGACGTGTAGCAATGTTTTATTTGGACAGCAGTGGCTTCTTCCGTGGTGTCCTCCCATGAACACCATTCTTGTTTAGTGTCTTACGTATTGTAGACTCATCAACAGAGATGTTAGCATGTTCCAGAGATTTCTGTCTTTATCTGATACTCTAAGATTCTTCTTAACCTCATTGAACATTCTGTGCTGTGCTCTTGCAGTCATCTTTGCCGGACAGCCACTCCTAGGGAGAGTAGCAACAGTGCTGAACATTCTCCATTTATAGACAATGTGTCTTACCATGGACTGATGAACATCAAGGCTTTTAGAGATACTATTGTAACCCTTTCCAGCTTTATGCAAGTCAACAATTCTTGATCTTAGGTCTTCTGAGATCTATTTTGTTTGAGGCATGGTTCACATCAGGCAATGTTTCTTGTGAATAGTAAACTCAAATTTTATGAGTGATTTTTTGGGCAAGGCAGCCCTAACCAACATCTCCAATCTCATCTCACTGATTGGACTCCAGGTTAGCTGACTACAATTAGCTTTTGGAGGTCATTAGCCAAGGGGTTCACATACTTTTCCCAACCTACACTGTGAATGATTAAATGATGTATTCAATATAGACAAGAAAAATACAATCATCTGTGTGTTATTAGTTTAAGCACACTATGTTTGTCTATTGCTGTGACTTAGATGAAGATCAGATCAAATTTGATGACCAATTTATGCATAAATCCAGGTAATTCCAAAGGGGTCACAGTTTTTCTTGCCACTGTAAATATTTAACGGAGCTCCAGCATAACTGCATTTTACTAGGGGAAAATCAACCATGCTTGAGTGTCCTCGTAACATCTTTCCTCTGATTGTGAGCAAACCAACAAATCGTCAACATACTGAACAAAAGTACTCGTAGCACGCGCTCCAGCAGGTGTATCTTACTGATCATCCCTAAAGCCAACACCTCATTTGGCCGCCTTTCTTTCCAGTTTTCTGCTGCCTGTGACTGGAACGAATTGCAAAAATCGTTGAAGTTGGAGACTTTTATCTCCCTCACCAACTTTAAACATCTGCTATCTGAGCAGCTAACCGATCGCTGCAGCTGTACATAGTCCATTGGTAAATAGCCCACCCAATTTACCTACCTCATCCCCATACTGTTTTTATTTATTTAATTTTCTGCTCTTTTGCACACCAGTATCTCTACCTGCACATGACCATCTGATAATTTATCACTCCAGTGTTAATCTGCTAAAATTGTAATTATTCGCCTACCTCCTCATGCCTTTTGCACACTATTTTTTTTCTACTGTGTTATTGACTTGATTATTTTTTACTCCATGTGTAACTCTGTGTTGCTGTCTGTTCACACTGCTATACTTTATATCTTGGCCAGGTCGCAGTTGTAAATGAGAACTTGTTCTCAACTAGCCTACCTGGTTAAATAAAGGTGAAATAAAATAAAAACTCCCTCGCGGGAGCAACAAAACACTCTAATTCGGACAGTGCCTCTTTCAACTAATGCACTATTAATGGGAATAATATCCTTTTCAGCTTCTTTGCTAACAGGGTACTGAGCTTGGTAAGATCTGTGGGGGCTTTTTGGAACGACCACAACTGGTGCTGCTCCTTTCATACGTCTAATGTCGGTCTTTGATTTAGCGCACAGTTCTTCAGGTATATCCTTCAGCCAATCGATGTGTGATTTATCTTGTAATACCAAAGGCGTGGTTTAAAACAGGAATTGGTTATTTTCTTGGTGTTGTCATCGCAGTAGCCCATTATAGGGAATAGAAAGTTGCTGTTGAAGCTGACCACTTTCCTTCTCCTTCCCAGGCCACCCAATCAGTTGCTTCCATCACTTCCTTCATCAAAATACCCACATATTTCCCTTGTGTTCCAGGATCTTTTGATAAGCTACAATGAGGAACAGGACTAGGGACTTCATACAAACTCATCTTACTATCCATCAACAACACTCCAGCTGCTACGAAGTCTTCTCCTCTGTATATCCCATTCATGGTTCTCAACATTCTCTTTTGACCATCTCTGTTGGTATTCAGGGTCCTCTTCACATGAGGGAACAGCAGCAGTACAATGTAGGAAATCAGACACTTCCCATTTACCATGCAATAGGGAAGAGAGGGATTGCTCTCTCAGCTGTCTCTCAACATGTTGATCATTCAGGTGCCAAGCATAGTAACAGTTCATCAGGCACGGGAAGATTCCATTTTCTCTCGATCCCAATGACAATCCTTCAATACAGGCATGAGATAAATTCATTTTAAAACATCAAATCTCTTCCTAATAAATGTACTAAATGTACTGGGCAGGTGGAGTAAAGGAATCGGTGTCTTCAATTACCCTCTCGCCACTCCATGTCCAGGGGAAAAGTCAAACATTCAGAGGGAATTCCAGACGCTCCAACTTTCTGCATTGTTTTCTTTGAGAGGTAGGCAAACAGAGCAAACATTTTTAACACTGAGACTCCGGCCCGTGTCCACCAAATATTTAATTTTATGTTTATTAACTAAAATATCAATAAGGGCGTTTTGGGTTGACAAGGTGGTCAAATTTAGCATTTGACAGGTTTCTGGTTCTTCATCACTTTCTTCTTTTTTCCGCCTCATCCTATGGTTTGTAGCCCTGATGGCGGCCTCCTCTTCCAAATGGGTTGTTCACCTGCACGCCCACAATTTGGGACTGCCACTCTCCTTGGCCTTCTCCTGCTCCAGGCCCTACCTTCCCCCAGTTGTAGCAGCTCCAGTCTCGCCCTCTGTAAGCTCCAGCAGGAGCCCCTCAGACTCTACCTCTGCCTCTTTGACTTCCACGGTTGCCACCATTTTCTCTGTCCTTTTCCTCCTCCAGAGTAATACATCAGCTGTGCCTTCGTCAGTGTCTTTCCGTCCTTTGTTTATTTTTCTTCAACGGTCTTTCCGCATTGGTGATATGGCTTTACGTCAGACAGTGGTTTTGTTTCCCATGAAATACAAGTTGTAGTTACAGCTGTTTTCAGATCTTGTCTCAGGCCTGTCACCACAGCATGGCACAATACGCTGCTGTATGAGTCTTGGTCTGGCATCAGACCTGAGTGTTGGAGGAAGACTGTCTCCATTATTTCCATGTAGTCATTACATTTTTCATCCATTGCCTGTTTGGTGGAATGGATTTTCCGCCAGTCTGTGCGTTTTGGGAAAGCAGCCTTTATAGCTGTAAAATCTGCATCCAGCTGGTCACCACGATCAGCAACTGGTACATTGTAGTCCCACGTGTTTATAGTCCTTCCATTTAAATCTCAAGCAGCGGCAGAGTATTTCTTCAATTTCTCTGGTGGTGGGGTTGTACATGGATATGATTGCTTTTACCTCTTCCTCAAACCTCACAGCATCCTTTGCTGGTTCAATGACATCGTCCACTATTGCATTTTATTTTGTAAACATCCCACGGTTTCTCCATTTCCAACATCCAGCCTCCATTGGGGTTGGGGTAGCGTATTATTGGAAACATTTTCTTTCTATCCTTCTGCTGGTCTTCTCTGCTTTGTCCTTCATTGCGGTCCTTGCAGCTTCATCTTGGCTACTTCATTCCTCCTGCTTGCACTCATTACTTTGCTTCTTGTTTTTCTACTTTTTTATTTTCTCTTACATTTCTCCAGTTCTTTTCTGAGCTCTTCTAGCTCCTCTTCTTCACTCTCCCTCTCCTCTGTCCCTCTCTGCTCATTCACTCTGGTCCTTGTTTTCACTGGTGGCTTTCTGCCTTCAGTTCCGCTCGGAGAAAGACCAGCCAGGCTTCTTCCTCTTTCTTCTCCGGTTCCACTTGCTTTACCATCAGTCCTTTTACAGCTTGATCCTTCGCATTTTCTGCTTCTCTCTCCCACTTCCTGAAAATCGTCCCACATCAATTTAACTTTATTTTGTTTTCTTTCAAGTTGGCCTCTCACAGACTCCAGTCTTTCTGTGCTCAGTTTCGCATCAACCGGGAAATGTCCATATGTCCATCTTGTCCAGTCTTCTGTTTTGTTCAGTAACCACCTACCAATTTTTTTGCCATTACGCTACACGGCCCTTTTGGTTCCAAGCACGGATCCTCCATCCTGCTCTTACCATTTCCATTTCCCATACGTAAACCCTATGTTGAACTCTTTCGGGGGAAAAACCTCCAGCTTAACAACAGACAAAACTGTGACGCCAATCAGGCCCTCAAGAACTGGAATTGCCCACCCCTGCTCTATCGTCTCCATAGTATCTATAGTCCCAATAGCATCCATAGTCCCAATAGCATCCATAGTCCCAATAGCATCCATAGTCCCTATAGTTATAGCATCTATGATCCCTAAAGCATCTACAGTCCCTCAGCATACATAGTATCAATAGTTTATATAGTCATAACTGCTATGGTCTCTATAGACTCTATTGTCTTGCCACTTCCCATACATATAGAATAGCTCCTTGTCCACCTTCTGCTATTCCTAGTGGTTCCCCGACCACTTCTCATAAATGCCTAAAATAACATAATATGCTATTATCAGTGGTTCTCAGACCACGTAGACACTTCTCATATAAAAATTCCTACAGACAATTGTCAATGATGCAAAGATTGTGGTGGAAATTCAACACCAGGGACACCTGAAGTCAAACTTAAATGAATCACAAGCTTTATTATCAGCAAGCTGGAGAGGTTACATCAGAAGCTCCGCTGGGGCAGTCCCAGCAGTTGTCTTATATACGGCTATACAGAGAAGTTATATTTGCATGATTTAGCATAATTAATTCATCATTACCGGTGGCTCGCACATGTGACTGACCAATACCTCACAAGGCCTTCTCTCTCCAAGTTGAGACCTTGAAACTGACATACCTTGGTTGTTCCCATAGCAACATTCTGGGCGTACTGCCAAGTTGCTTATCAGTAATAGTGAGGATTCCTCCATACACGATCAGTCAGTCACCTGCATGAACCCATCTAATTGGTTATTTGAAAAGTATCATTGATTTGACACACAAACATAACATTTGCCTCACACAGTTATCAACATTGAATGTGTTGATTTGAATATATTAAGTCTGATGAGATAGCAAAGCTTGTCACTAGTACCTGTATGTTTGTATCACTAAGAGCTAATAGAAACAACTGATCAGGCTCTTCACTCTCCGGCTCAGGTTCTGACTTCAACACAGTCAGAGCAAACTCCACCTTCCCTGAAGGGAGAAGATCATGACTGTATTACAAAGACTGTATTACATTTACACTGCACACCATACTCTTTAGGTGAGATTGAATGTCCTGCTGCCAACTGTCACAGAGTGACTTCATGTGTGTGTCCCAAATGTCACTCTATTCTCTTTATAGTGCACTACTTTTGAACAGACCCTATAGGACAATAAAGGGAACAACGTGCCATTTGGGACACACACTATGTGTACCTTCAATTGCAGGTACTGTAGGAGGATTGTGTTGGAGCGGCCCATCAGACAGGCTAGTGGTTCGTGGCTCTGGGTGTGCAGCCAACCCAGTAAGGCAGTCTGAATCTCCACCTCACTCTCTGCCGCAGGCTAGGAGGACACCAGGGCAGGGGTCAAACAGCAACATGGCATTCAATACAACCAGCTGCCAAAGAGCTATACATTTACACCACGTGTCAAATTCATTCCACGTAGGGCCAAGTGTCTGAGGGTTTTCACTCCTCCCTTGTACTTGGACCTCCATGGAGTTTGATACCCCTGAGTTACACCATTCTATTTACCTCATGAAATGGAAAGTACAAGGTTAGGATAAATCAGAACAATACATTCAATAGAATTACATATGATGTCAAATGTAAATGTTACTCACCTGTGGTTGTAAAGGCTGCAGGTAGATACTGGTGGCTACTCTAGGAGTTGATTTGATTGGCTTGATTCTCACTGATGAGTGTGGGTCGAAGGGATAGTGGGATCCGAGACATACAATTATGCTTGAATACATATAGCTTCAATATAAATCAGTTTACAATATGAATCAATTTACAAACCTGTAAACTATGTCCTAAGAGCTAATAGAAACTATGATTGGGTAGTATGATTTTGCTCAATAATGTTCTGTGCTGCTACCATGTTGTGCTACTGCCATGCATTGTCATGCATTGCTACCATGCTATGTTGTCATGTGTTGCTGCCATGCTGTTGTCTTAGGTCTCTCTTTATGTAGTGTTGTCTCTCTTTATGTAGTGTTATGTTGTCTCTCTTTATGTAGTGTTATGTTGTCTCTCTTTATGTAGTGTTGTCTCTCTCTTGTTGTGATGTGTGTTTTGTCCTATATTATATATTATTAATTCCCAGCCCCCGTCCCCGCTGGAGGCCTTCTGCCTTCTGCTAGGCCCGTCATTGTAAATAACAATTTGTTCTTAACTGACTTGCCTAGTTAAATAAAAGGTTAAATAACATTTAAAAAATGACAACATTGAGAATAGTTTATTTGATTAGACCTACATTGTGCCCAACTTTTAGACCATGGCTAATGTACATGTAATCACCCAGACCCTTGCACTGTGGAGCTCTTCCTCTCTTCCTCTTTCAGTTCCTCTGTATGGTGACACACCACCTTGACTACAGTCGTGGACAAAAGTTTTGAGAATGACACAAATATGAATATTCACAAAGTTTGCTGCTTCAGTGTCTTTAGATATTATTGTCAAGATGTTACTATTGAATACTGAAGTATAATTACAAGCATTTCATAAGTGTCAAAGGCTTTTATTGACAATTACATGAAGTTGATGCAAAGAGTCAATATTTGCAGTGTTGACCCTTCTTTTTCAAGACCTCTGCAATCCGCCCTGGCATGCTGTCGATTAACTTCTGGGCCACATCCTGACTGATGGCAGCCCATTCTTGCATAATCAATGCATGGAGTTCGTCAGAATTTGTGGGTTGTTGTTTGTCCACCCGCCTCTTGAAGATTTTTCTGGCCATGGACCCAAAATATTGATGTTTTGTTCCTCGAGCCACTTAGTTATCGCTTTTGCCTTATGGCAAGGTGCTCCATCATGCTGGAAAAGGCATTGTTCATCACCAAACTGTTCCTGGATGGTTGGGAGAAGTTGCTCTCGGAGGATGTGTTAGTACCATTCTTTATTCATGGCTGTGTTCTTAGGCAAAATTGTGATTGAACCCACTCCCTTAGCTGGGATGCAACCCCACACATGAATGGTCTCAGGATGCTTTACTGTTGGCATGACAGAGGACTGATGGTAGCGCTCACCTCGTCTTCTCCGGACAAGCTTTTTCCGGATGCCCCAAACAATCGGAAAGGGGATTCAGAGAAAACAACTTTACCCCCTTCCTCAGCAGTCCAATCCTTTTGTACCTTTTGCAGAATATCAGTCTGTCCCTGATGTTTTTCCTGGAGAGAAGTGGCTTCTTTGCTGCCCTTCTTGACACCAGGCCATCCTCCAAAAGTCTTCGCCTCACTGTGCGTGCAGATGCACTCACACCTGCCTGCTGCCATTCCTGAGCAAGCTCTGTACTGGTGGTGCCCCGATCCCGCAGCTGAATCAACTTTAGGAGACAGTCCTGGCGCTGGCTGGACTTTCTTGGGAGCCCTGAAGCCTTCTTCACAACAATTGAACCGCTCTCCTTGAAGTTTTTGATTATCTGATAAATGGTCAATTTAGGTGCAATCTTACTGGCAGCCATATCCTTGCTTGTGAAGCCCTTTTTGCGCAAAGCAATGATGACAGCACAAGTTGCCTTGCAGGTAACCATGGTTTACAGAGGCAGAACAATGATTCCAAGCACCACCCTCCTTTTGAAGCTTCCAGTCTGTTATTCAAACTCAATCAGCATGACAGTGATCTCCAGAATCACTCTTAAAATTCATCTGATCACTCTTCATAACATTCTGGAGTATATGCCAATTGCCATCATACAAACTGAGGCAGCAAACTTTGAAAATGAATGTGTCATTCTCTAAACTTTTGGCCACGACTGTACAGCGGCTTCCTCTTCCCTGTCCCCTGCATCATCACCAGGCTGGGGAGCACCACCAGCACCTCCACTTTTATTCTTCTCCATGGCCAACTTGGCCCGCTCTCTCACCTTCTTGGGAGAGAGCACCTTGGACAGTAGGCCATACGTCACAGCTGGCTGGCCACCATTGATATTACACTCCCATCTGCTGGCTGCAGGTCAGAATGAGGTCAACCCCAAGGCTGGCACTCAGAGAGCCAGAAGACACGGGTGGTGCTCGGCATACTCTGAAGACTGAGTCAGTGAGGAGGGAAGAGATGTTGGAGATGGGGGAGACTCTCTCACTGGGTCATAGTTCCATGTTAGCATGTACCTGACCATGTTCTTTAGGATTGCTATCCCGCCCTGGGGGCACTGGAGGCCAGCAGCGTTGGGACATTGTTGTACAGGAAGTCCAGTCTTCTGAATGCTCTCCAGAGAGGACCTGGAAGAGGGTGAGAGGTCAAAGTTCAGCTGCCTGTGGATTGGCTGGCTCTGATTGAGTAAGGATGTTCTAAAAGGAGCGCCGAAGCGGTCCACAGTTCCAGCACGGATTTTAGGAGAGACATGCAGCTCTGTGAACTAGAGGTCGACCGATTAATCGGAATGGCCGATTAATTAGGGACGATTTCAAGTTATCATAACAATCGGAAATCGGTATTTTTGGGCGCCGATAAAAAAATATATATATATATTTTTTTACAACTTTATTTAACTAGGCAAGTCAGTTAAGAACACTTATTTTTCTTATTTTCAATGACGGCCTAGGAACGGTGGGTTAACTGCCTCGTTCAGGGGCAGAAAGACAGATTTTCACCTTGTCAGCTCAGGGGATCCAATCTTGCAACCTTACAGTTAACTAGTCCAATGCAATAACGACCTGCCTCTCTCTCGTCGAAAGGTTCAAATCCCCGAGCTGACAAGGTACAAATCTGTCGTTCTGCCCCTGAACATGCAGTTAACCCACTGTTCCTTGCCAGTAATTGAAAATAAGAACTTGTTCTTAACTGACTTGCCTAGTTAAATAAAAGGTCAAACAAATTTCAAAACATGGTTGATGATATTACTAGATATTATCTGGTGTGTCCTGTGTTGCATATAATCTGACTGAGCCTAGAAGTACAGAGGTGCAAAAAAGTAGTTAGTCAGCCACCAATTTTGCAAGTTCTCCCACTTAAAAAGATGAGAGAGGCCTGTAATTTTCATCATAGGTACACTTCAACTATGACAGACAAAATTAGAAAAAAAATCCAGAAAATCACATTGTAGGATTTTTTATGAATTTATTTGGCAAATTATGGTGGAAAATAAGTATTTGGTCAATAACAAAAGTTTCTCAATACTTTGTTATATACCCTTTGTTGGCAATGATAGAGGTCAAACGTTTTCTGTAAGTCTTCACAAGGTTCACACACTGTTGCTGGTATTTTGGCCCATTCCTCCAATACAGATCTCCTCTAGAGCAGTGATGTTTTGGGGCTGTTGCTGGGCAACACGGACTTTCAACTCCCTCCAAAGATTTTCTATGGGGTTGAGATCTGGAAACTGGCTAGGCCACCCCAGGACCTTGAAATGCTTCTTACGAAGCCACTCCTTCGTTGCCCGTACGGTGTGTTTGGGATCATTGTCATGCTGAAAGACCCAGCCACGTTTCATCTTCAATGCCCTTGCTGATGGAAGGAGGTTTTCACTCAAAATCTCATGATACAATGGCCCCATTCATTCTTTCCTTTACACGGATCAGTCGTCCTGGTCACTTTGCATTAAAACAGCCCCAAAGCATGATGTTTCCACCCCCAAGCTTCACAGTAGGTATGGTGTTCTTTGGATGCAACTCAGCATTCTTTGTCCTCCAAACACAACGAGTTGAGTTTTTACCCAAAAGTTCTATTTTGGTTTCATCTGACCATATGACATTCTCCCAATCTTCTTCTTGATCATCCAAATGCTCTCTAACAAACTTCAGACGGGCCTGGACATGTACTGGCTTAAGCAGGATTTGAGTCCCTGGCGGCGTAGTGTGTTACTGATGGTAGGCTTTGTTACTTTGGGTCCCAGCTCTCTGCAGGTCATTCACTAGGTCCCCCCGTGTGGTTCTGGGATTTTTGCACACTGTCCTTGTGATCATTTTGACCCCACAGTGTGAGATCTTGTGTAGAGCCCCAGATCAAGGGAGATTATCAGTGGTCTTGTATGTCTTCCATTTCCTAATAATTGCTCCCACAGTTGATTTCTTCAAACCAAGCTGCTTACCTATTGCAGATTCAGTCTTCCCAGCCTGATGCAGGTCTACAATCTTGTTTCTGGTGTCTTTTGACAGCTCTTTGGTCTTGGCCATAGTGGAGTTTGGAGTGTGACTGTTTGAGGTTGTGGACAGGTGTCTTTTATACTGATAACAAGTTCAAACAGGTGCCATTAATACAGGTAACGAGTGGAGGACAGAGGAGCCTCTTAAAGAAGAAGTTACAGGTCTGTGAGAGCCAGAATTCTTGCTTGTTTGTAGGTGACCAAATACTTATTTTTCCACCATAATTTTCAAATAAATTCATAAAAAACTCCTACAATGTGATTTTCTGGATTTTTTTTCTCTCATTTTGTCTGTCATAGTGGGAGAACATGCACAATTGGTGGCTGACTAAATACTTTTTTGCCCCACTGTATCTAAGTATCGGACTGAGCGGTGGTAGGCAGAAGCAGGCGCGTAAACATTCATTCAAACAGCACTTTCATGCGGTTTGCCAGCAGCTCTTCGTTGTGCGTCAAGCATTGTGCTGTTTATGACATCAAACCTATCAACTCCCGAGATGAGGCTGGTGTAACCGAAGTGAAATGGCTGGCTAGTTAGCGCGCGCTAATAGCGTTTCAAACTTCACTCGCTCTGAGCCTTGGAGTGGTTGTTTCCCTTGCTCTGCATTGGTAACGCTGCTTCGATGTGGTGGCTGTTGTCGTTGTGTTGCTGGTTCGAGGCCAGGGAGGAGCGAGGAGAGGGACGGAAGCTATACTGTTACACTGGCAATACTAAAGTGCCTATAAGAACATCCAATACTCAAAGGTTAATGAAATACAAATGGTATAGAGGGAAATAGTCCTATAATAACTACAACCTAAAACTTCTTACCTGGGAAAGACTCATGTTCAAAATGAACCACTGTTCTCATGTTCTAAGCAAGGAACTGAAACGTTAGCTTTCTTACATAGCACATATTGCACTTTTACATTCTTCTCCAACACATTGTTTTTGCATTATTTAAACAGAATTGAACATGTTTCATTATCTACTTGAGGCTAAATTGATTTTATTGATGTTTTATATTAAGTTAAATAAGTGTTAATTCAGTATTGTTGTAATTGTCATTATTACAAATACATTTGAAAAAGTATTATTATTATTATTATTATGTATTTATCTATTTTTAAAATCGGCCGATTAATCGGTATCGGCTTTTTTGGTTCTCCAATAAATCGGCATCGGCGTTGAAAAATCATAATCGGTCGACCTCGACTGTGGACGGCTCTGATTGACCGTACGGTACAGTTGGGGAGACTGAAGCTGCAGAAGAAGAAGAGTATGGAGGATAGTATTACATCAACTCTTTCTTTGTATGAGCTGTTGCGTTCATAGCTGGTAGATGTTGAAAAAATTACAAAGCGAAAATCAGTGCTGACCTGATTCGGATGTAGATGAGTGTTTTCTGGTCCACCCACACAGGAAACACTGCATCAGGAAACACCACTCTATTCTGCTCCAGGAGCTGCTGCACTGTGGAGCTCCTGAGGACATGACAGGGTTGATTTAGTCTCTTCAACAATGTATCAACAATGTCAATGACACAAAGACCACTCTAAACACAGGTACTCACCAGGATCTCCAAGTCGTCAGAGGTGAGTGGGTCCACAAACACCTGCTGTACAGACAGGACCTGCTGGCATGGCCGCAAGAAGCCCTGAAACCATACAACACGAGTTAGTAAGTGGAAGAGGTTGTAAAGGTATGAGTTTGGGGAATGGGCAACAAGAGAATTAGTGAAGAGTGGGACATCATTACCTGCTCTCCATCTTTGAGTCCAAGCTTCTCTCCCAGTTGCCTGCTCAACTCTACTTTATGGTCCTCCTCGTTGGCAGTGCCTCTGCTTCTGGTCCAGCTGAGGAACACATGGGTATCATGACCCCAGGACAGCTCCAGAGCCAGGTTCTGTATAACACAGAAGATAATTACATGAACAAACTGGGAAACATGGCATTCCACAAAAAAACTATCAGACTAACTAGAAGACATGGCATGAAATGGTCACAAGTGCAAGTTAGCTACCGGTAGTATAATTATAACTTGAAACAAACAAAAAGAAAACAACACTAGCAAGCTACATACAGTAGCCAGCTTGTAGCTTACCTGGTGAAGCGAGAGCTGTGTTACCAAGAAAGCGGTTGAAGAAAGCAGCTTTCGTGTTGTTAAAAACCAATGTGACAGATTAGATGCCATTATTTCCCAACATAACTAAATATGTTGGCAATATGATCTAAACGCAAATGAAGTAGCTAGATAATTAGCTAGATTACTTGTACGTGATTTTACGGGTCGCATTCGGTTATGCATTCTGTGCAGGCAAAAGTAGCTGATCCGATTTTTTTTCTCACAGAGACGCTCACATCAATTACCTCAGATCCGATTATTTTTGTCTGGGAAACTACTTCAGGTTTGGGTTTTGTTGTCATCAGCAAACATGGCGGCGCCCATCAACAGCTGAAGTTGGAGCACTCCAGAGGTTTATAAACACCATGAGCAACACAATATGTGCCCCTCGCGAACAAATTATAGAAAATGAAGGAGACCTAAAGAAGTTAAGGTAAGAATATCGTTTCCTTCAGCGAAATTCTGTATCCATGCTCAATACTTGGCTAGCAAGTTAGTTCGGTCGCCACTTTGCAATTTCTTGTTTTGTATTTCTTTATCTTACCCTCATGCTATATTGCATCTACACCATCAACTTGGAGTCTCGTTACCTGACAGTGTAAGAAGCCCCAGCCATTGGGGTGATGACAGAACTAATCCAGCTCGCTGCGCTGTACAGGTTTGTGGAGAAGGGCTGGATGAATACCTTGCAGAGGAATTCAGAGGTCTACCTTATCAAGTTCCAGAAACTCACCAGTGCAAGGTCAGGACAGGTTCCATCCAGATGGAGTGATACATATGATGAGTGATACATAACTAGGGCTGAGAGTTTTCTCAGTGACCATGTAACCTGAATGTTGTGTTCAGTAACGTGGGATTCTAGCTCAGTTGAGTTTTGAATGCTGTTGCTTTAAGAATGTGCATTTGTAACACTGACCAGGAAAAAAAACTCTAGGCCCTAGTTTATAGTAACTAACTATTAGGCCCTTGGTATTACTAGGCTCTATTAGTTCTACAGTACTGTCATATCTGCAAACAGAGTGTCTGAGTTATACCAGTTATACTTTGATGTCATTCTGTTTCAAGGCAGCCAAAAGGCACATGGATGAGAAGAGTTTCTTTGGAGGTTTACTACATGTGCTATGCCCCAGAGTATGAGACAGTGGAGAACACCAGATTAAAGCTGCAAGACGGGAGATATGTGAATAGGACGGCTCAAAATAAAGGTACAGATGATGTGTTAGTAGACTATTATCAGAACTATATCTGTCATTCACAACATAAGCATTACTATTATGATGCAGTTAGTTGACACATACTGTATGATTCTCAATTTGTCTTGTTTGGTTGTGGAACAAAAGAACAGGACCAGGGGGATGAAGAGGAAAAAGCCCATGTGTTCCGATACATTTGCTACCACAGCCAGGACTTCTTACGGTGATGATCAGAGATCCAGTGATACCGGCAATCAGGAAGAGACTTTGATCCTTGAGCCAATTGTAAGCTGGGGATGATTAGGTGACCATGGTTGTACAAGAGCCAGATTGGGAATTTAGCCAGGACACCGGGGTTAACACCCCTACTCTTACGATAAGTGCCATGGGATCTTTTTTTTTGTGACCACAGAGTCAGGACACCCGTTCAACATCCCCCTACACAGAGCAATGTCCCCAATCATTGCCCTGGGGCATTGGGATATTTTTTTAGACAAGCGGAAAGGGTGCCTCCTACTAGCCCTCCAATACCACTTCCAGCAGCGTCTGGTCACTAGGACCAACCTTGCTTAGCTTCAGATGTGCCCCATTTTATGATCGGTCTTATAGTTATCAGGCAAACCAATGCAGGACTATTCCAACAGAGGACAAAATGGGGTCATTGCATAATTTCATAATAAACTGCAGCAGGCACCCAATATAAGTGGCACTCCCTCCTCTTCTGGGGGAAGCAGAGGGATGGTGAAAAGACTGAGTATGAATCCACCCCCTGCACTACCCTCCAGATTCATACCAAATACCACACATTTGGAGAACAGAAAATGGTAGAAATGAGTAAAGACTTTTTGCCATTGTGGACAAAAATGAAACCCTCATTGGACCAAACTACCAGAGTAGCCTAAGATGGATATGGTGGATGAGTCATTGAACACAACAGCCAACCTAGTCTGAAATACATTGAAAAAGGTATATTTGTGGTCATTTGCTTCCCAAAATTGGTCACTCACAGTCACAACTTCATACAGTATTACAATTCAAGTGTGAGTGATACTGCAGTAAATTCATTTCTTTCCTTGTTTTCAGGTAGCATCAGTTCCTGAAGTCAAGCCAACAGAGAAGAAGACAAAGCCAGGAAAGCCTCAGAAGATAATCTAACAGGGAAAAGGAAAGGGGGTTGTAGTCAGTTGTCCAACTGAATGTATTCAACTGAAATGTGTCTTCCTCATTTAACCCAACCCCTCTGAATCAGAGAGGTGTGGAGGGCTGCCTTAATCGACATCCACGTCTTCACCGCCTGGGGAACAGTGGGTTAACTGCCTTGCTCAGGGGCAGAACGACAGAACAGACTCCATGTTCTGAAACGGACAGCATCACACAGAAGATAATGCATACATTTGCATACAAGTTCCTAGACTTTACACCAATTAGACAGTACTTCATCTTTTCTCGACATGTTTTATTTGTATATTTCCCATCAGAGTATAAGAAGTGTTTTTATATGTATTTTATTTTTTTATATATATTTGCCGTTTCATGAAAATGAATAAAGTAGTGTTGTCCTTAATGCTCAAGTGTATCCTGGAATGCATGCTGCTCAAATGCCAATATGCTCTGTAACACAACATTTAAAAAAACATGTCAGACAAAGGGTAAATATTGTCCAATCAAGACAGACAAGTCATTACACTGTTTTTACAATCTTAACTTCAATGGTCACCTTGGCATCGGGAAGGCAGGTTCCAAAAGCTTCAAGCAATAGATTCTCATCTCTCACTGCCTTTTCAAAGTCTGCATAGGACAGTCTGCTGTCGTGGTCATGGTCCTGATGGAAACAACTCATTGGTCTTTTATGTTCATACACTATATTTAATCTGATGCATGAATTAGTCAATTGTGACTGAGTTAAACCGGTATTGTTAACACAGGGTACAATGAAGATAGCCTGGAAAATCAAACCATGGGTAGTGCAGCATTCAGTCTGGTTTAACCAGCAACAGTGAAGATACCATTTTTGTAATTACCATCTTCTTGAGTGTGATCTCCACCAGGTCTTTGATGCCCTCGTCTGGGTCCTCCTCTGTGGGCTGTCTGATCAGGCTGTTCTTCAGCATGTGGAACATCTCTTCCCGGGAAATGTACCCATCTCCATTCAAGTCATACACATCGAAGCAGTCTGAAAGGGTCAAAAGTGGGACTGTGTTAGTATGGATAGTTAATAAAGTAGATAATGGTCAAATAGCCTACATGGGGTGTAAGCCTTAATAATACAATTGAAATCTTTCTTACACTTAATTTTTTCATCCAATGTTCCACGGAGAAAGATTGATAGTCCCTCGATCCACTCTTTCACACTGACGTAGCTGTCGTTGTCTTTGTCGAACGCACGAAATACTAGAATATAAATGCAACACAAGAGTTGAGATTCTTAGCTATACCCCACCACAGTATGTCATCAGTATCATCATCTTTTTGGTTTATTCCGTTTTCATGTGACATGCAGAAATGTAACAAAAGAGACAAGCCTACCTCTATCCATAATCATATCATCAGTCATTCCAAAGGTGTTGTGTAGAATATTCCTGAATTTTCCTCTGTCCAGGCCATTCCCTACCCTCCTGTCACTCTGATCCCCCAGGAGACCATTGAACAGTCGGATCAGACACTCTGCTTCTGTTTTGTTAACTGCAGACAAAAATAGTGTTTGTACTCCTTCCATATGCACAATTCCATTTGCATAGATAGACTGGTGTAGGATTGGATTAACTTGCTAAACACACAGCAAAGAATAGAACACAGAACAAACTTTGACATGGCCAGTAACCGAAAGGAAACCCCAGCTGACAAGGTAAAAATCTGTTGTTCTGCCCCTGAACAAAGCAGTTAACCCACTGTTCCTAGGCCGTCATTGTAAATAAGAATGTGTTCTTAACTGACTTGCCTTATTAAATAAAGGTTATATAAATCAAATAAAAATGATCCCAACAAGACAAGGTTATAGCACCTCCCATTCTCCATTTAAAAAAGCAGTGTTGCCACGTTAAATGTATGGGGCAGCACAGTTTTGGTTGGAGGAGCTATAACTTGTTTTAGTTTTCAAGCTTTGTTAATCGTTAACGTTGGCTACTGTATCTAGATAACTGCAGAGTTAGGAACTAGTTAGTTAATAAGCATGTATTGTTAGAAGTTCAGCTAACGTTAGCTAGCCATGCTAACGTTAGCTAGCTAACTAGTCAGGACATAAACTTTGACTCTTTCTGCCACAACTATCCAAACAGACACTTACAGTGTTTGACTTGTTTAGAAAGAGTTTCCGCGAGATTCTGAATCAATTTTCTATTCATAGCAGACATTTCAGCCATTGTTGATAGGATGCAGGATTGCTGACGGGTTAGCTAGCAGTGGCCACATGAAAACACAACTACTTGATGTTGACACCCTGTTACCATAGTAACTCCATTCCACGTGCTCAGATAGCGAGGAACAGTAATTATACAATATATAGCCGGTAGAGATTAATACAATGAATGATACATAGATTACTGAACAAAGAAAAACAGTTTTTGTAATGTAATTTATTTGGAAGTGTATTGATCTGTCTTTAATGCAATGAATGAGTGGGTGGCATGATTCAACATTCTTTCAACATGTAATGTTATATACCATTGTTGAACACTCGTTTCTGATTGTCTTGAAGGGCATTCTAGAGCGTGCATTATTTCCCTATAAAGCATGGTATATCTGCAGGGTAGAATTCAATGGCTATAGTTCATTTTGACATGTTTTATGTTTGAGTTGCTTTTGAAAGCAAAATTAGAATTGAAAACATTGTTGAATTCGATGTTCATAATGGCAAGCTAGGACTGATGGTTTGGTTAGCTAAACTAGCAAATCTGTTTGTTCAATCCAATACCAGTACAGTGACAACATTATAATTAAAAACACATCTCGTCAGTCCTGCTTAGCATCATTCCTCAGACCTGAAGGAATCTGAGAGTAACCTTTCCTGCACTTGAATGAGGTTGGGTCACAGGTGTATCCATATTCACAGCAATGCTGGCCATCCGCACAGCATGTGCCCTAAAAAAAAGAAATAGGTCTCAGAACATGATAGTAACATAAAATCTGCATTATATTGCACATGATCTTAATGTCATTAAAACATGTCACACTGCACTGTATATGCATTACAGATTATATTTTCATTACGTTAATAAACATGCAACGTTGATACTACTACTTTATCAAATGATAGCTCAGTGGTATTTAAGAACAGTTTTATAAAATCCCCTTTAAACCCTGTCTCCATCAGTTTCAGTATATTTACCAGTGGGAATGGGCAGCAGTCCCATTTGCCAGTCAGTCCCTTGCAGCAGCTGGTTCCAGAAGGGCAGTAGAATTTTGTGTCACAGCGAATGACTCCAGCCTGTGGGGTGCTGTCTGAGGCCTGAACAAGTGCTGTCCACGGAACCTGCTAAAATAACAGAAAACCACACCATCAATGTCATACTCTTAGGTTAAAATGTAATAGCGTACCAGTGTTCAGGAAATATTTCTCTATTCATAATTTTTTATGGCCATAAGGTGGGCATCAAGAAGGCCTTTGACTTTTACAGAAACGTCTCCAAACTGGAAAACAAGGTCCACGATCAGGTACCAAAATATGCATCACAGGCAACCAATGCGTGTGCCCTTTGATGCATATTGTGGTAACCTCATATGCGCCGAATACCTGTTGTGGGATCTTTGCTCGCACGCAGCTCTCTAAACACAAGGTCTTTTAACTGAAACATTGGTTGTGTCATCCAACGGTGAAGGAAACAACAGTACAATTATGCTGGTTTCTTTTTCCTGTCTTTACAACCGTTGTGCTGCTGAGAATCCCATTTACTAGGGATGTCAAATTGCCTGGTTTCAACTGCTCCGGTTGTTGGCATGACAAACAGATCTGGGACCAGGCTACAAATTGCCCTCGTGTGAACCCTGGTTACTCACATGGGTAACTGGACAGCAGGCGTATCCTTCTTTAGTCAAACAGCAAGTTGATTGATCAGAGCAGACCTTCCCATCAGGGCAGGTGATGTAGCAAGAGGCAGTCCCTGCCACCACTAACACCAATGCAGCTATGTTCCACATCTAAAGGATTGAGAATAAACAAAGAATTTAGAGGCTTTTTGGAGTAGATTGAGTTCTAAATGTATTTTATGAAGATTTTTTTAATAGTACATAATCTAAGATGTTTACTTGATCATCACAAGCTAGGGGAATTTCCAACAATATATCTTACCGTATATGATTGAAAGGAAACTGAGACACAGTCACAGCACTAATATGAGTGTCTTAGTTCACTTTCAGTTTCACATGCATCTAAATTCAGAAGATTTCAACTTTGACTAAAATTTGAAAAATTTAATGAATTTGTTGTTTACTAATTCTCCTTAGTTTGTGACGGAGTGATTTCTAATTTCATTGTTTAATATTAAATTATTTCTCCTTTTTAAAATCTCACTTACCCTGTCGTTAGTCTCAGCTCAGGGATTTAAACACTTCCTGTCATGGGGTTTCACACAGCACAATGGGGTGACAGACTCCTTAACAGAAATGCTGCTCTGTACACATTAGGTTTGATACTCCCACTTTTAATAATGAGGAAGTAACTTTCCTTATGAACAGAAACTTATGTCAATGACGAATCCAGAAGTAGTTTGCCAATAGCACCAGCTGGCTTTATAGACCCTTTGTTAATCATTATGTGAGTCTGCATGTACATCAATGCAATGATCACAGTGCCTTACAGCTCAAACTTCATAAAGGACTTAAATATTCCTTCCCCTTTAGTCTTTGATACCAATCTTTCCCATGACACACTCTTCACTCCTCACTGACCCCTCCCCACAGTGATCGTACATACATTTCCCAACCAGAAGCCATGGATTACAGGCAACATCTGCACCGAGCTAAAGGCTAGAGCTGCCGCTTTCAAGGACCGGGACACTAATCCGGATGCTTATAAGATATTCCGCTATGCCATCAGATGAACCATCAAACAGGCAAAGTGTCAATACAGGACTAAAATGCAATCCTACTACACCGGCTCTGACGCTCGTCGGATGTGGCAGGGTTTGAAAAATATTAAGTACTACAAAGGGAAACCCAGTTTACATACACCTTAGCCAAATACATTTCACAATTCCTGACATTTAATCAGAGTAAAAATTCCCTGTCTTAGGTCAATTGGGATCACCACTTTATTTTAAGAATGTGAAATGTCAGAATAATAGTAGAGAGAATGATTTATTTCAGTGTTTATTTCTTTCATCACATTCCCAGTGGGTCAGAAGTTTACATACACTCAATTAGTATTTGGTAGCACTGCCTTTAAACTTGTTATGGCTACAATCCCGCTAACGGGATCGATATGACAACTACCAGTGAAAATAGAGGGCGCCAAATTCAAACCACAGAAATCTGTTTTATTTAATTTTAAAGGTAATCTTGTTAATCCCACCAAAGTGTCCGATTGCAAATATGCTTTTCAGCAAAAGCACTACAAACGATTGTGTTAGGTCTCCACCAAACCACAATAAGCACAGACATTTTCCAGCGAAATATAGCATTCACAAAAAGCAGAAATTGAGATAAAATGAATCACTAACCTTGAATTATCTTCATCAGATGACACTCATAGGACTTCATGTGACACAATACATGCATATTTATATTAAAAAAATCTGAGTTTACATTGGCCTATTAGATTCACTAGTTCCAAAAACATCAAGTGATTTTGCATAGCCACATAGTTTCAACAGAAATACTCATCATAAATGTAGATGATAATACAAGTTATACACATGGAATTATAGATATACCTCTCCTTAATGCAACCGCTGTGTCAGATTTCAAAAAAGGTTTACAGAAAAAGCAACCCATGCAATTATCTGAGACGGAGCTCAGAACATTAGCCAAATTACCCGCCATATTGGAGTCAACAGAAACCAGAAAATACATGATAAATGTTTCCTTACCTTTGATGAACTTCATCAGAATGCAGTCATAGGAATCCCAGGTCCACAATAAATGCTTGATTTGTTCGAAAATGTCCGTTATTTATGTCCAATTAGCTACTTTGGTTAGCGCGTTTGGTAAACAATTCCAAAGTCACAAAGCGCGTCCACTGTAACGTGACGAAATGTCCAAAAAGTTCCGTAACAGTCAGTAGAAACATGTCAAACGATGTACTGAATCAATCTTTAGAATGTTGTTTACATATATCTTGAATAACATTCCAACCGGAGAATTAGAATGACTTCAGATGACCGGTGGAACGCAGGTCCTTCCCCTGTGAACGCGCATAGTGGAAGCATGGTCAACTCGTGGCAGTGGTGACTATTTCCTGTCTCATTCGACCCCCCTTCACATTGGAGTCATCAGACAAACTTCTATTGACTGTTGACATCTAGTGGAAGGCGTAGGAAGTGAAAACACATCCATATCTCACTGTTATTTCAATGAGCGCTTGGTTGAAAATCTGCCACTCCCAGAAAAAATCCAAACAGGAAGTGGAATTTCTCAGATTTTTGCCTGCAATATGAGTTATGTTATACTCACAGACATAATTCAAACAGTTTTAGAAACTTCAGAGTGTTTTCCATCCAATACTAATAAAAATATTCATATATTAGCAACTGAGGCTGAGGAGCTGGCCGTTTACAATGGGCACCTTTTCATCCAAGCTACTCAATACTGCCCCTGCAGCCATAAAAAGTTAACTTGGGTCAAATGTTTTGACTAGCTTTCCACAAGCTTCCCACAATAAGTTGGGTGAATTTTGGCCCATTCCTCCTGACAGAGCTGGTGTAACTGAGTCAGGTTTGTAGGCCTCCTTGCTCACACACGCTTTTTCAGTTCTGCCTGCAAATTTTCTTCCGGATTTAGGTCAGGGCTTTGTGATGACCACTCCAATACATTGACTTTGTTGTCCTTAAGCCATTTTGCCACAACTTTGGAAGTATGCTTGGGGTCATTGTCCATTTGGAAGACCCATTTGCAACCAAGCTTTAACTTCCTGACTGATGTCTTGAGATGTTGCTTCAATATATCCACATACTTTTCCTCCCTCATGAAGCCATCTATTTTGTGAAGTGCACCAGTCCCTCCTGCAGCAAAGCACCCCCACAACATGATGCTGCCACCCCAGTGCTTCACGGTTGGGATGGTGATCTTCGGCTTGCAATCCTCCCCCTTTTTCATCCAAACATAACAATGGTCATTATGGCCAAACAGTTATATTTTCGTTTCATCAGACCAGAGGACATTTTGGAGCAGTGGCTTCTTCCTTGCTGAGCGGCCTTTCAGGTTATGTCGATATAGGACTCGTTTTACTGTGGATATAGATACTTTTGTACCTGTTTTCACCAGCATCTTCACAAGGGCCTTTGCTGTTGTTCTGGGATTGATTTGCACTTTTCGCTCTAAAGTACATTTATCTCTAGGAGACAGAGCGTGTCTCCTTCCTGAGCGATATGACAGCTGCGTGGTCCCATGGTGTTTACAGTGCTATGATAAAGTATTTGCCCCCTTCCTGATTTCTTATTGTTTTGCACATTTGTCACACTTAAATGGTTCAGATCAAACCATTTTGAATATTACACAAAGATAACCCAAGTAAACACAAAATGCAGTTAAGTGATCATTTTATTTATTAAGGGAAAAAAGCTATCCGAACCTTTATGGCCCTATGTGAAAAAGTAATTGCCCCCTACACCTAATAACTGGTTGTGCCACCCTCAGCAGCAACAACTGCTATGAAGCATTTGCGATAACTGGCTACTGGCACATCGCTATGGAGGAATTTTGGCCCACTTTTCTTTGCAGAATTGTTTTAATTCAGCCCCATTAGAGGGTGTAAGCTTGTTTGACTTATGTAAAAAAAAACACTGCATGGCCTCAAAGTGCTAATTTAATATCATGGATGGTCAGTCCTTGCATCCAAAGCGCCGTCTATGAATTTGAGAGTGGTGTCACGTGTTCGTCATAAGGAGTAGACCAAGATGCAGCGTGGTATGTTTCCATTCTTTCTTTTGGAAATGAAAACTTCAAAGGCCAAAACAACACCTGAAACGTGCCGCTAGACTAATGCTCACAGTCAACAATACATAGACAAGATCCCACAAAGCACAATGGGAAAATGGCTACCTAAATATGATCCCCAATCAGAGACAACAATAAACAGCTGCCTCTGATTGGGAACCATATCAGGCCAACATAGTTATACAATTCCCCTAGTTAACACACCCTAAATCACATCCCGACAAGTGGGTACATTTCTCCAGGCCCATCCCTCAGCCTTTCACCAAAATATAGGCAGGCGGACATTATTGTTTCAAATGCAGATTAGCCCTTCAATGCCCACCCCCCTGAGATTTAATTACCTCCATTCCGCAACTGTTACAGTGCCTTCAGAATTCAGAATGGCTTAAAATGTGGTTATTTCTCACCCATGTACACACACGATACCCCATAATGACAAAGCGAAAACATGTTTATAGATTTTTGGGGAAATTTATTGAAAATGAAATACAGAAATATCTCAATTACATAAGTATTCACACCCCTGAGTCAATACACGCCAGAATCACCTTTGGCAGCTGTGAGTCTTTAAGACACGTGTCAAACTCATTCCACAGAGGGCCGAGTTTCTGCAGGTTTTCGCTCCACCCATGTACTTGATTGAATTAAGGTCACTAATTAGTAAGGAACTCCCCCTCACCTGGTGGTCTAGGTCTGAATTGAATGGAAAAACAAAAAACCTGCAGACGCTAATCGGCTCTCTGTGGAATGTGTTTGACACCCCTGCTCTAAGAGCTTTGCACACCTGGATTGTACAATATTTGCACATTCTTTCTAAGTTTCAAGCTCTGTCACTATGTTGTTGATCATTGCTAGACAGCCATTTTCAAGTCTTGCCATAGATTTTCAAGCCGATTTAAGTCAAAACTGTAACTAGGCCACTCAGGAACATTCAATGTCATCTTGGTAAGCTTCTCCAATGTATATTTGGCCTTGTGTTTTAGGTTATTGTCCTGCTGAATGGTGAATTTGTCTCCCAGTGTCTGTTGCAAAGCAGACAACCAGGTTTTCCCCTAGGATTTTGCCTGTGCTTAGCTCTATTCCATTCATTTTTTATCAACAACAAAAAACCTCCCTGGTCCTTGCTGGTGACAAGCATACCCATAACATGATGCATGCTTGAAAATATGTGGTATTCAGTGTTGAATTTTCCCCAAACATAACACTTTGTATTTAGGACACAAAGTTCCTTTCTTTGCAGGTTTACTTTAGTGCCTTAATGCAAACAGGGATATTTGTATTCTGTACAGGCTTCCTTCTTTTCACTCTATCATTTAGGTTAGTATTGTGGAGTAACTACAATGTTGTTGATCTATCCTCCTATCACAGACAATAAACTCTGTAACTGTTTTAAAGTCACCATTTTCTTCCTCTCCAGCAACGGAGTTAGGAAGGACGCCTGTATCGTTGTAGTGACAGGGTGTATTGATACACCATCCAAAGTGTAATTAATAACTTCATGCTCAAAATGGGTATTCAATGTCTGCTTTTTTTTTATCCATCTACCAATAGGTGCCCTTCTTTGCGAGGCTTTGGAAACCCTCCCCGGTCGTTGTGGTTGAATCGGTGTTTGAAATTCACTGCCCGACTAAGGGACCTTACAGATAATTGTATGTGTGGGGTAGAGATGAGGTAGTCATTCAAAAATCATGTTAAACACTACTATTGCACAGAGTCCATGCAACTCTTGAACTTATTTAGGCTTGCCATTACAAAGGGGTTGAATACTTGACACTTTGACTTTATGGGGTAATAATGTAGGTCAGTGACACAAAATCTCAATGAAATCATTTTAAATTCAGGAATACCACAAAATACAGGAAAAGTCAAGGAGTGTGAATACTTTCTGAAGGAACTGTATATTTTATGACCCAAATGTTGCATTGGCATACTTTACCAGTCAAAAGTTTGGACACACCTACTCATTCCAGGGTTTTTCTTTATTTTTACTATTTTCCACATCAAAACTAAGAAATAACACATATGGAATCATGTAGTAACCAAAAACGTGTTAAACAAATCAAAATAGATTTTATATTCTTCAAAGTAGCCACCCTTTGCCTTGATGACCGCTTTGCCCACTCTTGGCATTCTTTGAGTTCCCACATATGCTGAGCACTTGTTGGCTGCTTTTGCTTCACTCTGCGGTCCATCTCATCCAAACCATCTCAATTGGGTTGAGGTTGGATGGTTGTGGAGGCCAGGTCATCTGATGCAGAACTCCATCACTCTCCTTCTTGGTCATATAGCCTTTACACAGCCTGGAGGTGTGTTGGGTCATTGTCCTGTTGAAAAACAAATGACAGTCCTACTAAGCGCCAACCAGATGGGATGGTGTAATGCTGCAGAATGCTGTGGTAGCCATGCTGGTTAAGTGTCCCTTGAATTCTAAATCAATCACAGTGTCACCAGTAAAGCACCCCCACACCTGCGATCCGTTCACCTACTCTGTCTCACAAATACACAGCTGTTGGAATAAAAAATAAAACATTTCGACAAACCAAAGGACAGATGTCCATTGCTCATGTTTCTTGGCCCAATCAAGCCTCTTATTATTGATGTCCTTTAGTGTTGGTTTCTTTGCAGCAATTCCACCATGAAGACCTGATTCACGCAGTCTCCTCTGAACAGTTGATGTTGGAGATGTGTCTGTTACTTGAACTCTGAAGCATTTATTTGGGCTGCAATTTCTGAGGCTATTGGCTGACCTTCATGTTTTAAAGTAATGATGGTCTGTCGTTCCTCTGATTTTTTTAGCTGTACTTGGCATAACATGGACTTGGTCTTTCACAGTGGCGTAAAGTACTTAAGTAAAAAATACTTTAAAGTACTACTTAAGTAGGTTTTGGTGCATCTGTACTTTACTACTTATATTTTGCTAACTTTTACTGTAAAACATTCCTAAAGAAGTGTTATTTTTACATTTTGACAGGGAAATGGTCCAATTCACACACTTATCAGAACATCCCTGGTCATCCCTACTGCCTCTGATCTGGCGGACTAACTAAACACAATACTTCATTTGTAAATTATATCTGAGTGTGCCACCACTACTTTGTCACAACACAATTGATTGGCTCAAACACATTAAAAGGAGGAAATAAATTCCAAATTAATTTAACAAGGCACATCTGTTAATTGAAATTCATTCCAGGTGACTACCTCGAAGCTGGTTGAGAGAATGCCAAGAGTGTGCAAAGCTGTCAAGACAAAGGGTGGCTACTTTGAAGAATCTCAAAAATATATATATTTTTGGTTACATGATTCCATATGTGGTACTTCCTAGTTTTGATGTCTTCACTATTATTCTACAATGTGGAAAAAAGACCCTGGAATGAGTAGGTGTGTCTAGACCTTTGACTGGTACTGTACATTAAGTCATACATTGAGACTTTTCCTTATTAAAATTGTACAGTTTTTCGTGATGCGTCCTGGATGATAAGTATAAATGTGAATCATTCATCCACTAAAAATAATATTATCATGGATAAAACATTAACACTTAAATAATGAAACCAGATTAATTTATAGATATCATTCATAGTTGTATAACATTTAACAGATTGTCCCTTGTGATTATGACCATTTGACTTGTATTTTTATAATCCCAATTTATATGAGGATGGCAAGAGAAGTGACCATCATATCAGATGACACACATCATGGCACCAGCATAAAAGTCCCAAAATTACCTCATTGTGTAGCTAGCGATGCAGTTTTAGAAAGATGTGATTGTCAAGTAAAAATTATACAGCAGGGTGTACAAAATGAAAGTACATTTTCATAGGCACATTTTTCAGTTCGGCCTCACTTGACAACTTGTGGTTTCCTTATTGCCGTTTATTTACATTGAATAAAAAACATTATGTTTTCACAGATGGTTTGATTCTAGTTCACCCGTCCTTATGTTGCTTTCAAGACAACTGTGAACTCGGAAAATAAACGAGGCCAAATCATGACGTCTGATTTTTAGGTCGGAAAGTCTGTTCTAGAAAGATGTCAGAGTTTCCGACTTGGAATTCCGAGTTGGATGACCGTTCAAACCAATTTTCCCCCAGTCAGAGCTTGTTTTATTCCCCCAGGTTCCCAGTTGTTTTGAAAGCGGTATTAGTTTAATACTCTCAAGCCAGCAGTTCCCATAGTGCACCAACTACCCCAGTCATGGGAGGCAGCCCAGGTGGGATTTGTTGGTAGTTGGAAGGCAGGAGCTCTCTACTAGTGGAAAGAGCCACATCTCTAGTCTAACCTCGCATCAGAAGAGGTTTTTTCTCTTCTGCTTCTTTTTCCTCCTCTTCTTTGATTTGTCCTGTTAAAATTTACAACAGTTAGACAGGGAAGTGTTAGGCTTCCATTCTGTTCTTATATACGATCTGTGCAGAAAAATATATTTATCAGGCAGTATTGCATTACATGTCAAAATGTAATACATTATTACAAATGTTTTACTTTTTATCCCATTTTTCATGATTAGGATCTTGCTTCATTGCTGCAACTCCCCAACCGGCTCAGGAGAGGCAAAGGTCAAGTCATGCATCCTCCAAAACATGACCCGCCAAACCGCTCGCTTAACCCGGAAGCCAGCTGCAACAAAGTGTTGGAGGAAACACTATTCGAATGACAACCGAAGTCCGCTTGCAGGTGCCTTGGCCCGCCACAAGGGGTCACCAGAGGACGATGAGACAAGTCCACTAGGAGGAGATGCACTGCAGTACTTAATGCAGCTGGTGGCCACACCAGATACTGACTGTTACTTTAGATTTTTACCCCCCCTTTGTTCAGGGACACATGATTCCATTTCTGTTAGTCACATGTCTATGGAACTTGTTTAGTTTATGTCTCAGTTGTTGAATCTTGTTATGTTCATACAAATATTTACATGTTAAGTATGCTGAAAATGGGCCTTCTGGGTGGCGCAGTGGTCTAGGGTAGCTGTGCCACCAGAGATTCTGGGTTCGAGTCCAGGCTCTGTCGCAGCCCGCCGCGACCGGGAGGCCCATGGGGCGGCGCACAATTGGCCCAGCGTTGGCCGGGTTAGGGAGGGTTTGGCCGGCAGGGATATCCTTGTCTCATCGCGCAATAGCGACTCCTGTTGCGGGGCGGGCGCAGTGCACGCTGACCAGGTCACCAGGCGTAGTGTTTCCTCCGGCTGGCTTCCGGGCATTGTGTCAAGAGGCAGTGCGGCTGGGTTGGGTTGTGTTTCAGAGGACACATGGCTCTCGACCGTCACCTCTCCCGAGTCCATAGGGGAGATGCAGCGATGAGATGAGACAAGACTAACTACCAATTGGATACCAGGAAATTGGGGAGAACAAAGGAGTATTTTTTGAGGAAAGTAGACCTTTCTTGCATAGAACAACATTTAGATTTAGTGAAGAACTCATGTAAAAAATAAAATAAAAAAAAGAGTTAAAGATTGCAAATGAATGAACTGAAATCAAACCATGGCTGAACAAACACAGAAACACAATGATGGTGAGGGCTAAGATAAAGATGGAACGTTGAGAAGTGAATGTTGAATAGTGCACACCAACCAAAACATAAGGTCTAGACCAGAAGTATCCAGATGGATTTGATTCAAATACATTTAAGAGTGCAGAAATGTCTGAAACTAAAATGACTTATTTCATTACGTAAGGAAGGAGGTGCAATATTCTCCATATCAAACTAACCTTGCCGTCAGGCTCCAATTCTACAGTAGAGTCATCCGATGCTTTCTTAGAGGACCGCTTTTTCCTTTTGGTGCTCTTTTCATTCTGACCACACAGACATCAGATAAAAACAATTAGTTACAGTAGGACAATACTGTTTCTCAATATTCATGTACCAACCAAATCAAAATAGTTCCAGGACATTTAACTCACAGTACTTCACACAGCTCTTTGTGCACGCCATAGAAATATCATTACGTCTAATTAATTATATTTCTATGGTGCCCATAGGGTGACATAGGGTAAACGGTAGGACAAGCTGACAGACTTGTCACCAACATCTATGGCACATACCTCGTCTTCAGAGTCTGAGGAAGAGCTGCTAGAGGAATCAGAACTTGATGAGGATGAAGGAGAGGAATGCTTGACCAAACACAATGAAAGCAGAGCTCATTAGATTTGAAGACAGTAGCTGACACAAAAATATATTAGTGGAAAGCTTCCATTTTCAAAGGGCAGATAAAACTACCGCAGTATGTCTACCACCAGTCTTCAACAAAACATTGAAGACAGCTTTCTTCACCCGGTTGGATTTCTTTCCTTTCTCGCTCTTCTTTTTCTAAACACAAAACAAAGATTTGGTGTGAGGGGTAGATACAGTAAAACAAAATGGTTGTATTCAAATGTTAAACATGGATGGAACTGGAAGCTTACCTCTTTCTCCTTGTATTTGTCAACGCCACCTAGTAACTTCTCTCTGTTCTTCGCCAGCTCCTTCTTCCAATTCTATAAGAAGCAAATAGCGATGTTTTATGTAAGCTAAATATAAAAACACTGAATTTGTACAGTATAATAAGTCAAATAAAGAAGACACATTTGAACAATACCGAGTTCATTTGGTCCTCAAAGTCCGCCAGGGCTCTGGAGCCTTTCTTCTTCCTGTCTATGATCTCCTTCACCTCTTCCCTGATGACAGAAGAAAAACCATCACTCAACAATGGATCACAACTGATGGCCTTCCGCTGAAGGCCCATTCTGCTAACTGCGGCCTGCTAGCTACCTAGAGCTACTTGGAACCCTACTAATCCACGACTGGTCTATCGACGTCGACGCACGAAAAGGGAAAAACAGACTTACCGCCATCGCTAGCTTGCCTGCCCCGGTCTGCTAACTGCTAGCTTGCTTGCCCCGGTCTGCTAACTGCTAGCTTGCTTGCCCCGGTCTGCTAACTGCTAGCTTGCTTGCCCCGGTCTGCTAACTGCTAGCTTGCTTGCCCCGGTCTGCTAACTGCTAGCTTGCTTGCCCCGGTCTGCTAACTGCTAGCTTGCCTGCCCCGGTCTGCTAACTGCTAGCTTGCTTGCCCCGGTCTGCTAACTGTCTGAATCGCCATATCCCCAGCCAGCCCAACCACTCAATTGACCCATATGTTCACTTGGCTACGTATGCCTCTCTAATATCAATATGCCTCATCCATTACGGTCTTATTTCACTGTAGAGCCTCTAGCCCTGCTCAATATGCCTTAACCAACCATGTTGTTCCACCTCCTACATATGCGATGACATCACCTTGTTTAAACGTCTCTAGAGACTATATCTCTCTCATCATTACTCAATGCCTAGGTTTACCTCCAATGTACTCACATCCTACCTTACCTTTGTCTGTACACTATGCCTTGAATCTATACTATCGTTCCCAGAAACCTGCTCCTTTTACTCTGTTCCGAACGTGCTAGACGGCGAGTTCGTATAGCCTTTAGCCGTACCCTTATCCTACTTCTCCTCTGGTGACGTAGAGGTTAATTCAGGTCCTGCAGTGCCTAGCTCCACTCCTACTCCCCAGGTGCTCTCATTTGTTGACTTCTGTAACCATAAAAGCCTTGGTTTCATGCACGTCAACATTAGAAGCCTAGTCCCGAAGTTTGTTTTACTCACTGCTTTAGCACACTCTGCCAACCCGGATTTCTTAGCCATGTCTGAATCCTGGCTTAGGAAGACCACACCAAAAACCCTGAAATCGCCATTCCTAACGATAACATTTTCCACCAAGATAAAACTGCCAAGGGAGGCGGTGTTGCAATCTACTGCAAAGATAGTCTGCAGAGTTCTGTCTTACTATTCAGGTCTGTACCCAAAGAATTCGAGCTTCTACTTTAAAAATTCACCTTTCCAGAAACAAGTCTCTCACTGTTGCCGACCACTATAGACCCCAAATCCGTAAACACGGGCACCCTCAGATATGATCCTAACTAACTCAACCCTCCAAATACACCTCTGCTGTTTTCAATCAAGATCTCAGCCTCATTGCCTGCATCCGTAATGGGTCTGCGACCAAACCGCATCACTGTCAAACGCTCCCTAAAACACTTCTGCGAGCAGGCCTTTCTAATAGACCTGGCCGGGGTATCCTGGAATGACATTGACCTCATCCGGTCAGTAGAGGATGCCTGGTTAATCATTAAAAGTGCCTTCCTCACCATCTTAAATAAGCATGCCCCATTCAACAAATGTAGAACTTGGAATAGATATAGTCCTTGGTTCGCTCCAGACCTGTCTGCCCTTGACCAGCACAAAAACATCCTGTGGCGTTCTGCATTAGCATCGAATAGCCCCCGTGATATGCAACTTTTCAAGTAAGTTAGGAACAAATATACACAGGCAGTTAGGAAAGCTACGGCTAGCTTTTTCAAACAGAAATTTGCATCCTGTAGTACAAACTCAAGAGTTCTGGGACACTAAAGTCCATGGAGAATAAGAGCACCTCCTCCCAGCTGCCCACTGCTCTGAGGCTAGGAAACATTGTTACCACTGATAAATCCACTATAATTGAGAATTTCAATGAACATTTCTCTATGGCTGGCCATGCTTTCCACTTGGCTACCCCTTCCCCGGTCAACTGCCCGGCACCCTCCATAGCAACCCGCCAAAGCCCCCACCATTTCTCCTTCACCCAAATCTAGATAGCTGATGTTCTGAAAGAGCTGTTTGTTTGTTTATTCCATGTGTAACTCTGTGTTGTTGTATGTGTCGAACTGCTATGCTGTATCTTGGCCAGGTCGCAGTTGCAAATGAGAACTTGTTCTCAACTAGCCTACCTGGTTAAATAGAGGTGAAATAAAATGTAAAAAATAAAAAAATGGTGACGTAGGCCTAGGCCCAAACATTCACAAGGGCATGGCCACAATTTCTTGTGATTTGCAGGGAGCATTTCACACCGTGTAGCCTAGTATTACAAGAAAGCATTGCTTTATCACCCCGATTTACACACATAGAAGGTAATAGGGATCCACCATATACCCGTGGACACTCTTCAGCAATATTAATGACGGATGTTCAACTCACCAGTTGTATAACCTGGAGAGCTTTTCAGGCACAACGCCCAAGTCCTTACGTGTCATCTTAATGCTTACCATGTTGGCCGTGGTCTGCTCAGGTAATCCTGGATAGAGGGTCCTGCATTGGGTGCGGGTCCATTGGCACGAGATGCAGCTATTGGGTTCACATAAGACTAAAAACACAGAGGGAGGCAGTCAGACCAGACATCTCAACATTGACATCTGGCTACCATCCCAAAAACACACCTTGCCAAACAAACAGCACATCGACATTCTGTGTGTTCCTGGCATAGACAATAACACTAGCTAGACAGGAATTGGTTCGTAAATTAACTGTGGAGTGCCAGAGTGCGTTCAGCGTGCACACTGGACGCTCTGGCGGAGGAGCAGTGTTGATCTGAGCTCAACCGCAGTCAAGCACCCAAGCGAACTGGCAAAAGTTGGCTAGCTACTTCCAGACAAATTAAATAACACCTTACTGAAAATGTTACTCGCCCTAGCAGAGCTGGTTAGTGCCTTTATGTTATCATGAGGGTTAGTGACAAATGTATGGCAACAATTTTGTTCAGTTTCTATTGCCGACGTTTACTTACACCGGTCATAACAAAGTTAATGGTGTTTGTAAATACTTCAATTATTCCGCGGCCTCTGGCACTCAAACTAAAAGTGCTGTGAAAGTCGAAGTAGATTTACGAACGTACCATCACTTGTATTATCTTGGTACGATCAGTAACTTTTATTAGGGTCAAACAAGTCCAAGGCGGTCAATGACAACTCTACGGCCTTCCCGTAAAAATATGTTTACAAATTCATACAGTAAATTAGTAGCAGATCGTGAATTGATGAACTCGAGCTGACTACTGTAAAATTAGTTTATTCGTCCGCGTTCTTTGGATTATGTTAACAGACAGGATGTGTTAGCTATCTACCTATATTATTATAAACATAAACTGATATTTCGACCTAAATAGATAGGTTTAATTATCTTCTGGCACGGATATCGGTCCTTCTTGTTAGTTACCTGCTAACTTGTTATTCTGTATCTGCCAGGTTAGTTTGCCTAGCTAGTTAGCTATATTCGTTCGATAAACATATTGTAGTTATTTTAACATACGCTTTGTGCATCTTTGATATGGTTTAATTGAAATTCAATTTGCCTGCACACTTAGCTACAATAACTAGCTTAGATGGCCTAGCTAACATTTTTCAGTGCCCGCTTTTAGCTATAGCCAACACGTTTGTTTTCATGCATACCATTAATCGTAAAAAGCTTAAGATCCACACAACTTGGATTATTTAACACATTGCTCACCACTCTTGTCCCTCTTCCCCATTTCGGTAGATTTAGCCTACGACCGCGCTAATATCAATCAATCCACTAAAAAAAGTTAGATGATTTTAAAGAGGTTACGTAGCTGGTTTCCACACTAGGTAACACAACCACAAAGTCAGATGCCACAGAGTCAAAATTGTCTACAACATTTTTGCTTTTTGGTCTTAATTTAAGGCTAGGGTAAGGTATATGGTTAGTATTGTGGTTGGGTTTTAAATCCGATTTTAACCAAATAAATAGCAGAAATGGGCGGAGTTGAGCCATAATTATGACTTTGTAGCTGTTTTAACTAGTGACGACCGGTCTCTGACGACGGACACAGACATGCAGTACAATCACAGATAGAACAACGAGACAGATATTTTAGCGGATGTACAGACGTGAAGCGTCTGCTTGGTGTTTCCATGGTAGTGAGAGGAAGCCGACTGGCAGGCAGTGGGAGAAAATGGAACGAGATTGAGTTTGGCCGACGTTCTGCAATTTTCTCATCGATGAAACATTTGATCTCAATACAGTTTTCTGTTCCCTAAACTAGAATATGTCATGAAAAGAGTGGACTAAGTTTAGTAGACTTTACTCTTTGCAAAAGTTTTTAAAAATCGCGATGTTTAGGAGTGCAAATGCGAATTGAGTTATTTACACACCCGCACTTCATTAATAAGTAAGCGGCCCCTAAATGGAAATATGCAGATGATGCTTCGACGCGCCAATAGGATCTTGCTAGTTCGTGCTTGGCTCTGCCCACCTCCTTGCTTGTTCTGCCCACTAGACTAATTTTGTTCCCATCGGGTCGGCTGTCGTCTATCTTGGTTTAGTAAAACATCCTTGATACAATCAAAGACCACAGTACATTATTTCGTACAGTTGCGCTAAAGAAATTACTGCCTCATAGCGGTAAATAAATAAATACAAACACCATCATAAAAAACACAGGTAGAAATGTACCTTTATAAAATAACAGGAATTGTGTTGTTAAGATTATACACAATAATGCCAGTGGAAACACATTTAACACACAAAACATTTATTTTACCAAAATAAAAATGTCAGGCAGTTGTGAATACAATAGCAGAAACTTTAAGTTGCTACATCCACTATGATAACTTACTGATGCGTCATAATATTTTTTAACGAAGTTTTGCGAGAATTACTACATAGCAGCAAAATCAGCTTAGGGAAAAGCTAAACTATATACTTTTTTTAATAGAAATATCCCCCATCCCTCCAAGAGAGAATAGTGCCAAACTATGTTACCTAAAATGTGGTTCTTGGCAACACTATCATAATCGCAAAAACGGGCAATGAGAAAATTAGGATTCATGCTTATGCATCAACAACCTGCTTCAGACCAGCTTTGAATCACAATATATGAAATGCATTTTATTTTAAAAGTGGTACTGTACAAATGTAAGGGCAGACTACACAATGGACATAGACTAGACATGATGTTATGTAGCAAGACCAATAATTCGCTAGAAAAGTAATAATATGGCGAATGCTGATTCCCCCAAAACCAGTAGCTGTTTCACCTGAAAAACACATATCATCGTTGTATTGTACACCAAATATAATTTCAACAGAGAACACCACTAATAATAGAGAAACACAAGATAAGTAACCTGCACAAACAGCACCTCATCAACAATTAGCTATAATTGAAAAAACACTAATGCCTAAATCCTTTAAATCAAGATAAGGGTTTCATTGGATTCATTGAGCATGTCCTTTTACAACAACCAATAAAACACCCGTAGCTGAAGTACAGAAGACACCACAATAAGAACTGGGTAGGCTTATCCTATGCTTACTGCAGATAGGGTGATCTGCATTTACTGGGGATATCAGCTTGCTATCAGTGCTTGGTCTCGCTGGATTCATCCCAAATGGTAACATATATATACAGTAGTGCCCTACTTTTGACCACAGCTCTATGGGCCCAAGTCAAAAGAAGAACACTAGGGAATAGTGAGCCATCTGGGTCTCAGACTCGGACTAAGGACCCTACTCAGGCAGCACGTAGAGGAACTACTCTGAAGTTAGGAACTCAGAATCACACCTGAACTGACAGGAAGCACACTTATAATAACACTTCTTAAACGTGATATATTGTGTCTATTTAAAAATAAGACCATCTGGTGGTAATTAAATAAGCAGTAGTGAGAGAAGTAAATTTAAATGTTTATGAATAATAAAATGTGTTACGTTATACTATATCATGCGTTGTTGTTTTGATATGCAGTATAGAAGAGATTAGTTTACAATGTTAAATGTATGACAGCAGTGATAGTGACACTGACAGCAGTGCGTCTTCATCCTCAGGAGGCTAAATAAATTTGGTTTGGCCCCTAAGTCCCTCACAAACTTCTACAGATGCACCATCGAGAGCATTCTGTCGGGCTGTATCTCTGCCTGGTACGGCAACTGAGAGTGGTGTGGTCAGCCCAATGCATCACCGGGGTCACATTGCCTGCCCTCCAGGACATCCACAGCACCTGGTGTCAAAGGAAGGCCAAGAATATAATCAAAAACCCCAGCCACCGAGCCACGGCCTGTTCACCCTTCTACCATCTAGAAGGCGTAGACAGTACAGGTGCATCAAAGCTAGGACAGAGAGACTGAAACACAGCTTCTATCTCCAGGCCATCAGACTGTTAAACAGTCACCACTAGCTGGCCTCCACCCCCCAGTACCCTGTCCTGAACCTTGGTCACGGTTTCTAGCCGGCTACCACCCACTACTTTACCCTGCACCTTAGAGACTGCTGCCCTATATACATACAGTCGGAAGTTTACATTCACTTAGGTTGGAGTCATTAAAACTCATTTTTCAACCACTCCACAAATTTCTTGTGAACAAACTATAGTTTTGACAAGTCGGTTAGGACATCTACTTTGTGCATGACACAAGTAATTTTTCCAACAATTGTTTACAGATTGTTTCACTTATAATTCACTGTATCACAATTTTAGTGGGTCAGAAGTTCACATACACTAAGTTGACCGTGCCTTTAAACAGCTTGAACAAATAAATTAAAATGATGTCTTTAGAAGCTTCTGATAGGGTAATTGACATAATTTGAGTCAATTGGAGTTGTACCTGTGGATTTATTTCAAGGTCTACCTTCAAACTCAGTGCCTCTTTGCTTGACATCATGGGAAAATCCAAATAAATCAGCAAGACCTCAGAATTTCTTTTTGCAGACCTTCACAAGTCTGGTTCATCCTTGGGAGCAATTTCCAAATGCCTGAACGTACCACGTTCTTCTGTACAAACAATAGTACGCAAGTATAAACACCATGGGAGGATGCAGCCGTCATACCGCTCAGGAAGGAGATGCGTCCTGTCTCCTACAGATGAATGTACTTTGATACGAAAAGTGCAAATCAATCCCAGAACAATAGCAAAGGACCGTGTGAAGATGCTGGAGGAAACAGGTACAAAAGTATCTATATCCACAGTAAAACAAGTCCTATGTTGACATAACATGAAAGGCCGCTCAGCAAGGAAGAAGCCACGGCTCCAAAACTGCCATAAAAAAGCCAGACTACAGTTTGCAACTGCACATGGGGACAAAGATCGTACTTTTTGGAGAAATGTCCTCTGGTCTGATGAAACAAAAATAGAACAGTTTGGCCATAATGACCATCGTTATGTTTAGAGGGAAAATGGGGAGGCCTGCAAGCTGAAGAAAACCATCCCAACCGTGAAGCACGGAGGTGGCAGCATCATGTTGTGGGGGTGCTTTGCTGCAGGCGGGACTGGTGCACTTCACAAAATAGATGGCATCATGAGGGAGGAAAAGTATGTGGATATATTGAAGCAACATCTCAAGACATCAGTTAAAGTTAAAGCTTGGTCGCAAATGGGTCTTCCAAATAGACAATGACCCCAAGCATACTTCCAAAGTTGTGGCAAAATGGCGTAAGGACAACAAAGTCAACGTATTGGAGTGGCCATCACAAAGCCCTGACCTCAATCCTATAGAAAATGTGAAGGCAGAACTGAAAAAGCGTGTGTGAGCAAGCAGGCCTACAAACCTGACTCAGTTACACCAGCTCTGTCAGGAGGAATGGGACAAAATTCACCCAACTTATTGTGGGAAGCTTGTGGAAGGCTACCTGAAATGTTTGACCCAATTTAAACTATTTAAAGGCCATGCTACCAAATTCAAATTGAGTGTATGTAAACTTCTGACCCACTGGGAATGTGATGAAAGTAATAAATGTGGAAATAAATCTTTCTCTCTACTATTATTCTGACATTTCACATTCTTAAACTAAAGTGGTGAACCTAACTGACCTAAGACAGGGAATTTTTACTAGGATTAAATGTCAGGAATTAGGCTAAAATCTGAGTTTAAATGTATTTGGCTAAGGTGTATGTTAAACTTCCGACTTCAACTGTAGACATGGAACACTGGTCACTTTAATATGTTTACATCCTGTTTTGCACACTTCATATGTATATACTGTATTCTAGTCAAGGCTCATCCTATATAACTACTGTACACACCTTTTCTATTCCTATACTGTCCATACTGTCTATACACACGAAAACATTCGGAACACTTTCAGAATATTGAGTTGCACCCCCCTTTGCCCTCGGGGCATGGACTCTGCAAGGTGTCGAAAGCGTTCCACAGGGATGCTGGTCCATGTTGACTCCAATGCTTCCCACAGTTGTGTCAAGTTGGCAGGATGTCCTTTGGGTGGTGGAACATTTTTGATACACGGCAGCGTAGCCTAGTGGTTAGAGTGCTGGACCAGTAACCGAAATGTAAAATAGAAACATACACATTCTTTACAGATTGTACATCAGAAATCACAGGAAAATGTGCTTTTTCAGCATTTTTCACAGCTTCACCTGTTAACATTTAAATACCACAACAAAATATCCATACATTCCACAGCTTAATTACAACCCAATTCAAAATTAATCACAATTTTATTTTGTTATTTGCATGAATCCCAAATAAGAACGCTCACATATACAAAGCATATTTTTTATTCAAATGGTGCAACATGAAGCAATCACCACTGGTGGCATTTATTCATGTAAACACAATGCCCATTACCTCCATATCATAATTTTAAATGAAGTTACCATGTCACATGTGGACATTTCAAATACATTTGTGGCCTTTACTTTCATCCTTGGAGCTTAGAAAATGTGCTAAAATACTATATGCAAGTAAAACCAGCATTCACGACTACTGACAGTATCAGTATTAAAAAAGTATACTTTTATTATTTTATATTACATAGACAAAAGTATTCCTGTCCCATGTTGACGTTGAACTGACCGATACCAAGAAAGCTTGACAATCCCTATTTCTAGAGAGTTGTAATATGAAGTCTGCAATGTATCCACCAATGGCATGAATCATCTGACAGGACAGAGATGAGGGCAAAACAACTCTACATCTACATGGAGAGGGGAGCTCAGTCCAAAATTCTTTCATGTGTTTTTTTATTTTGATCATGTATTAGATTAAACCATATGCGCCCCGACACTGAAAAACAAGTAAGATGTCAAACATACTGTATCATAGCAAACGTGTAGTTGGATTCACACAGTCAGGAATTATGTAATATGATTATAGAAGCACAATCATGTTGTAGCATTAACATCATCCAATGAGACAGTTGATCAATTAACATCATCCAATGAGACAGTTGATCAATTAACATCATCCAATGAAACAGTTGATCAATCAACATCATCCAATGAAACAGTTGAGCCATTAACATCATCCAATGAAACAGTTGACCCATTAACATCATCCAATGAAACAGTTGATCAATTAACATCATCCAATGAAACAGTTGATGCAGTCTAATCATGAACGTGCAAAGTGTGTCAGAATGATTTCTGATTTGATTTCTAATAAGATCCTGAGTGTATTTGTGTGCTAGCAGCACTAGATATACCAGAGGGAAAGTTATGGTCTAGATGTATTGCTGTGCAGTAAGAAGTTTTACAAACAAACTATTTTCCTTGACTAGTTCCAATCCCACAGAGGGAGCAACTCTGAAAGCACTCTAGCTAGTCATATTGAATCAGAGTGAGCATAATACATAGGGTATTAAAACAACCATTGTTAACACAGAACAGCTGTGTTTCAACATGAACCCCTATATGTTTCTATGTAATCCTTCCAGACTCAGTCTAAATGAAGCAGGTACAATGTTGAACCTCCTTTGAATCCGACGTATCAGCCTGCCTTTTCTCTCTAAAAAAATCTCCCAACGAAGAACATTTCACTGACCCACACCTGCACTGACCTTACTATATATCCTGCTACACATGTCAGTGTGCTGGATATGCAAGTAAAACCAGCATTCACGACTACTGACAGTATTAGTGCAGTATCTAGCTCTATACCATCCTACATGCCTCACATTGTCAAACCTTTCCTCCCTTGGATATTACCTTGTATTCTTTCTAGATCTTACCAGAGATTTACATTTAAATCCCCACATGTTGTTAAAGTCCAATAAAATTAAGACAAAATAGAAAATAAGACATCAACTGTCAATAACTTTAAAATTAAGTTAGGAAATACAGAATCATGCTTTTATGCCAAATGTAATTGCGCTGAATAGTGCGTACGTTGACCTTATTCTCATTCAACAGTCACTTTACTATGCCCTGTGCATCAGGTCATACATAGAGTCTCGAATGGAGTCAATCAGATTTCATTACAGTTTATGACACTGAAGTACGGATGCCATAAGAGGAACTCAAAGTGACATATTTTCAGTCTTTCCTGTTCGCACCAGTCAAAGTCTTATAAGATGAAGCCCATCAGAAATCCTGCTCTGGCCTGCAGTAACACAGGACAACCTGTAGGTGGCAGTGATATCAAAACACACATGTTTGTTTGGACCAGAAGTAGCACTAGGCAGTGTGTGAGGTCCTCCTGCATTGGATTAAAATGTGTGTGTGCGTGTGTCATCTCTCTCGGTTGTTGTGAAGGTGAGCTCCAGGTGAGGTCCATGCCGACCTACCCTTGGTGCTTGGTGTTCCCCCACCGAGGAGCCTCTTCTCAAGCTAAGGAAGGAGAGACAAGAGGCAGCAGCTCCTGGACATCCAGAGGTTCTCTCCTGGTGGCAGTACATCTCAGCTTCAGGGGTCCTTGCATTGTTTAAACTTTTTTTATAAAAGTATCCTAAAAAGCAGCATTCAAATTGGTAAATTGTGGAAGACAGCACGGTTGCCTTTTGGAATCAAATGTCTCTGTTTATTGCTCTCTTTCTTAGTCTTTGTGTCCATCCCTCTCTTTCTCTCCCTCTCGGTCAGGCCAGTCCAGTCCTGGGCCAGGGGGCTGTCAGGCAGCTCTCTCCTCCAGGGTGGGCTTGTTGCTGCCAATGGGCTGGGCGTACACACTCTTAGTGTCACTATCCACACTCTGGAAGTAGGGGTGGGTCAGAGCAGCAAATGCTGATATCCTTCTGGAGGGATTAAAAGCCAGGAATTGCTGCATGGAGAAAACAAATATATTTATTATAACATTTTCCTTAACAAAAAGAAAAAAGTGTGAGTTTCATTCCTTTCAGAGAAATCCATTTGAAACAGTATGTACTGTATTTGCGGCAGGGTAGCCTAGTGGTTAGAGTGTTGGACTAGTAACCGAAAGGTTGCAAGTTCAAATCCCCAAGCTGACAAGGTACAAATCTGTCGTTCTGCCCCTGAACAGGCAGTTAACCCACTGTTCCTAGACCGTCATTGAAAATAAGAATTTGTTCTTAACTGACTTGCCTGGTAAATAACAATTTTTTTGAGTGTGTGTGTCTGATACTCACGAGTAAAAGGGATTTCCCCAGCTCATCCATGTCAGGGACAAGTTCTCCGATTGGCTGAGGGGGTCGTGGGGAGAAGGCACTCTGTGGTAGGGCTACTTCCTGGGGCCAGTCCTCCACCGAGGGAACCCCGACCACACTGAAGGATCATCATCATCGTCGTCATCATCATAATAACAACGTTAAAACTGTAAATATGACGTACAACATGGTACTTACTCTAAAATCTTGCCCAGCTGATCAACATCTGAGTTTCCTTGAAACAAAGGTCTGGGAGAGGAAGAGCACATGTCAATATAACTGAAGATGAAGTAACAAACTGTGTTCAATGAATCAGATAAATTAGTTAAAAAAAAAAAAGATCCCCAGTTCAACTTCATCAATTCTAATTTGTCCTTCATAAATCCATGGGAGCTGTGGTGGTGTGACAAGCAGCCTTTGTGCTGTCTCCATCCCCTCAACACAAAATGACACATTCCTACTGAGCAGACATCATTGATAACGGACATAACCAGTCCAACCCTCAATTTGGTAGCATTGCCTTTAAACTGTTTAACTTGGGTCAAATGTTTATGGGTAGCCTTCCACAAGCTTCCCACAATAATTTGGGTGAATTTTGGCACATTCCTCCTGACAGAGCTGGTGTAACTGAGTCAGGTTTGTAGGCCTCCTTGCTCACACACGCTTTTTCAGTTCTGCCCACAAATTTTCGATGGGATTGAGGTCAGGGCTTTGTGATGGCCACTCCAATACGTTGACTTTGTTGTCCTTAAGCCATTTTGCCACAACTTTGGAAGTATGCTTGGGAGACCCATTTGGAAGACCCATTTGTGACCAAGCTTTAACTTCCTGACTGATGTCTTGAGATGTTGCTTCAATATATCCACCAAATTTTCCTTCCTCATGATGCCATCTATTTTGTGAAGTGCACCAGTACCTCCTGCAGCAAAGCACCCCCACAACATGATGCTGCCACCCCCGTGCTTCACGGTTGGGATGGTGTTCTTCGGCTTGCAAGTCTCCCCATTTTCCCTCTAAACCATCGTTATGATGGTCATTATGGCCAAACAGTTATATTTTTGTTTCATCAGACCAGAGGACATTTCTCCAAAAAGTATGATCTTTGTCCCCATGGGCAGTTGCAAACCGTAGTCTGGCTTTTTTATGGCGGGTTTTGGAGCAGTGGCTTCTTCCGGTTATGTCGATATAGGACTAATTTTACTGTGGATATAGATACTTTTGTACCGGTTTCCTCCAGCATCTTCACAAGGTCCTTTGCTGTTGTTCTGGGATTGATTTGCACTTTTCGCACCAAAGTACTCTAAAGTACTCATCTCTAGGAGACAGAACGCATCTCCTTCCTGAGCGGTATGACAGCTAAATGGTCCCATGGTGTTTATACTTGCGTACTATTGTTTTGTATAGATGAATGTGGTACCTTCAGGCATTTGGAAATGCTCCCAAGGATGAATCAGACTCGTGGAGGTCTACAATTGTTTTCTGAGGTCTTGGATTATTTATTTAGATTTTCCCATGATGTCAAGCCAAGGTAGGCCGTGAAATACATCCACAGGTACACCTCCAATTGACTCAAATGATGTCAATTAGCCTATCAGAAGCTTCTAAAGCCAAGACATAATTTTGGGGAATTTTCCAAATTTAAAGGCACAGTCAACTTAGTGTCTGACCCACTGGAATTGTGATATAGTGAATTATAAGTGAAATAATCTGTCTGTTAACAATTGTTGGAAAAATGACTTGTCATGCACAAAGTAGATGTCCTAACCGACTTGCCAAAATTTGTTTGTTAACAAGAAATGTGTGGAGTGGTTGAAAAACGAGTTTTAATGACTCCAACCTAAATGTATGTAAACTTCCGACTTCACCTGTAGCTATGGACATGTAGGAGGGGGATTCGGAGAAAGTGACTGGTAGCAGGAGAAATAATAATAATAATAGTAAACAGTATGGCAGCAGCATAAGTGGTGTGTGGGGTATGTGTGTGTGTGAGGGTGTTAGTGTGTCACCGTGTCAGTGCAGGCGTGATAGGCGGATGTACTGGTAGCAGGAATATATAAATACCGATGGTGATATACTAGTTGTAAATTATACATCTAAGCAGGAGTAATAGTGACCAGTAGCAGGATAAATAGATACTGGCGGAGCAGACAAGAGAGTAGGGAGGACTGTTTCAGCAGCACATGGGAGGAAGGCATGCTCAAGGCCCAGCAGCGTTAAGTCTGCACTGTAAAAAAATACGTATTATTGAGTAACTGGTTCCACAGGATTATTTTTTACTCGACACTACCAAAAAAACAATGTGTTGTCCCAAACTTAATTCTAATGTTTTCAACTTACATACAGTATTTTACACATAATTACATTGTGCATGTTCATTTATACCATCATTATTATTCAACATGTCCTCACCTGGGATTTGAACTCACAACCTCTTGGTTCAAAGCATTTAAATTTTCCTGCAATTCCACCATGTCTGTGACAAATATCAGTTCATCTGGCTATTCTCTCATCAATTATTTGATTGACTTTTTCTGTATAGTTGTCTAATGTTGGTGGGACATATTACTCTGTTTTAATGGTACTCCTTAATCACTATGAGAAATCAAATAGTTTTCTTGAGTGTATTTTTAACAGAGCTGATATTTACTTTGAAGTGCCAAGTGTAGCAATACAGGGGAAATCAATTGGACGATTGGAATACTACGAACCAGGAGGTTGAGAGTTCAAATCCTAGGTGAGGAAATGTTAATTACTGTATAAATGAAAATGCACAATGTAATCATGTATAGTGTGTCAAATATGTAAGTTGAAAAAGCAGTATGTGTGTAAGTCGTTCTGCAGCCATTTTTCTTTAGATAAGATGCCCTGATAGTTTCTAGTTGAATAAACATATGAGACAATGTGAGCAAACGCATCATTTTAAGTTGACTACATTTTTGCATATGTTTTCTCAGGTTGGAGCTATGTTTGGGCCTACATTTTTTTTTTTTACCGTGTGTGAGAAGAGGGAGGGAGGAGGTGGAGAGGCTGGGGATGAAGGGAAGGAGCAGGCCTGCTGGTGGTTCCTGTGGCTTTGGGCCGTCCTGGACGGCCGTGGGCGGGCATGCTTCCCCTGGCACCCACACAAATTCCAACAGTCTTCATTCCCACATACAGGCTCTCAGCTCAAACGACCGCTGCTCCCAACCAAGCAACGGGGAGAAAAAAGCCTATTTACCTCTCAGCTGTGTGTGTCTGCCTTAGCTCTCTGTGGGCCTTCTGGTGTGTGTGTGTGTGTGTGCCTGTGTGTGTGTGTGTGTGTGTGTGTGTGTGTGTGTGTGTGTGTGTGTGTGTGTGTGTGTGTGTGTGTGTGTGTGTGTGTGTGTGTGTGTGTGTGTGTGTGTGTGTGTGTATATGTGTGTCTGCCTTAGCTCTCTGTGGGCCTTCTGGTGTGTGTGTGTGTGTGTGTGTGTGTGTATGTGTGTGTGTGTGTATGTGTGTCTGTGTGTGTGTGCCTGTGCGGTGGTAGGTAGGGGGTGGGCGAGCTGTGCCGTATTGTGTGAAAGAACGGTTGAATCATTCTAACAGAGACTAGCTGGGAGAGCAATATAAACCTAAACCCTCCGCTCCAGCCTTCAAAGAGGCAAAGAATCTCTCTGTCGTGAGAGAATGTGCTCAAAGGCACTTCACTTCTCATGTGCTATCATGCAATGACTGACAAAATAACACACAGTACCACTGCAAACATAGTTCTTTAACAGTAATTACACATGGATAAGTCATGACTGCACTGCTCCTTGGGATTGAGAGAAGGAGAGAGAGAAGGAGAGAGGGAGAGAGAGAAGGAGAGAGAGAAGGAGAGAGAGAGAGAGAGAGAAGGAGAGAGAGAAGGAGAGAGAGAGAGAAGGAGAGAGAGAAGGAGAGAGGGAGAGAGAGGAGAGAGAGAAGGAGAGAGAGAAGGAGAGAAGGAGAGAGAGGAGAGAGAGAAGGAGAGAGGGAGAAAGAGAAGGAGAGAGAGTACTCTGTCAATGTAATGCAGCATGTTGTGAAATGAGGTAGTGACGGTGTAGTTATTTCTTTACTCTGTAGCTACAGTACTTCACTGAACAGAAAAACTGCTGTAACCTTTGCATAGTTGAACACCCACATTTCCCCTACATGCTAAGACATTGAATATTAGACACAGGCAGAACGATTTGATGGTAGTTTGCACATTTTACAGTGACAGCAATTATGTTGTCACATACTTTGACGGGTTAAGGGTGCTCCATAGCATTCTATACAAACCTAGCATCAAAAATGTTGGAACTGAACTATGCCCTATTTCACCAAGTAGATGCCATCCTGACCAATACACCCCCTCTAACCACACCTACCTCAATGGCTCACTACACGGGTATTCCTGTATGCTGTTACTGTAATGTGTCAAATACTTGGTGGGCATGTTGAGAGTCTGAGGGTTGAACCATAATGATCAGACCAAACCAGTTCTCTGCCTTTAGATGGAAAACATCACCTAAAACAATGTCATCATGCCAAAACAAGCATGACAGATATTTCCAAGAGGTCCATTTTTAAACCAGGAGTGGTTTGCTGGTTTGAATGGATGACTGGCTTCTCACAGGGCTGACACTGCAAACAAACACACAGGCACACACACACGCACATACACACACAAACTTATAAAATGAAGGACTGTATGAGGATGTTTTCTGAAGGACCGGCTGGTTTAGGATTTCTGCTGCCACCATGGAGTATCGGTCAGAATGCAATGAGGAAATGAAGATGATGGACACACACAGAGGAAGATGAACACACACACAGAGGAACATGAACACACACAGAGGAACATGAACACACACACAGAGGAACATGGACACACACACACAGAGGAACATGGACACACACACAGAGGAACATGGACACACACACAGAGGAAGATGAACACACACACAGAGGAACATGAACACACACACAGAGGAATATGGACACACACACAGAGGAACATGAACACACACATAGGAATATGGACACACACACAGAGGAACATGAACACACACACAGAGGAACATGAACACACACAGAGGAACATGAACACACACACAGAGGAACATGAACACACACACAGAGGAACATGAACACACACACAGAGGAACATGAACACACACAGAGGAACATGAACACACACACAGAGGAACATGAACACACACAGAGGAACATGAACACACACACACAGAGGAATATGGGGAAAGGGTTTGGCTGGAGGTGAATATGGAGGTAAGGCCTTGGAGAAAGGATTGGATATAGTGGTCTGGAAGGGAGATACACAATGGAAACATTAGGAACACATTACATAAAGGTGCAGACATGACAAGGTAGTGCCAGGTGACTGTGGGGAGAAAATGGGTTTAACATAATTACACAGTCAGGAGACTGCCAGGACTAGACAGGGAGGTGATATAGGGATAGGACTGGGCCAACCATTCTGTCCCACATTCCATACAACCTCTGGAATGTGTATCTGCCTGCCTGTGTGTGTGGGAGACTGAGATTCTGTATCTGTGGGAGAGTGAGATTATGTATGCATGGGAGAGTGAGATTATGTGTGTGTGGGAGAGTGAGATTATGTGTGTGTGGGAGAGTGAGACTGTGTGTGTGTGGGAGAGTGAGATTGTGTGTGTGTGGAAGAGTGAGATTATGTGTGTGTGGGAGAGTGAGACTATGTGTGCATGGGAGAGTGAGATTATGTGTGTGTGGAAGAGTGAGATTATGTGTGTGTGAGTTTGGGAGGGAGTGCATGTGTGTTCACGTGCACGTGTGTCTGTGAGTGAAATCCGTGTGCGTGTACGTATGAGGTTATGCCTTTGATTATGGTTTGTCAATGTGCCAGCGCACTATGAGAACGTAAACAAGGATATGAGTCCCCTCCTGCATTGACTACATTAGCATAACACGTCCAACCTTTAGATTAGTGGAATGTCAACACCTCTCTCTGTGTCATTCACTTTTCCATCTAAACCATGCAGACGCAGACTTGCATGATATTTGCTTCAAATTCCTGAAACAAATTGTACTTACAGGGCTGTCAGTGTGAGTCAGTCAGTGTGAAACTAGATTTTTCTTTCTTCAAAAAGCTATGAATAAAAAATTGAAGCATTTGGGGGAAAACCATTGATGAGTCAACAGTGAGAGACTGGGGACTAGGGACTTCTCTGTCTACTACAGTAGAGTAATGGTAGTGGAGGACAACAGTCAACAGTCAACAGTGAGAGACTGGGGACTAGGGACTTCTCTGTCTACTACAGTAGAGTAATGGTAGTGGAGGACAAGTCAACAGTGAGAGACTGGGGACTAGGGACTTCTCTGTCTACTACCGTAGAGTAATGGTAGTGGAGGACAAGTCAACAGTGAGAGACTGGGGACTAGGGACTTCTCTGTCTACTACAGTAGAGTAATGGTAGTGGAGGACAAACTGATGTACGCCACCGGCGTACTCATGCACGTATGCAGCCATGCACACAGCTGCTAAAGCAACGCTCCTAATGTTGACGATGCCATAGATAATATCTCTGCTGTGCTCTCTCTTAGATCCCATACAAGTCCTGCTGGAACTGCATGAGGATGCCCTATACCAGAGGTTGTTTCAATTTCCTCAATGTCTAGTATTGAGTTTCCACCCTGGGCCAATACCCTCTCTCTTGACATAGGGGTAGTGTGTTCTTATAGCACTGTGCCATGCCAGAGGATGGTCTGTGTGGAAATTAAGTTGCTTACGTTCCCCTCTATGTGGCAGCCAGCAAACATTGAAACAACCTCTGTCAACGTGTACAAGTCTGGGACAGTAATGGTGCAGGGCATCCTCATGCAGTTCCAGCAGGACTTGTATGGGATCTAAGAGAGAGCACAGCAGGAAACGCTCTCTCTCGGTGACGACTGCCCCATCCTGAGTGAGTCTGGTCACACCTCTTCAAACTGTCCTGGAGACGAGGATAGTCCTTGAGGAGCATTTTTTTGTACTTATTCCATGCAGTGTTATTTTTAATAGCCATGGGGTACTGTACTGTGATGACATCTGTACAGGGATACGGCATGGAGCAGGGGGCTTCAAATGTCTCTGCATTTGGGTGGGAGAGGCTGTGAAACTCTGCTGCCATTGTTAGGCTCAAGAGTTTTCACACCTCTCACTTCACACTTCAGTGCTAATTGAAGTTGCCGCCAGTCTGTTCTTTCCTAGCAGCTTGGTAGCTCAGTATACTTACTTACTTAGCTTTATATAACACAATTACCTAGAGATGATTGTCTTTTACTTTTTGTCTTCAGAAAGTAGGTTCAGACTGAACATTACTCACCCAGGTTTGTGTTTCCAGGTTGTTTCTTCTGCAGGTTTTGGTTTGTTAGAAGTTTTTTCTCGATAGTCCTTGGTAGTAGTAATAGTCCATTCAGGTAATTTTGTCCAAAAATCAAGGTTTTAGGTAGGAAATGTTGAATTGGTTTGAAGGTTTTGATGTAGATGGTAGTTTCCTGTATAAGTCCATGGCATTTATCCAACTATAATTACATTTTTTTGCAGAAGAACTCAGGAGCCCATGATCTCTCTCTCTCTCTCTCTCTCTCTGACTCAATCAGAGGCAGTTCCCAGGTGCCCTTTAATCTGTAACAGGTGGCCTTTAAAAAAAGCCACCTTAATAACCTGCAGGATAGACAGAGTGAAAGAGAGAGAGAGAGAGAGCTAGAGAGAGCTAGAGAGAGAGCTAGAGAGAGAGAGAGAGAGAGAGTGAAAGAGAGAGAGAGCTAGAGAGAGCTAGAGAGAGAGAGAGTGAAAGAGAGAGAGAGCTAGAGAGAGCTAGAGAGAGAGAGTGAAAGAGAGAGAGAGAGAGCGAGAGAGAGTGAAAGAGAGAGAGAGAGCGAGAGAGAGAGAGCTAGAGAGAGAGACAGAGTAAAAGAGAGAGAGAGAGAGACAGAGTAAAAGAGAGAGAGAGAGAGAGTGAAAGAGAGCGAGAGAGAGAGAGACAGAGTGAAAGAGAGAGCTAGAGAGAGAGAGAGAGTGAAAGAGAGAGAGCTAGAGAGAGCTAGAGAGAGAGAGAGAGTGAAAGAGAGAGAGAGAGCAAGAGAGAGAGAGAGAGAGAGTGAAAGAGAGAGAGTAAAAGAGAGAGAGAGAGACATAGTGAATGAGAGCGAGAGAGAGAGACAGAGTGAAAGAGAGAGAGAGAGAGAGAGAGAGAGAGAGAGAGAGAGAGTGAAAGAGAGCGAGAGAGAGAGACATATTAAAAGAGAGAGAGAGAGACAGAGTGAAAGAGAGAGAGACAGAGTGAAAGAGAGCGAGAGAGAGAGAGCTAGAGAGAATGAGGGGTGCTGTTCATAGACATCAAAGGGCCTATCGTCTACCACCAGGCAGAGTTGGCCAGGAGCCAGGTCCTGAACACACATGCTTTTACGGCTCATTGTGTCACAGGGAGAATCACAAGTGCCCCCACCTAGCCTCTACTGTCATCACTCACACACACGCACACACATGCATTCACGCACACACACGCATGCATGCACACACACACACACACATGCATGCACACACGCATACACACACGCATACACACACACACACTGTAGGTGTATTAGTGCATCAGTGTGAGTGTGATTACAGGTGAATAGTGTGAAGAGAGCCATAGGTGTGTTAGCATAGTTCGAGTAGCATTGTCAGAACACTCATTGATGTGTTAGTAAGGTACTGTGAGGAAAGTTCTGCGTCCCAAATGGCACCCTATTCCACCCAATAGGACTCTGGTTAAAAGTAATGTACTATATAGTGAATAGGGTGCCATTTGGGACACAGAGGGTTAAGCCATGGGTGGGTGTAGTTAAATCTACCAAGCTACTGTCAAACCACGATAGACCTTAATGCTTTTTGGTGCCAACATTTAAATGTCATAAAGTCATTTCCCAGGTGAAGGTTAAACCTACAACAACGCATCGAATATTTTTTTCCCCCTCAGGTCATTAAATGGATTATGTTTTTCTGCTCCCTTCATAACGCTCCTGACCACAACTTGGGGCTCTGAACCACACACACACGCACAAAACCGCACAAAACCACACACAAGCATATACGCACGCCACTGGCACCCCCCCACCCCCCAGGTAGCATATGAACAGGTCATAAGCCATGGCAGAATTGTTTTGAAATACAGAAAATTTGCTGTAAAACTGCTTCTCTCAGCCACATTGAAAAATTTGTAGAATAGCAGGAAATAAACTTTTAAAATACAAAATTCTCTCAGCATATGGCAAAATATTTTGAATTGTAGGAAGTCGCAGGGGCCCCATGAAACTGATGTACGCCACCGGCGTACTCATGCACGTATGCAGCCATGCACACAGCTGCTAAAGCAACGCTCCTAATGTTGACGATGCCATAGATAATATCTCTTTCCATTGAAACGTGTAAAAATTTGACTTAAACAAAAGAGAGATAAAGAGAGAGAGACAGAGAGGTAAAGAGAGCGAGACGGAGAGAGAGAGAGATGAGAGAACGACAGAGAGATAAAGAGAGAGAGACAGAGAGATGAGAGAGCGACAGAGAGATAAAGAGAGAGAGACAGAGAGATGAGAGAGCGACAGAGAGATAAAGAGAGAGAGACAAAGAGACTGAGATAAAGAGAGCGAGACAGAGAGGTAAAGAGAGCGAGACGGAGAGAGAGAGATGAGAGAGAGACAGAGATAAAGAGAGCGAGACAAAGAGATTGAGAAAAAAGAGAGCGAGACAGAGAGGTAAAGAGAGCGAGACGGAGAGAAAGACAGACTATGGGGACTATACATGGTCATGATCACATCCAATCTATGGTCCAATCTATGATCCATCTATGATCCATCTATGGGTCAATCTATGAATGTATCCATTGTCAGATACACTGTAAATAAGTTCTGTCTGACTGGAGTGAAGTTAGAGAGTAAAAGAGAATCGCTATGGAGCTGGTTACAACTACAGGTTTGGCGTGGACAACCAATATATTTTCCAGAGTTTCCTTCAATGACCATGATAATTCCTCTTCAATGACCATGATAATTCCCCCTTCAATGACCATGATAATTCCCCTTTCAATGACCATGATAATTCCCCTTCAATGACCATGATAATTACCCCGTTCAATGACCATGATAATTCCTCTTCAATGACCATGATAATTCCTCTTCAATGACCATGATAATTCCTCTTCAATGACCATGATAATTCCCCTTCAATGACCATGATAATTACCCCCTTCAATGACCATGATAATCCCCCTTCAATGACCATGATAATTACCCCCTTCAATGACCATGATAATTCCCCCTTCATGACCATGATAATTCCCCCTTCAATGACCATGATAATTCCCCCTTCAATAACCATGATAATTCCCCCTTCAATGACCATGATAATTCCCCCTTCAATGACCATGATAATTCCCCCTTCAATGACCATGATAATTCCCCCTTCAATGACCATGATAATTCCCAACTACATGAAACATTGGTCATGTCCTGAATGGCACCCTATGACTTATATAATAGTGTACTATTTCTGACCAGAGCCCTATTATGGGACATAGCCACAGGGTTTGCAATATCACTCAGGATGCTGTCGGAGAGAGACTGTCACGATCGTTGGAAGCATACTCGGACCAACGTGCAATTGGGAATCATACCAAACACCAACATAGAAAACAAAACTAGAACCCCACATAGAAAATATAAACTAGACTAACCCCCCAGTCACGCCCTGATCTACTCCACCATAGACAATAAGGACTCTCTATGGTCAGGACGTGACAATACCCTGCCCCCCCCCAAAGGTGCGGACTCCGGCCGCAAAACCTGAAACCAAAAGGGAGGGTTAGGGGGGGTGTTTAATGTCGGTGGTGGCTCTGGTGCAGGACGAAGAACCCGCTCATCCTGCGGATCCAGCCATGGACCCAGGCTGAACACTGTGTCTGGACTGGTCCTAGATGCCGAGGAAGACTCCTGCCATGGAGCGGGACTGGACACCGGCCCTGGGCTGGACATCGGTGCAGAAGAAGACTCCTGCCATGGAGCGGGACTGGACACCGGCCCTGGGCTGGACATCGGTGCAGAGGAAGACTCCTGCCATGGAGCGGGACTGGACACCGGCCCTGGGCTGGACATCGGTGCAGAGGAAGACTCCTGCCATGGAGCGGGACTGGACACTGGCCCTGGCCTGGACATCGGTGTTATACTCACAGACATCATTCAAACGGTTTTAGAAACTTCAGAGTGTTTTCTATCCAAATATACGAATTATATGCATATTCTAGCTTTTATGGCTGAGTAGCAGGCAGTTTACTCTGGGCACCTTATTCATCCAAGCTACTCAATACTGCCCCCCAGTAACCAAGAAGTTAACACACTCCGCACGGCAAGTGTGAGGAGCTGGCACAGATGGTGCCGGGCTGAGAAGGCGTACTGGAGACCTGGTGCGTAGAGCTGGCACAGATGGTGCCGGGCTGAGAAGGCGCCTGCGCTGCAGCATACTCCTTTCCACAACCTCTCTCCGGTATCTCTCATTACCTTCTTCTATCGAGTCCCACACAGGCTCTGGCTCACTCCCCGGTTCCGCCGACCACCCCATGCCCCCCCCCCCCCCCCCCCCCGGGCTGTCTTTTGGACTTTCTCTGTGGCCGCGAACCCCGGCGTCGTCGCTGTCCTCCCTTCTCTCCTTGCGTCTCTTTCCTCGGCAGGCTTTCGTGTCTTGCCAAGACTTCCTCCCAAGTCCAGGATATTCTCTCCTCGATCCCCTCCAAAGACCAGGCTGCCATCTCCTCCCGGGCATGCTTCTTGGTCCCATTATGGTGGGATATTCTGTCACAATCGTTGGAAGCATACTCGGACAACCGTGCAGCGTTATCTGGGTTCCACATCTTCTATTAGAAATAAGTGAACCACACAATAAAACAATAAAGACTCAACGAAACATGACGACAATGGAGTGCTGACATGCAACTACACATAAACAATATCCCACAAAACACAGGTGGAAAAATTAGACTTAAACATGATCCCCAATTAGAGACAACGATAGCCAGCTGCCTCTAATTGGGAATCATACCAAACACCAACATAGAAAACAAAACTAGAACCCCACATAGAAAATATAAACTAGACTAACCCCCCAGTCACGCCCTGATCTACTCCACCATAGAAAATAAGGATTCTCTATGGTCAGGACGTGACAGAGACAGGATATCGTCATCCCAAGACAGAGATCTGTCCTTTCCTCCCTCCCATCGGTCCATTTGTCCATCCTCAGTGTTCTGCCTGTGACATCAGTGTTATGGGAAAACACAGCCCACCACATCCTCTCCAGGACAATGGGGAATTATCAGCCATAATCAGTCATCGGGCTACAGCGGGAAAATCAAAACATACACACATACACATGTACAAAACACACATACTGTACAAATCACACACACATGTACACACACACACACACATACTGTACAAAACACACGTGCTGTACACACACACACTGTACAAAACACACACGTACTGTACAAAACACACACGTACTGTACACACACATTCTGTTCAAAATACACACACATACTGTACAAAACACACACACACACATACTGTACAAAACACACATGCACTGTACACACACACATACTGTACAAAACACACACACACGTACTGTAAAAAACACACACACACATGCCAAACACATGCACGCATCCACACAATAATGAACGGACACACACACACATATCCGTCGTTAGTGAGAGGGAGAGACGTGTGTCTCGTTGTAAGGACAGACGGTTGGGAAAGGAAACATAAATTACAGAGCTGTTGGCACTGCTCCCTAACCACAACAATGATTGTGTCCCAAATTGCATCCTATTTCCTATTTAGTGCACTACTATTGACCGCTTCTCTTTTACACCAGTGACTCTCTCGCATATGCATCACAAACACAAAACAGTAATATATAAGTAAACCCTACAGCAAAGAAATATACATTACAGAAAGAGGCTGCAACTTGACTCTATCATTGCATTTATTTTACTGATGTGAGGGAGGGTTGAACAGCTTGGGATTTCAGTAGAAGAAGTATGTTACACCACAAACTGACAAATACCTATATCAAGAAAGTGAATCCTCTGCTGCCTGCAACCACAGCCATCTGTGGCAGAATTTTATTGATAACCAAACTGACAAAAAATGTACCAGTAGAAATCATATTTCCAGTCAATATTAGTGAGGAAATCCCCAAGTCGAGTAATTCCATGAAAAACATACAGCAGTTGGGTTTTTCATATAACTCATAAATGCACTATCCCTTACTTTTCAAACTTTATAAACTCAGGAAAAAAATAAATGTCCCTTTTTCAGGACCCTGTTTAAACACTTTCCCATGCTTGTTCAATGAACCATAAACAATTAATGAACATGCACCTGTGGCATGGGCGTTAAGACACTAACAGGTTACAAACGGTAGGCAATTAAGGTCACAGTTCTGAAAACTTAGGACACTAAAGAGGCCTTTCTACTGACTCTGAAAAACACCAAAAGAAAGATGCCCAGGGTCCCTGCTCATCTGCGTGAACGTGCCTTAGGCATGCTGCAAGGAGGCATGAGGACTGCTGATGTGGCCAGGACAATAATTTGCAATGCCCGTACTGTGAGATGCCTAAAACAGCGCTACAGGGAGACAGGACGGACAGCTGTTCGTCGTCGCAGTGGCAGACCACATGTAACAACACCTGCACAGGATTGGTACATCCGAACATCACACCTGCGGGACAGGTACAGGATGGCAACAACAACTGCCCGAGTTACACCAGGAATGCACAATCCCTCCATCAGTGCTCAGACTGTCCGCAATAGGCTGAGAGAGGCTGGACTGAGGACTTGTAGGCCTGTTGTAAGGCAGGTCCTCGCCAGATATCACTGGCAACAATGTCGCCTATGGGCACAAATCCACCATCGCTGGACCAGACAGGACTGGCAAAAAGTGCTCTTCACTGACGAGTCGCAGTTTTGTCTCACCAGGGGTGATGGTCGGATTCGCGTTTATCGTCGAAGGAATGAGGGCTGCACTCTGGAGCGGGAGCGGTTTTGGAGGTGGAGGGTCCGTCATGTTCTGGGGCGGTGTGTCACAGCATCATCGGACTGAGCTCGTTGTCATTCCATACAATCTCAACGCTGTGCGTTACAGGGAAGATATCCTCCTCCCTCATGTGCTACCCTTCATGCAGGCTCATCCTGACATGACCCTCCAGCATGACAATGCCACCAGACACACTGCTCGATCTGTGCGTGATTTCCTGCAAGACAGGAATGTCAGTGTTCTGCAATGGCGAGCAAAGAGCCCGGATCTCAATCCCATTGAGCACGTCTGGGACCTGTGGGATCGGAGGGTGAGGGTTAGGGGCATCCCCCCATAAATGTCTGTGAGCCTGCATGTGCCTTGATGGAAGAGTCAGGGTAACATCTCACAGCAAGTACTGGCAAATCTGGTGCAGTCCATGAGGAGGAGATGCACTGCAGTACTTAAAGCAGCTGGTGGCCACACCAGACTGTTACTTTTGATTTTGACCCCCCCTTTGTCCAGGGACACATTATTCCATTTCTGTTAGTCACATGTCTCACTGAACTTGTTCAGTTTAGTTTATGTCTCAGTTGTTGAATCTTGTTATGTTCATACAAATATTTACACATGTTAAGTTTGCTAAAAATAAAAAAAATGAAGTTAACAGTCGTTTTTGAGTACATTTGACTTTTCTAGTTTTATTAAATCACTGCACTAGGTCTGGGGTAGAGGTCGACCGATTAATCGGAATGGCCGATTAATCTTTTGTACTTTTGGACACCGATTTGGCAGATTTTTTACCCCCACACCTTTATTTAACTAGGCAAGTCAATTAAGAAGACATTCTTATTTTCAATGACAGCCTAGTGGGTTAACTGCCTTGTTCAGGGGCAGAACGAGAGATTTTTACCTTTTCAGCTTGGGGAATCGTTTTTGCAACCTTCCGGTTACTAGTCCAACGCTCTAACCACCTTCCTTACATTGCACTCCACGAGAAGCTTGCGTGGCAGGATGACTACCTGTTACGCGAGGGCAGCAAGAAGCCAAGGTAAGTTGCTAGCTAGCATTAAACTTCTAAAAAACAATCAATCTTCACATAATCACTAGTTAACTACACATGGTTGATGATATTACCAGTTTATCTAGCGTGTCCTGCGTTGCATATAAATCGATGCAGTGCCTGTTAATTTCTCATCGAATCACAGCCTACTTCGCCAAACGGGTGATGATTTAGCATTGTCGTTGCACCAAACCTAACCATAAACATCAATGCCTTTCTTTAAAATCAATACACAAGTATATATCTTAAACCTGCATATTTTAAGTTAATATTGCCTGCTAACATCAATTTCTTATAATTAGAGAAATTGTGTCACTTCTCTTGCGTTCTGTGCAAGCAGTCAGGGTATATGCAGCAGTTTGGGCAGCCTGGCTCGTTGTGAACTGTGTGAAGTCCATTTATTCCTAACAAATACCATAATTAATTTGACAGAATTGCACATATTTATGACATAACTTTGAAGGTTGTACAATGTAACAGCAATATTTAGACTTAGGGAGGCCACCCGTTAGATAAAATACGGAACGGTTTTTTATTTCACTGAAAGAATAAACCTTTTGTTTTCGAAATGATAGTTTCCGGATTCGACCATATTAATGACCAAAGGCTCGTATTTCTGTGTGTTATTATGTTATAATGCGCTACCACCGTAGCATACTCCTGAGCTACAATACCCGGGCCCACGACCGGTCTATCGATGTCACCGCATGAAGAGGAATAAACAGACTCACCCCATCGCGACGTCCCCCAAAGGCTAACTCTCTAGCCCTCGCTATCTCCCTGCTTGCTAATTCGGCCTGCTAACTGCTAGCTTGTCCAGCTCCGGTCCGCTAACTGTTACCTTGTCTAGCCCGGGCCTACAAACTGTTAGCTTGTTAGCACAGGCCTGCTACCTGCCTGAATCGCCGCGTCCCAAACGCTCACCGGACCCATATTTACTTTCTATCTCTTTTGACTTTTAATTTGTTTATACCTTCCGGAAACCTGCCTCACCCAATGTGATACGGAATCGCTATTATTTTTTAAACATTTTTAGAACACACTCAAGAACCTCCAGAAGCTAACCAGCTAACTAGCTACAAGCTATTTAGTCATTGTTAGTTTTTTTTACCTGGATAACACTCGCCAGTCCAGCTTCCCTGCCCCATCCACCGCTGCCCCCTGGACACTGATCTCTTGGCTACATAGCTGATGCACGCTGGACTGTCCATTAATCACGGTACTCCATTCTGCTTGTTTGTTTTATCTGTTGGCCCCGTTGCCTAGTCTACGCCATTTTACCTGCTGTTGTTGTGCTAGCTGATTAGCTGTTGTCTCACCTACTGTTTTAGCTAGCTTTCCCAATTCAACACCTGTGATTACTGTATGCCTCGCTGTATGTCTCTCTCAAATGTCAATATGCCTTGTATACTGTTGTTCAGGTTAGTTATCATTGTTTTAGTTCACAATGGAGCCCCTAGTTCCACTCTTCATACCCCTGATAACTCCTTTGTCCCACCTCCCACACATGCGGTGACCTCACCCATTACTACCAGCATGTCCAGAGATACAACCTCTCTCATCATCACCCAGTGCCTGGGCTTATCTCCGCTGTACCCGCACCCCACCATACCCCTGTCTGCGCATTATGCCCTGAATATATTCTACCATGCCCAGAAACCTGCTCCTCTTATTCTCTGTCCCTAACGCTCTAGGCGACCAGTTTTGATAGCCTTTAGCCGCACCCTCATACTACTCCTTCTCTGTTCCGCGGGTGATGTGGAGGTAAACCCAGGCCCTGCATGTCCCCAGGCACCCTCATTTGTTGACTTCTGTGATCGAAAAAGCCTTGGTTTCATGCATGTCAACATCAGAAGCCTCCTCCCTAAGTTTGTCTTACTCACTGCTTTAGCACACTCTGCTAACCCTGATGTCCTTGCTGTGTCTGAATCCTGGCTCAGGAAGGCCACCAAAAATTCAGAGATTTCCATACCCAACTATAACATCTTCCGTCAAGATAGAACTGCCAAAGGGGGAGGAGTTAGCCTGCAAAGTAATGTCATACTTTCCAGGTCCATACCCAAACAGTTCGAACTACTAATTTTGAAAATTACTCTCTCCAGAAATAAGTCTCTCACGGTTGCCGCCTGCTACCGACCCCCCTCAGCTCCCAGCTGTGCCCTGGACACCATTTGTGAATTAATCGCCCCCCATCTAGCTTCAGAGTTTGTTCTGTTAGGTGACCTAAACTGGGATATGCTTAACACCTCGCCAGTCCTACAATCTAAGCTAGATGCCCTCAATCTCACACAAATCATCAAGGAACCCACCAGGTACAACCCTAACTCTGTAAACAAGGGCACCCTCATAGACGTCATCCTGACCAACTGGCCCTCCAAATACACCTCCGCTGTCTTCAACCAGGATCTCAGCGATCACTGCCTCATTGCCTGTATCCGCTACGGAGCCGCAGTCAAACGACCACCCCTCATCACTGTCAAACGCTCCCTAAAACACTTCTGTGAGCAGGCCTTTCTAATCGACCTGGCCCGGGTATCCTGGAAGGACATTGACCTCATCCCGTCAGTTGAGGATGCCTGGTCATTCTTTAAAAGTAACTTCCTCACCATTTTAGATAAGCATGCTCCGTTCAAAAAATGCAGAACTAAGAACAGATACAGCCCTTGGTTCACCCCAGACCTGACTGCCCTCGACCAGCACAAAAACATCCTGTGGCGGACTGCAATAGCATCGAATAGTCCCCGTGATATGCAACTGTTCAGGGAAGTCCGGAACCAATACACGCAGTCAGTCAGGAAAGCTAAGGCCAGCTTCTTCAGGCAGAAGTTTGCATCCTGTAGCTCCAACTCCAAAAAGTTCTGGGACACTGTGAAGTCCATGGAGAACAAGAGCACCTCCTCCCAGCTGCCAACTGCACTGAGGCTAGGTAACATGGTCACCACTGATAAATCCATGATTATCGAAAACTTCAATAAGCATTTCTCAACGGCTGGCCATGCCTTCCGCCTGGCTACCTCAACCTCGGCCAACAGCTCCGCCCCCCCCCCGCAGCTCCTCGCCCAAGCCTCTCCAGGTTCTCCTTCACCCAAATCCAGATAGCAGATGCTCTGAAAGAGCTGCAAAACCTGGACCCGTACAAATCAGCTGGGCTTGACAATCTGGACCCTCTATTTCTGAAACTATCTGCCACCATTGTCGCAACCCCTATTACCAGCCTGTTCAACCTCTCTTTCATCTCGTCTGAGATCCCCAAGGATTGGAAAGCTGCCGCAGTCATCCCCCTCTTCAAAGGGGGAGACACCCTGGACCCAAACTGTTACAGACCTATATCCATCCTGCCCTGCCTATCTAAGGTCTTCGAAAGCCAAGTCAACAAACAGGTCACTGACCATCTCGAATCCCACCGTACCTTCTCCGCTGTGCAATCTGGTTTCCGAGCCGGTCATGGGTGCACCTCAGCCACACTCAAGGTACTAAACGATATCATAACCGCCATCGATAAAAGACAGTACTGTGCAGCCGTCTTCATCGACCTTGCCAAGGCTTTCGACTCTGTCAATCACCATATTCTTATCGGCAGACTCAGTAGCCTCGGTTTTTCGGATGACTGCCTTGCCTGGTTCACCAATTACTTTGCAGACAGAGTTCAGTGTGTCAAATCGGAGGGCATGCTGTCCGGTCCTCTGGCAGTCTCTATGGGGGTGCAACAGGGTTCAATTCTCGGGCCGACTCTTTTCTCTGTGTATATCAATGATGTTGCTCTTGCTGCGGGCGATTCCCTGATCCACCTCTACGCAGACGACACCATTCTATATACTTTCGGCCCGTCTTTGGACACTGTGCTATCTAACCTCCAAACAAGCTTCAATGCCATACAACACTCCTTCCGTGGCCTCCAACTGCTCTTAAACGCTAGTAAAACCAAATGCATGCTTTTCAAACGGTCGCTGCCTGCACCTGCATGCCCGACTAGCATCACCACCCTGGATGGTTCCGACCTAGAATATGTGGACGTCTATAAGTACCTAGGTGTCTGGCTAGACTGCAAACTCTCCTTCCAGACTCATATCAAACATCTCCAATCGAAAATCAAATCAAGAGTCGGCTTTCTATTCCGCAACAAAGCCTCCTTCACTCACGCCGCCAAGCTTAACCTAGTAAAACTGACTATCCTACCGATCCTCGACTTCGGCGATGTCATCTACAAAATGGCTTCCAACACTCTACTCAGCAAACTGGATGCAGTCTATCACAGTGCCATCCGTTTTGTCACTAAAGCACCTTATACCACCCACCACTGCGACTTGTATGCTCTAGTCGGCTGGCCCTCGCTACATATTCGTCGCCAGACCCACTGGCTCCAGGTCATCTACAAGTCCATGCTAGGTAAAGCTCCGCCTTATCTCAGCTCACTGGTCACGATGGCAACACCCATCTGTAGCACGCGCTCCAGCAGGTGTATCTCACTGATCATCCCTAAAGCCAACACCTCATTTGGCCGCCTTTCAGCAAAAATCGCTGAAGTTGGAGACTTTTATCTCCCTCACCAACTTCAAACATCAGCTATCTGAGCAGCTAACCAGATCGCTGCAGCTGTACATAGTCTATTGGTAAATAGCCCACCCTTTTCACCTACCTCATCCCCATACTGTTTTTATTTATTTACTTTTCTGCTCTTCTGCACACCAATATCTCTACCTGTACATGACCATCTGATCATTTATCACTCCAGTGTTAATCTGCAAAATTGTAATTATTTGCCTACCTCCTCATGCCTTTTGCACACATTGTATATAGACCCCCCCCTTTGTTTTCTACTGTGTTATTGACTTGTTAATTGTTTACTCCATGTGTAACTCTTTGTTGTATGCTCACACTGCTATGCTTTATCTTGGCCAGGTCGCAGTTGCAAATGAGAACTTGTTCTCAACTAGCCTACCTGGTTAAATAAAGGTGAAATAAAAAAATAAAAAATATAATTAAGTCTATGATTTGATATTTGATAGAGCAGTCTGACTGAGCGATGGTAGGTAGCAGCAGGCTCGTAAGCATTCATTCAAACAGCACTTTAGCGTTTGCCAGCAGCTCTTCGCAATGCTTCAAGCATTGAGCTGTTTATAACTTCAAGCCTATCAACTCTCGAGATTAGGCTGGTGTAACCGATGTGAAATGGCTAGCTAGTTAGCGGGGTATGCGCTAATAGTGTTTCAATCGGCGACGTCACTCACTCAGACTTGGAGTAGTTGTTCCCCTTGCTCTGCAAGGGCCGCGGCTTTTGTGGAGTGATGGGTAACGATGCTTCAAGGGTGGCTGTTGTCGATGTGTTCCTGGTTCGAGCCCAGGTAGGGGCGAGGAGAAGGACGGAAGCTATACTGTTACACTGGCAATAGTAAAGTGCCTATAAGAACATGAAATACAAATGGTATAGAGAGAAATAGTTCCTATAATTCCTATAATAACCTCAACCGTAAACTTCTTAACTGGAAATATTGAAGACTCATGTTAAAAGGAACCACCAGCTTTCATATGTTCTCATGTTCTGAACAAGGAACTTAAATGTTAGCTTTTTTACATAGCACATATTGAACTTTTACTTTCTTCTCCAACACTTTGTTTTTGCATTATTTAAACCAAATTGAACATGTTTCATTATTTATTTGAGGCTAAATTGATTTTATTGATGTGTTATATTAAGTTAAAATAAGTGTTTATTCAGTATTGTTGTAATTGTCATTATTACAAATATATATATTTTAAAAAACTTTTTTACATTTTAAATAGGCCAATTAATCGGTATCGGCTTTTTTTTGGTCCTCCAATAATCGGTATTGGTATCAGCGTTGAAAAATCATAATCGGTCGACCTCTAGTCTGGAGATCAACATTACAAAAAGTGCCCATGGGTTTCTGTACCTGTGGTCAGAAATACACTAAATGGTCAAAAGTATGTGGAAAAAGTGTGCTCCTCGAACATCTCATTCCAAAATCATGGGCATTAATATGGAGTTGGGCCACCCTCTCCTGCCATGCGACAAACCCAGATTTGTCGGACTGCCAGATGGTGAAGTGTGATTTAGCACTCCAGACAACGCATTTCTACTGCTTCAGAGTCCAATGGCGGCAAGCTTTACACCACTCCAGTTAACGCGTGGAGTTGTGTATGGTGATCTTAGGCTTGTGTGCGGCTGCTCGGCCATGGAAACCCATATGAAGCTCCCGACGAACACTTCGTGGCTGAGACGGTTTCACTCCTAGACATGTCCACTTCACAATAAAAGCACTTACAGTTTACAAGGACAGCTCTACACTTACAGTTTACAAGGACAGCTCTACACTTACAGTTTACAAGGACAGCTCTACACTTACAGTTTACAAGGACAGCTCTACACTTACAGTTTACAAGGACAGCTCTACACTTACAGTTTACAAGGACAGCTCTACACTTACAGTTTACAAGGACAGCTCTACACTTACAGTTTACAAGGACAGCTCTACACTTACAGTTTACAAGGACAGCTCTACACTTACAGTTTACAAGGACAGCTCTACACTTACAGTTTACAAGGACAGCTCTACATTTACAGTTTACAAGGACAGCTCTAGCCGGGCAGAAATTTGACAAACTGATTCTTGGAAAGGTGGCATCCTATGACGGTGCCACGTTGAAAGTCACTGAGCCCTTCAGTGACACCATTCCACTGCCAATGTTTATCTATCGAGATTGCATGGCTGTGTGCTCAATTTTATACACCTGTCAGCAATGGGTGTGGCTGAAATAGCCGAGCCCACTAATTTGAAGGGGTGTTCACATACTTTTGCCCATGTAGTGTATGTGGCTTCCAAATGAGAGTACAAGTGTGTTGCAAATGGCACCCTATTCCCTACATAGTGCACTACTTTTGACCAGAGCCCTATTGGCCCTGGTTGAAGTAGTGCACTATAAAGGTAATAGGGTGTCATTTGGGACTCAGATTGCATGACAGGCAGGCCTGGTGAGAACAAGGCACTGGCAAAAAAATAACTAGGCAGGCACATTGGTCCTGATGACATCTGAGATATGTCTCTTCATTTAGCCTCATACACAATGCAATGAATGAACCGCCACCAATCCATGTTACACAGTAAATGTTGAATGACCTCAAACACCACTGTGTGTGTGTGTGTGTTATCTTCAGGTGTGTTCTCTTAGCTCCCAGTAATAATGTCGCCCCAGGCTTTAGCTCAGTGGTCTAACAAGGTCTTGAGGCAGAAAGATGGTAGTCTTGGAAACCAGACACTAGGCAACAGCAGTGACTAGGGTCTGGGAATCATGACGGACTGTCTTGGTAACTTTAAAAAGGCAACAACAACAAAAAATCTGGGGAAGGTCCTCTTCAGACAGACAACTATCCCAACCAATCACAAGACAGACATGCCTCGAAACCAAAGTTTGCAGGCAAAACCTTTGCAGTGGTTTTAGTGAAGGTAGTTGATGCAAACTAGCCACTTGAGAAATGCACCTATTAAAAACATCCTCCATGATCTTATTCTTGATAGCTACTTATTTAGTTTCAGGGGGATGTGGGGAGCATAGTTCCTCTATGCCAAACTGACGATCTGTTACATACAGACGTTGTTAAGCTGTAGCATTGGTACATTGCCGGAAGCAACCGGCCTGTCTTCAGCAGTGTTTCCCAAACTCGGTCCTCGGGACGCCAAGGGGTGGATGTTTTGGTTTTTGCCAAAGTGATTCAAAGTGATTCACAAGTGATTCAAATAATCAACTAATAATCTAGCTTTGATTTGAATCACCTGTGTAGTGTTAGGGCAAAAAACTAAACGTGCACCCTTTGGGGTCCTTTGGGGTCCTGCTGCAAAAATGCTCCAAAAGAGTTCTGTTGTGGAAATTCTTACACATTTCCAGTACAGTTCTTTGGATGAACCCTTTTTGGTTCCCAGTAGAACCCTTTTGGGTTCCATATAGAATCCTATGTAAAGAGAGTTCTACAGTGCATTCGGAAAGCATTCAGATCCCTTCCCCTTTTCCACATTTTGTTACGATAAAAGCCTTATTCTAAAATGTATTTAAGAAACGTTTTCCCTCATCAATCTACACACAATAACCACAATGTAAATGTATTAAAAATGAAAAACAGAAATACCTTATTTACATAAGTATTCAGACCCTTTGCTATGAAACTTGAAATTGCGCTCAGGTTCATCCTGTTTCCATTGATCATCCTAGAGATGTTTCTCCAACTTGATTGGAGTCCACCTGTGGTAAATTCAATTGATTGGACATGATTTGGAAAGGTACAAACCTGACTATATAAAGTCCAATAGTTGACAGTGCATGTCATAGCAAAAACCAAGCCATGATGTCGAAGGAATTGTCCGTAGAGCTCTGAGACAGGATTGTGTCGAGGCACAGATCTGGAGAAGGGTAGCAAAACATTTATGCAGCATTGAAAGTCCCCAAGAACACAGTGGCCTCCATCATTCTTAAATGGAAGAAGTTTGGAACCACCAAGACTCTTCCTAGAGGCGCTGGCCGCCGGGCCAAACTGAGCAATCAGGGGAGAAGGGCCTTGGTCAGGGAGGTGACAAAGAACCCAATGGTCACTCTGACAGAGCTCCAGAGTTCCTCTGTGGAGATGGGAGAACCTTCCAGAAGGACAACCATCTCTGCAGCACTCCACCAATCAGGACTTTATGGTAGAGTGGTCGTACAGAAGCCACTCCTCAGTAAAAGGCATGACAACCTGCTTCGACTTTGCCAAAAGGCACCTGAAGGACTCTCAGAAAATGAGAAACAAGATTCTCTGGGCTGATGAAACCAAGATTGAAATCTTGGGCCTGAATGCCAAGCGTCACGCCCAGAGAAAACCTGTCACCATCTCCATTGTGAAGCATGGTGGTGGCAGCATCATGCTATGGGGATGTTTATCAGTGGCAGGGACTGGGAGACTAGTCAGGATCGAGGGAAAGATGTACAGAGCAAAGTACAGAGCAAAGTACAGAGAGATCCTTGATGAAAACCTACTCCAGAGCGCTCAGGACCTCAGACTGGGGTGAAGGTTCACCTTCCAACAGGACAATGACCCTAAACCCACGACCAAGACAATGCAGGAGTGGCTTCGGGACAAGTCTCTGAATGTCCTTGAGTGGCGAAGCCAGAGCCCAGACTTGAACCCGTTCAAACATCTCTGGTGAGACCTGAAAATAGCTGTGCAGCGACATTCCCCATCCAACCTGACAGAGCTTGAGAGGATCTGCAGAGAAGAATGGGAGAAACTCCCCAAATACAGGTGTGCCAAGCTTGTATTTCCTATGGGGACAGCTGAAGAACCCTTTTAGGTAGGGATCGGTGAACATATCGGAATCGGACGATATTAGCTAAAAATGCCAACATGGACATCGGCCCGATGTCTAGTTTAACACCGATGTGCAAAACCGATGTCAAAGCTGACCTATATATATAACGTAGGTACATGACGTAATGACGCCACGGAAAATTTTGCACTACACGTGCAACACAGCATTCCTAACATAGCACACAATGTCTGCTGTGTGGATTGAGCAGTCAACAAGTTGAGCAGTCAACAAGTCGAGCAGTAAACAAGTCAAGCAGTCAGTCAACAAGTCGAGCAGTCAACAAGTCGAGCAGTCAACAAGTCGAGCAGTCATTGGAAAGAATACTTCGATGGAGACAAGAAACAGGGTTTACGTGAAATGTTAAATACACAGCTGGACAAGACGGAAATGGACACAGTGTCAGTGTGCAACGAGGAAGAGAGGCCACGGACAGACAGAGCTGGACAAGACGGAAATGGACACAGTGTCAGTGTGCAACGAGGAAGAGAGGCCACGGACAGACAGAGCTGGACAAGACGGAAATGGACACAGTGTCAGTGTGCAACGAGGAAGAGAGGCCACGGACAGACAGAGCTGGACAAGACGGAAATGGACACAGTGTCAGTGTGCAACGAGGAAGAGAGGCCACGGACAGACAGAGCTGGACAAGACGGAAATGGACACAGTGTCAGTGTGCAACGAGGAAGAGAGGCCACGGACAGACAGAGCTGGACAAGACGGAAATGGACACAGTGTCAGTGTGCAACGAGGAAGAGAGGCCACCGACAGACAGAGCTGGACAAGACGGAAATGGACACAGTGTCAGTGTGCAACGAGGAAGAGAGGCCACAGACAGACAGAGCTGGACAAGACGGAAATGGACACAGTGTCAGTGTGCAACGAGGAAGAGAGGCCACAGACAGACAGAGCTGGACAAGACGGAAATGGACACAGTGTCAGTGTGCAACGAGGAAGAGAGGCCACAGACAGACAGAGCTGGACAAGACGGAAATGGACACAGTGTCAGTGTGCAACGAGGAAGAGAGGCCACAGACAGACAGAGCTGGACAAGACGGAAATGGACACAGTGTCAGTGTGCAACGAGGAAGAGAGGCCACAGACAGACAGAGCTGGACAAGACGGAAATGGACACAGTGTCAGTGTGCAACGAGGAAGAGAGGCCACGGACAGACAGAGCTGGACAAGACGGAAATGGACACAGTGTCAGTGTGCAACGAGGAAGAGAGGCCACGGACAGACAGAGCTGGACAAGACGGAAATGGACACAGTGTCAGTGTGCAACGAGGAAGAGAGGCCACGGACAGACAGAGCTGGACAAGACGGAAATGGACACAGTGTCAGTGTGCAACGAGGAAGAGAGGCCACAGACAGACAGAGCTGGACAAGACGGAAATGGACACAGTGTCAGTGTGCAACGAGGAAGAGAGGCCACAGACAGACAGAGCTGGACAAGACGGAAATGGACACAGTGTCAGTGTGCAACGAGGAAGAGAGGCCACGGACAGACAGAGCTGGACAAGACGGAAATGGACACAGTGTCAGTGTGCAACGAGGAAGAGAGGCCACGGACAGACAGAGCTGGACAAGACGGAAATGGACACAGTGTCAGTGCGCACCGAGGAAGAGAGGCCACGGACAGACAGAGCTGGACAAGACGGAAATGGACACAGTGTCAGTGTGCACCGAGGAAGAGAGGCCACGGACAGACAGAGCTGGACAAGACGGAAATGGACACAGTGACGGTGCGTAACGAGGAAGAGAGGCCACGGACAGACAGAGCTGGACAAGACGGAAACAGACATAGTGACGGTGCGTAACGAGGAAGAGAGGCCATGGACAGACAGAGCTGGACAAGACGGAAATGGACACAGTGTCAGTGTGCAACGAGGAAGAGAGGCCACGGACAGACAGAGCTGGACAAGACGGAAATGGACACAGTGTCAGTGTGCAACGAGGAAGAGAGGCCACGGACAGACAGAGCTGGACAAGACGGAAATGGACACAGTGTCAGTGTGCAACGAGGAAGAGAGGCCACGGACAGACAGAGCTGAAACTTCACTGCTTGACATGTATGATGAAATCCTGGTTGAGAATAAAACGACTGAACAAATGAACAACGAAACAGCACAGAAAGTAAGTGAAAGAAATAGGTTTTGATTATGTCTTACTGGTAATGGGAACATAGGTAAATGCCAACAAAATAACTTTTTGGTCAGTGTGGTGTGTAACCTTTATTTAACTAGGCAAGTCAGTTAAGAACTGGGACGGCAGGTGGCCTAGTGGTTAGAGCGTTGGGCCAGTAACCGAAAGGTTGCTAGATTGAATCCCTGAGCTGACAAGGTAAAAACTTGTCATTCTGCTCCTGAACAAGACAGTTAACCCACTGTTCCTAGGCCCTCATTGTAAATAAGAATTTGTTGTTAACTGACTTGCCTTGTTAAATAAAGGTCAAATTAAAAAAACGAACAAATTCTTATTTACAATGACAGTCTACCCCGGCCGAACCCGGATGAGGCTGGGACAATTGTGCACCGCCCACATACCAATCACAGCTGGATGTGATGCAACCTGGATTCGAACCAGGGACTGTAGTGACGCCTCTTGTAATGAGATGCAGTGCCTTAGACCGCTGTGTGTGTATGAACTATTTAACTGTACTAGAATGCATAAAAGGCCGCTCAAATTGTAGTATTGGGGTATTGTTTTGGATATCGGTGTCGTCCAAACATGTCATATCGGTGCATCACTAGGTTCTAGATAGCATATTTTTTTCTAAGAGTGTAGTATGGGTGTCAAACTCATTCCATGGAGGGCCGAGGGTCTGCTGGTTTCTGGTTTCTCCTTTTAATTTGTGTCCAATTAAGACATAGACAACCAGGTGAGGGGAGTTCCTTACAAATCACTGACCTTAATTCATCAATCAAGTACAAGGGAGGAGTGAAAAGCCACAGACTCTCTGCCCTCCGTGGAATGAGTTTGACACGTCTAGAGGGCCTGAAAAGATGTCACAGATGACATAAGGTCAATGTGCAGTGTCTCCCAGTATGTATGTGTGTACCAGGACCACTCACCTTCTCCTGAACATCTCAGCGAAGATACAGCCCACACTCCACAGGTCAACTGGGGTGGCATAGCTGGACTGGAGCAACACCTCTGGGGCTCTGTACCACAACGTCACCACCTACACACACACAATCAACTCATTAATACACACATTAATACACACAATCAACACCTTAATACACACAATCAACACATTAATACACACAATCAACTCATTAATACACACATTAATACACACAATCAACACATTAATACACACAATCAACTCATTAATACACACAATCAACACCTTAATACACCCAATCAACACCTTAATACACACAATCAACACATTAATACACACAATCAACTCATTAATACACACAATCAACTCATTAATACACACAATCAACTCATTAATACACACAATCAACACATTAATACACACATTAATACACACAATCAACTCATTAATACACACAATCAACACATTAATACACACAATCAACTCATTAATACACACAATCAACACCTTACACACAATCAACACATTAATACACACATTAATACACACAATCAACACATTAATACACACAATCAACTCATTAATACACACAATCAACACCTTAATACACACAATCAACACATTAATACACACAATCAACTCATTAATACACACATTAATACACACAATCATCACATTAATACACACAATCAACTCATTAATACACACAATCAACACCTTAATACACCCAATCAACACCTTAATACACCCAATCAACACCTTAATACACACAATCAACTCATTAATACACACAATCATCACATTAATACACACAATCAACACCTTAATACACCCAATCAACACCTTAATACACACCTTAATACACACAATCAACTCATTAATACACACAATCATCACATTAATACACACAATCAACACCTTAATACACCCAATCAACACCTTAATACACACAATCAACACATTAATACACACATTAATACACACAATCAACTCATTAATACACACATTAATACACACAATCAACACATTAATACACACAATCAACTCATTAATACACACAATCAACTCATTAATACACACAATCAACTCATTAATACACACAATCAACACATTAATACACACATTAATACACACAATCAACTCATTAATACACAATCAACACCTTAATACACACAATCAACACATTAATGCACACAATCAACACCTTAATACACCCAATCAACACCTTAATACACACAATCAACTCATTAATACACACAATCAACACCTTAATACACCCAATCAACACCTTAATACACACAATCAACACATTAATACACACAATCAACACCTTAATACACACAATCAACACCTTAATACACCCAATCAACACCTTAATACACCCAATCAACACCTTAATACACCCAATCAACACCTTAATACACCCAATCAACACCTTAATACACACAATCAACACATTAATACACACAATCAACACATTAATACACACAATCAACACCTTAATACACCCAATCAACACCTTAATACACACAATCAACACATTAATACACACATTAATACACACAATCATCACATTAATACACACAATCAACACATTAATACACACAATCAACACCTTAATACACCCAATCAACACCTTAATACACACAATCAACACCTTAATACACCCAATCAACACCTTAATACACACAATCATCACATTAATACACACAATCATCACATTAATACACACAATCATCACATTAATACACACAATCATCACATTAATACACACAATCAACACATTAATACACACAATCAACACCTTAATACACCCAATCAACACCTTAATACACACAATCAACACATTAATACACACAATCAACACCTTAATACACACAATCAACATATTAATACACACAATCAACACATTAATACACACAATCAACACATTAATACACACAATCAACACATTAATACACACAATCAACATATTAATACACACATTAATACACACAATCATCACATTAATACACACAATCAACACATTAATACACACAATCAACACCTTAATACACCCAATCAACACCTTAATACACACAATCAACACCTTAATACACCCAATCAACACCTTAATACACACAATCATCACATTAATACACACAATCATCACATTAATACACACAATCATCACATTAATACACACAATCATCACATTAATACACACAATCAACACATTAATACACACAATCAACACCTTAATACACCCAATCAACACCTTAATACACACAATCAACACATTAATACACACAATCAACACCTTAATACACACAATCAACATATTAATACACACAATCAACACATTAATACACACAATCAACACATTAATACACACAATCAACACATTAATACACACAATCAACATATTAATACACACATTAATACACACAATCATCACATTAATACACACGTTAATACACACAATCAACTCATTAATACACACAATCAACACATTAATGCACATGAATACACACAATCAACACATTACTACACACAATCAACACATTAATACACACATTAATATACACAATCAACACATTAATACACACATTAATATACACAATCAACACATTAATGCACATGAATACACACAATCAACACATTACTATACACAATCAACACATTAATACACACATTAATACACACAATCAACACATTAATGCACATGAATACACACAATCAACACATTACTACACACAATCAACACATTAATACACACATAATACACATACTGTAACAAAGCACACACGCACACACACACCTTCTCTTACATGTTCTTCCAATACACAGACATAAAATGTGACCCTCTGGTATGCATTAGGTTACTTCCTCTACCACAGGCTTCACCCACACTATGAAAGGAGAAGAGAAGAAGAGGAGGAAAAGAGGAGAGGAGGAGAAGAGGAGAGGAGGAGGAGAGGAGGAGAAGAGGAGAAGATGAGGAGAGGAGGAGAGGGGGAGAAGATGAGGAAAGGAGGAGGAGAGGAGGAGGAGAATAAGAGGAGGAGAAGAGGAGAAGATGAGGAGAGGAGAAGAGGGGGAGAAGATGAGGAAAGGAGGAGGAGAGGAGGATAAGAGGAGGAGAGGAGGAGGATAAGAGGAGAGGGGGAGAAGATGAGGAAAGGAGAGATGGAGAGGAGGAGAGGAGAAGAGGAGACAAGAAGGATGAGAAGAGGAGGATAAGAGAAGAGGGGGAGAAGATGAGGAGAGGAGGAGAATAGGAGAGGAGGAGGAGAGGAGAAGAGGAGGAGGAGAGGAGAAGAGGAAGAGGTGGAGAGGAAGAAAGAAGGAGAAGAGGAGGAGAGGAGGAGAATGAGAAAAGGAGGAGGGAAGAAGAGGAGGATAGGAGGAGGGGAGGAGAGGAGAAGGATGAGAAGAGGAGGATAAGAGGAGTGGATGAGAGGAGGAGAAGATGAGGAAAGGAGGAGGAGAGGAGGATAAGAGGAGAGGAGGAGAAGATGAGGAAAGGAGAGGAGAAGCATGAGAAGAGAGGAGGATAGGAGAAGGAGGAGGAGAGGAGGATGAGAGGAGAAGGAGGAGAAGGAGGAGGAGTAGGAGGACAGGAAGAAAGAAGGAGAAGAGGATGAGAAGAGGAGGAGAGGAGAAGAGGAGGAGGAGAGGAGAAGGAGGAGTAGGAGGACAGGAAGAAAGAAGGAGAAGAGAATGAGAAGAGGAGGAGAGGAGAAGAGGAGGAGGAGAGGAGAAGGAGGAGTAGGAGGACAGGAAGAAAGAAGGAGAAGAGGATGAGAAGAGGAGGAGAGGAGAAGGATGAGAAGAGTAGGGAAAAAGAGGAGGAGAGGAGGATAAGAGGAGAGGAGGAGAGGAGGGAAGAAGAGGAGGAGAGGAGGAGAGAAGGATGAGAAGGATAAGAGGAGAGGAGGAGAAGATGAGGAGAGGAGAAGGATCAGAAGAGGATGATAAGAGGAGAGGAGGAGAGGGGGAGAAGATGAGAAGGAGGAGGAGAGGAGGAGAGGAGGAGAGGAGAAGAGGAGAGAGGGAGAGGAGAAGAGGAGGAGAGGAGGAGGGGGAGGAGGAGGAGAGAAGAAGATGAGAAGAGGAGGATAAGAGGAGAGGGGGAGAAGATGAGGAGAGGAGGAGAGGAGGAGAAGAGGAGGAGAGGAGGAGGGGAGGAGGAGAGAAGATGAGAAGAGGAGGATAAGAGGAGAGGGGGAGAAGATGAGGAGAGGAGGAGGATAGGAGAAGGAGAGGAGAAGAGGAGGAGGAGAGGAGAAGGAGGAGGAGGAGAGGAGGAGAGGAAGAAAGAAGGAGAAGAGGAGGAGAAGAGAGGCTGAGACCAGAGCACTCCTGATACCTGACACATTCCCTCTTTCCTCCCCCACAGTCCTCTCTCTAAGTGTTTTACCTGAGAATGCCAAATGACACGCACACACACACGTTTCTGTGCCCCTGTCTCAGGGTTACATAAGGTATGAAATCATATCTGGCAGGGCAGGTCTCTGGGAGCGCTCCTGTTTTGGTATGCCCAGATCACACAGTGTTTCCATAGTGAGCCATCAGGGAACTCAGCACTGGTCCCTGTGTGTGTGTGTGTGTGTGTGTGTGTGTGTGTGTGTGTCCATTACAACAAGATCCCCTGCTTTCACAGGACTCAGCTGTCATACTCAAACAAACCCCAGTACAACTTAGCTCTTAGAAAACTGCTACTACATTGTATTCAAATTGTGTTTCCCCCTCCTCGAGGAGGGAGTGTGGAACATCTCTTGCTCTACTAACATGTAGCAGTGCCCACTTGGGAAATTAGCAGGCAGGCAGCCATTTTGTGCCAGAGCCAGAGCTGCTCCCCACATGTCTCCCAGTTTCTAACCCTGTGCTTGTACTCTGCTGGGAGCTGTGTCGACTGACTGTTAGCCCACAGGAAAAGCAGCATTGTTAACAGCTACAGTAGGGAAAACCCACAGACAAAACTCAGTGACCCCTCGCGAGAACGTGGACTTCTTCCAGGTGCTTTCCCTCTCCAGTTTTTCCTACGGCGGTCGTTTGGCCCGAGGCCCCGGCAGCCGCTGCTGCTCTCTCTCTCTCCCTCGCTCTCTCTCTCTGCTTATCACCGTGTTAGCAAAGACCAATGTTTTCCAAATGCCTTGCATGTTTGTCCAACACAGTGAGAGAATTATGAACAAAACTAAGCCTGCACTGCGGTTTGGTAACAGACCAGTTACTACAAGTTTGCATGTTCACCTTTGGCCTTACTAATGTGGACTGTACCTTTGGGACAATGACATCCCATGACAGTGTGCAAGTGTATAATATTTATGCAGTAGCTGTGTTGAGGGTTGACTTTGAGTTAAATAATATGATCACTCAATTAGGTTTAGTAGATTATGTTTGGTTTATAGATTTATCTGACTCCTAGTCAGAAATGTTTTATTTTATCAGGTAAGTTGACAGAGAACACATTCCCATTTACAGCAGCAACCTGGGGAATAGTTACAGGGGAGATGAATGAGCCAATTGTAAACTGGGGATTATTAGGTGGCCATGATGGTATGAAGGCCAGATTGGGAATTTAGCCAGGACACCAAGGTTAACACCCCTACTCTTACAATAAGTGCCATGGGATCTTTAGTGACCACGGAGAGTCAGGACACCCATTTAAAATCCCATCCGAAACACAGCACTCTACACAGGACAATGTCCCCAATCACTGCCCTGGGGCATTGGGATGTTTTTTTTTAGACCAGAGGAAAGGGTGCCTCCTACTGGCCCTCCAACACCACTTCCAGCAGCATCTGGTCTCCCATCCAGGGACCAACCAGGACCAACCCTGCTTAGCTTCAGAAGCAAGTCAGTAGTGGGATGCAGGGTGGTACAATGCTGACAAATCATAAATAACTTTAAGGAATTCAGTTATCTAGCAGACTATCATTGGGTATCTGAAAGAGAGTTCACTGGTGTTGGGTGTGTGACGAGGTTGATTAAAGTACATTACAAAACCTCATGTTCTTCTTGCGAACTGATAGAATGGTCAGATGCTATTTTTACACCCACATGTGCTAAGATGACACTTTCTCAGTTCATTCTTCCTGGCTAAGTGGAAACATAAAGGAAGTTGAAGCTGTGAACAGTGTTGGTTGGCTCGTGTCACGTGACCCGAGATGAGATGCACATGACTCATTCTAAAAAAGAACTCAGGCAGGCCATTAAAGCTTTCAGAGCACTGAAACCTATTTTCATGTGTGGGGGTGTTGAGTTCATAAAGCAAGCATGAAGGGGTCGTTGTACTGCCTAATTGACAGGAACATTAAATGTCATCGCTGTCATCACAAGTCTCCAAGGTGGCATAGCAGTTCAGACGTCTTTTGTCCTCGTCTTGTCGTGTCCTGTATATATATATATTTACAACTTTTTCACATACATTTTATTTTTATTTTCCATCAACTCATCTTCAAAACACTCTCCTGCAACCCGCCTCACCAATGTATATTTATAAAAAAGTATTATTTACCTCAGATCTGTAATCCTCCAAGAAGCTAGCCAGAAACTCCAAGAAGCTAGCCTGAAACTAGCCAGAAGCTAATCCAGAAGCTAGTTCAGAAGCTAGTTAGCTCCTTTACTGGCAAATCGTTAATATTCAGCTAACCACGGTTTGTGGTCATCAGCTATCCTTTAGCTCGAAAATCTATCGCCAGTTCTGTACGGCGCAGCGCGGCTCGGAACGGAACATACCGGACCAATTTTTCTCTCATTGTCCCTGGACATTCATACCCGGATCTCACAGCTAGCTAGCTGCTATCCGTGTGACCATCGGAGCTAGCAAGCTCCGTCAATCACTCCTGAGTTCCATCAATCACACCTGGGCTGCAGTCACCTATCCGGACCCGTTTTACTGCCTTCGCGGAGCCCCACCGGGCCTTCACAACTGGACTGCCGACGTTATCTACCCGAAGGAGTTATTCGGCCGGCTCCTCCGTCGCGACGTTACCTGAACGCCCATCTGCGGCCTGCTAACCGTTAGCTGTCTTACCGGCTGCTATCTGAATAGACAATCGGACAATTTTTTTATTATTATTTTTTTTAAATTATTTTTTTAATTATTATTATTATATTTTCTTCTTGGGCCTCTATAACTATATCTATTGTTTTTATTTTGTTGTTGTTGTGTGATTTGGATTAATCCCCTCTACCACACGGAACCCCACTAATCTACTGACGGAACGTAAGGGGTGGCTAACAGACCTCCATCCTATGCTAGCTTGCTACCGATGCCCTGGCTAGCTGTCTAAATCACCAACCAACCTCTCCACTCACCGGACCCTTTTGATCACTCGACTAAGCATGCCTATCCTTAATGTCAATATGTCTTGTCCATTTCTGTTCTGGTTAGTGTTTATTGGCTTATTTCACTGTAGAGCCTCTAGTCCTGCTCACTATACCTTATCCAACCTATTAGTTCCACCACCCACACATGCAATGACATCTCCTGGTTTCAACGATGTTTCTAGAGACAATATCTCTCTCTTCATCACTCAATACCTAGGTTTACCTCCACTGTATTCACATCCTGCCATACATTTGTCTGTACATTATACCTTGATGCTATTTTATCGCCCCCAGAAACCTCCTTTTACTCTATGTTCCAGACGTTCTAGACGACCAATTCTCATAGCTTTTAGCCGTACCCTTATTCTACTCCTCCTATGTTCCTCTGGCGATGTAGAGGTGAATCCAGGCCCTGCAGTGCCTAGCTCCACTCCTATTCCCCAGGCGCTCTCTTTTGACGACTTCTGTAACCGTAATAGCCTTGGTTTCATGCATGTTAACATTAGAAGCCTCCTCCCTAAGTTTGTTCTATTCACTGCTTTAGCACACTCTGCCAACCCGGATGTTCTAGCTGTGTCTGAATCCTGGCTTAGGAAGACCACCAAAAATTCTGAAGTTTTAATTCCAAACTACAACATTTTCAGACAAGATAGAACTGCCAAAGGGGGCGGTGTTGCAATCTACTGCAAAGATAGCCTGCAGAGTTCTGTCCTACTATCCAGGTCTGTACCCAAACAATTTGAACTTCTACTTTTAAAAATCCACCTCTCTAAAAACAAGTCTCTCACCGTTGCCGCCTGCTATAGACCACCCTCTGCCCCCAGCTGTGCTCTGGACACCATATGTGAACTGATTGCCCCCCATCTATCTTCAGAGTTCGTGCTGCTAGGCGACCTAAACTGGAACATGCTTAACACCCCAGCCATCCTACAATCTAAACTTGATGCCCTCAATCTCACACAAATAATCAATGAACCTACCAGGTACCTCCCCAAAACCTTAAACACGGGCACCCTCATAGATATCATCCTAACCAACTTCCCCTCTAAATACACCTCTGCTGTCTTCAACCAAGATCTCAGCGATCACTGCCTCATTGCCTGCATCCGTAATGGGTCAGCGGTCAAACGACCTCCACTCATCACTGTAAAACGCTCCCTGAAACACTTCTGCGAGCAGGCCTTTCTAATCGACCTGGCCGGGGTATCCTGGAAGGATATTGATCTCATCCCGTCAGTAGAGGATGCCTGGATATTTTTTAAAAATGCCTTCCTAACCATCTTAAATAAACATGCCCCATTCAAGAAATTTAGAACCAGGAACAGATATAGCCCTTGGTTCTCCCCAGACCTGACTGCCCTTAACCAACACAAAAACATCCTATGGCGTTCTGCATTAGCATCGAACAGCCCCCGTGATATGCAGCTGTTCAGGGAAGCTAGAAATCATTATACACAGGCAGTTAGAAAAGCCAAGGCTAGCTTTTTCAAGCAGAAATTTGCTTCCTGCAACACTAACTCAAAAAAGTTCTGGGACACTGTAAAGTCCATGGAGAATAAGAACACCTCCTCCCAGCTGCCCACTGCACTGAAGATAGGAAACACTGTCACCACTGATAAATCCACCATAATTGAGAATTTCAATAAGCATTTTTCTACGGCTGGCCATGCTTTCCACCTGGCTACTCCTACCCCGGACAACAGCACTGCACCCCCAACAGCAACTCGCCCAAGCCTTCCCCATTTCTCCTTCTCCCAAATCCATTCAGCTGATGTTCTGAAAGAGCTGCAAAATCTGGACCCCTACAAATCAGCCGGGCTAGACAATCTGGACCCTTTCTTTCTAAAATTATCTGCCGAAATTGTTGCCACCCCTATTACTAGCCTGTTCAACCTCTCTTTCGTGTCGTCTGAGATTCCCAAAGATTGGAAAGCAGCTGCGGTCATCCCCCTCTTCAAAGGGGGGGACACTCTTGACCCAAACTGCTACAGACCTATATCTATCCTACCGTGCCTTTCTAAGGTCTTCGAAAGCCAAGTCAACAAACAGATTACCGACCATTTCGAATCTCACCATACCTTCTCTGCTATGCAATCTGGTTTCAGAGCTGGTCATGGGTGCACCTCAGCCACGCTCAAGGTCCTAAACGATATCTTAACCGCCATCGATAAGAAACATTACTGTGCAGCCGTATTCATTGATCTGGCCAAGGCTTTCGACTCTGTCAATCACCATATCCTCATCGGCAGACTCGACAGCCTTGGTTTCTCAAATGATTGCCTCGCCTGGTTCACCAACTACTTCTCTGATAGAGTTCAGTGTGTCAAGTCGGAGGGTCTGCTGTCCGGACCTCTGGCAGTCTCTATGGGGGTGCCACAGGGTTCAATTCTTGGACCGACTCTCTTCTCTGTATACATCAATGAGGTCGCTCTTGCTGCTGGTGAGTCCCTGATCCACCTCTACGCAGACGACACCATTCTGTATACTTCCGGCCCTTCTTTGGACACTGTGTTAACAACCCTCCAGGCAAGCTTCAATGCCATACAACTCTCCTTCCGTGGCCTCCAATTGCTCTTAAATACAAGTAAAACTAAATGCATGCTCTTCAACCGATCGCTACCTGCACCTACCCCGCCTGTCCAACATCACTACTCTGGACGGCTCTGACTTAGAATACGTGGACAACTACAAATACTTAGGTGTCTGGTTAGACTGTAAACTCTCCTTCCAGACCCATATCAAACATCTCCAATCCAAAGTTAAATCTAGAATTGGCTTCCTATTTCGCAACAAAGCATCCTTCACTCATGCTGCCAAACATACCCTTGTAAAACTGACCATCCTACCAATCCTCGACTTTGGCGATGTCATTTACAAAATAGCCTCCAATACCCTACTCAACAAATTGGATGCAGTCTATCACAGTGCAATCCGTTTTATCACCAAAGCCCCATATACTACCCACCATTGCGACCTGTACGCTCTCGTTGGCTGGCCCTCGCTTCATACTCGTCGCCAAACCCACTGGCTCCATGTCATCTACAAGACCCTGCTAGGTAAAGTCCCCCCTTATCTCAGCTCGCTGGTCACCATAGCATCTCCCACCTGTAGCACACGCTCCAGCAGGTATATCTCTCTAGTCACCCCCAAGACCAATTCTTTCTTTGGCCGCCTCTCCTTCCAGTTCTCTGCTGCCAATGACTGGAACGAACTACAAAAATCTCTGAAACTGGAAACACTTATCTCCCTCACTAGCTTTAAGCACCAACTGTCAGAGCAGCTCACAGATTACTGCACCTGTACATAGCCCACCTAAAATTTAGCCCAAACAACTACCTCTTTCCCAACTGTATTTAATTTTTATTTATTTATTTATTTTGCTCCTTTGCACCCCATTATTTTTTTATTTCTACTTTGCACATTCTTCCATTGCAAAACTACCATTCCAGTATTTTACTTGCTATATTGTATTTACTTTGCCATCATGGCCTTTTTTTGCCTTTACCTCCCTTCTCACCTCATTTGCTCACATTGTATATAGACTTGTTTATACTGCATTATTGACTGTATGTTTGTTTTTACTCCATGTGTAACTCTGTGTCGTTTTATCTGTCGAACTGCTTTGCTTTATCTTGGCCAGGTCGCAATTGTAAATGAGAACTTGTTCTCAACTTGCCTACCTGGTTAAATAAAGGTAAAAAAAAAATCTTGTGAAGTTTCATTGTATTTCTTTATTCCCACCTTTATTTAACCAGGGAGGCCAGTTGAGAACACCTTTATTTAACCAGGGAGGCCAGTTGAGAACACCTTTATTTAACCAGGGAGGCCAGTTGAGAACACCTTTATTTAACCAGGTAGGCCAGTTGAGAACAAGTTCACATTTACAACTGTGACCTGGCCAAGATAAAGCAAAGCAGTGCGACACAAACAACAACACAGAGTTACGTATAGAATAAACAAACATACAGTCAATAACACAATAGAAATGTCTATATACAGTGTGTGCAAATGAAGTAAGATTAGGGAGGTAAAGCAATAAACAGGCCATAGTGGTGAAGTAATTACAATATAGCAATTAAACACAGGAGTGATAGATGTGCAGAAGATGAATGTGCAAGTAGAGATACTGGGGTACAAAGGAGCAAAAATGTAATAAATAACTAACAATATGGGGATGAGGTATCTCATATATCTAACTCTCATATATCTAACTCTCTCTCTCTCTCTCTCTTGTCACAGCCTTACATCATAACTATGTTCTATACAAACCCTTGAACTGAATTGAGTGTTGATGTGAGCATCCATATTTCAGACCAAAAGGGTACCTGGAAATGAAATGACTGTGCACTCGGGGGAAAATACCACCACAGACCGAGAGACAAATATCACTATATAACACGTGGACAGATGCATGTGTGCAATATCAAACCCAATCAAACCCTTTCCTGTGGTAACGTCTCTTCGAGAGAGACAGACGCCTGTGTCTATTTTCCATTGCATCTTTCTCAAACACCACAACACAACTAGACTGCACTCCAGCAGACTTCTAGGAAGAACCACATAGTCAACACGAACTGATGTGAGGGCTTAAGTATATGCGTCGTTATTTGAAGGCCAGGCCACAGATAGACACAGCAGGAAGTGTTGTTACCATGCAGAATTAGTGTGGAGAAGACTTCCTGAAACACACAGTAATGATTTCGGTTAGAGAGCCAGAGCCGCGTCCCAGATGTTGATGTGTTTGGGATGGCATGCAGTGCATTCCATGGCAATTATAGTCAGAGGAGTTGGTTAAATGCGTTATCATGGTTAAAGGACCATCATTTGGTATTCATGAACAAATGACATATGCTGCAAGTACCAATCGAAGGTGATTTATAAGGTCTTTCCCTTTCCAAGCATCCTTGACCTATGACCCTATGCAGACCCAGAAAATGTGTTTTTTCTTCTGGCCACTATCAGTGCTGCTAAGCTAAGCACATACCTCTTCCTCTGTTTCTCCTCTCTCTCTCCTCCCTCTCTCCTCCCTCTTTCTATAAAATATCTGAACATCTCTCTATATAACCCTTATGAGTCTGTCCCTCTCTATTCCAGTATAGACCTCTGTCTGAGTCCCCCATAACACACATTCCTATGTCTCGCTCACTATAGCACATATACGTTTCACTCTCTCTCTCCATAAAACAAGCCTCTCTATATAAATCAGGCTTCACTCTGTGAAACAACAGAGCAGCTGGACCATGCCTCAGGACTACCTGGCCTGACAACGCATGTCTGTCCCTGTCCCCAGTCCAACCGGTTGGGATACCGGTCCAATTCTGGTGTCCTGCCTGCAGCTATGGAAGTCTGCCCTGTTTCACCGGACCTGCTAGGTCCAGTTCTGAAGTCCTGCCTACAGCGATGGAAGTCTGCCCTGTTTCATCACCGGCTCTGCTAGGTCCAGTTCTGATGTCCTGCCTGCAGCTATGGAAGTATGCCCTGTTTCACCGGACCTGCTAGGTCCAGTTCTGATGTCCTGCCTACAGCGATGGAAGTCTGCCCTGTTTCACCGGCTCTGCTAGGTCCAGTTCTGATGTCCTGCCTGCAGCTATGGAAGTCTGCCCTGTTTCACACCGGCTCTGCTAGGTCCAGTTCTGATGTCCTGCCTGCAGCTATGGAAGTCTGCCCTGTTTCACCGGCTCTGCTAGGTCCAGTTCTGATGTCCTGCCTGCAGCTATGGAAGTCTGCCCTGTTTCACCGGCTCTGCTGTTTCTCCCCTCCCTCCCTCCCTCCCTCCCTCCCTCCCTCCCTCCCTCCCTCCCTCCTCCCTCCCTCCCTCCCTCCCTCCCTCCCTCCCTCCCTCCCTCCCTCCCTCCCTCTCCTTCCTGTGGACCTGCTGTTTCTCCCCTCCCTCCCTCCCTCCCTCCCTCCCTCCCTCCCTCCCTCCCTCCCTCCCTCCCTCCCTCCCTCCCTCCCTCCCTCTCCTTCCTGTGGACCTGCTGTTTCTCCCCTCTCTCTTTCTCCCTCCCTCCCTCCCTCCCTCCCTCCCTCCCTCCCTCCCTCCCTCCCTCCCTCCCTCCCTCCCTCCCTCCCTCCCTCCCTGTGGACCTACTGTTCTCCCCCCTCCATCCCTCCCTCCCTCCCTCCCTCCCTCCCTCCCGTGGACCTACTGTTTCTCCCCCCTCCCTCCCTCCCTCCCTCCCTCCCTCCCTCCCTCCCTCCCTCCCTCCCTCCCTCCCTCCCTCCCTCCCTCTCCTTCCTGTGGACCTGTTGTTTCTCCCCTCTCTCTTTCTCCCTCACCTTCCTGTGGACCTGTTGTTTCTCCCCTCTCTTTCTCCCTCACCTTCCTGTGGACCTGTTGTTTCTCCCCTCTCTCTTTCTCCCTCACCTTCCTGTGGACCTGTTGTTTCTCCCCTCTCTCTTTCTCCCTCTCCTTCCTGTGGACCTGTTGTTTCTCCCCTCTCTCTTTCTCCCTCACCTTCCTGTGGACCTGTTGTTTCTCCCCTCTCTCTTTCTCCCTCACCTTCCTGTGGACCTGTTGTTTCTCCCCTCTCTCTTTCTCCCTCACCTTCCTGTGGACCTGTTGTTTCTCCCCTCTCTCTTTCTCCCTCACTCCCTCCCTCACCTTCCTGTGGACCTGTTGTTTCTCCCCTCTCTCTTTCTCCCTCACCTTCCTGTGGACCTGTTGTTTCTCCCCTCTCTCTTTCTCCCTCACCTTCCTGTGGACCTGTTGTTTCTCCCCTCTCTCTTTCTCCCTCACCTTCCTGTGGACCTGTTGTTTCTCCCCTCTCTCTTTCTCCCTCACCTTCCTGTGGACCTGTTGTTTCTCCCCTCTCTCTTTCTCCCTCTCCTTCCTGTGGACCTGTTGTTTCTCCCCTCTCTCTTTCTCCCTCACCTTCCTGTGGACCTGTTGTTTCTCCCCTCTCTCTTTCTCCCTCACCTTCCTGTGGACCTGTTGTTTCTCCCCTCTCTCTTTCTCCCTCACCTTCCTGTGGACCTGTTGTTTCTCCCCTCTCTCTTTCTCCCTCACTCCCTCCCTCACCTTCCTGTGGACCTGTTGTTTCTCCCCTCTCTCTTTCTCCCTCACCTTCCTGTGGACCTGTTGTTTCTCCCCTCTCTCTTTCTCCCTCACCTTCCTGTGGACCTGTTGTTTCTCCCCTCTCTCTTTCTCCCTCAACTTCCTGTGGACCTGTTGTTTCTCCCCTCTCTCTTTCTCCCTCAACTTCCTGTGGACCTGTTGTTTCTCCCCTCTCTCTTTCCCCCTCACCTTCCTGTGGACCTGTTGTTTCTCCCCTCTCTCTTTCTCCCTCACCTTCCTGTGGACCTGTTGTTTCTCCCCTCTCTCTTTCTCCCTCACTCCCTCCCTCACCTTCCTGTGGACCTGTTGTTTCTCCCCTCTCTCTTTCTCCCTCACCTTCCTGTGGACCTGTTGTTTCTCCCCTCTCTCTTTCTCCCTCACCTTCCTGTGGACCTGCTGTTTCTCCCCTCTCTCTTTCTCCCTCACTCCCTCCCTCACCTTCCTGTGGACCTGTTGTTTCTCCCCTCTCTCTTTCTCCCTCACCTTCCTGTGGACCTGTTGTTTCTCCCCTCTCTCTTTCTCCCTCACCTTCCTGTGGACCTGTTGTTTCTCCCCTCTCTCTTTCTCCCTCACCTTCCTGTGGACCTGCTGTTTCTCCCCTCTCTCTTTCTCCCTCACTCCCTCCCTCACCTTCCTGTGGACCTGTTGTTTCTCCCCTCTCTCTTTCTCCCTCACCTTCCTGTGGACCTGTTGTTTCTCCCCTCTCTCTTTCTCCCTCACCTTCCTGTGGACCTGTTGTTTCTCCCCTCTCTCTTTCTCCCTCACCTTCCTGTGGACCTGTTGTTTCTCCCCTCTCTCTTTCTCCCTCACCTTCCTGTGGACCTGTTGTTTCTCCCCTCTCTTTCTCCCTCACTCCCTCCCTCACCTTCCTGTGGACCTGTTGTTTCTCCCCTCTCTCTTTCTCCCTCACTCCCTCTCGCTCCCCTTCCTGTGGACCTGCTGTCTCGACCTTTGAATGCTCTGCTATGAAAAGCCCAACTGATATTTACTCCTGAGGTGCTGACCTGTTGCACCCTGTATAACCAATGTGGTTATAATTTGACCCTGCTGGTCATCTATGAACGTTTGAACGTCTTGAAGAATGATCTGGCCTAAATGGCCATGTACTATTATAATCTCCACCCGGCACAGCCAGAAGAGGACTGGCCTCGCCTCAGAGCCTGGTTCCTCTCAAGGTTTCTTCCTAGGTTCCTGCCTTTCTAGGTACTTTTTCCTAGCCACTGTGCTTCTGCCTCGGCAATGCTTGCTGTTTGGGGTTCTAGGCTGGGTATCGGTAAAGCACTTTGTGACAACTACTGATGTAAAAATGTCTTTATAAAATACATTTGATTGATTTATTTGTTTGTTGTTTGAATACCAGATTGCTCCTTTAAGAAAAAACATGAGTCAAGGCTATACTCAATTAACTTGGTCCATTTTTTTAAAATCAAACTCATAAAATATCCCCCATCTCACTTTCTCTCCTTTCCTCCCTCTCTAGAAACTATTTTTCTCCGTACTGTCCCTCCTTTCCTCCCTCTGTAGCCACAATTTTCTCCCCTCTGTCCCTCCTCTCCTCTCTCTCTCTCTCTCTCTTTGCTCGCTCGCTCCCTCTCTCCCTCCCTCCCTAGCCTGACTGACAGACAGGTAGACAGGCCTCTCCTTTAGCTCTGCTTGTGTGGAGCTGCTGCTCGCCTGCTAACAGAACAGAGGCGGTCAGATAAAGCAGCCTGGCTGGCTGACTCCAGATTAAAGGACAACATTCTGGGCATTCCTTTCAGCTGAAAGTATTCATCCCGTCCGGCCCAACTCTCTCTCTCTGCTGCACACTGGATAATAAATGGCAGGCACGCAGAACAGAGAGCAGGCAGGAAGGCAGAACAGGCAGAACAGAGAGCAGGCAGGAAGGCAGAACAGGAACAACAGAGAGCAGGCAGGAAGGCAGAACAGGCAGAACAGAGATCAGGCAGGAAGGCAGAACAGGCAGCACAGAGAGCAGGCAGCAAGGCAGAACAGGCAGCACAGAGAGCAGGCAGGAAAGCAGCACAGGGAGCAGGCAGAAAGGCAGAACAGACAGCACGGGGACCAGGCAGGCAGGAAGGCAGAACAGGCAGTACAGAGACCAGGCAGGCAGAAAGGCAGAACAGGCAGCACAGAGAGCAGGCAGGAAGGCAGAACAGTCAGCACAGAGAGCAGGCAGGCAGAAAGGCAGAACAGAGAGCAGGCAGGAAGGCAGAACAGGCAGCACAGAGAGCAGGCAGGAAGGCAGAACAGTGGATCCTCCAAGGCAAGCCTCAATGACCAAGCACATCCGCCTACCCCCCCTCTCTCTCTCCTTCTCTCTCCCTTGTTGCCCCCCTCTTTCCCCCCATCTCTCTCTCTCTCTTGTTGCCCCCCCTTTCCCCCCTCTCTCTCTCTCTTGTTGCCCCCCTCTTTCCCCCCCTCTCTCTCTCTCCTTCTCTCTCTCTTGTTGCCCCCCTCTTCCCCCCCCCTCTCTCTCCTTCTCTCTCTCTTGTTGCCCCCCTCTTTCCCCCCATCTCTCTCTCTCTCTTGTTGCCCCCCTCTTTCCCCCCCTCTCTCTCTCCTTCTCTCTCTCTTGTTGCCCCCCTCTTTCCCCCATCTCTCTCTCTCTCTTGTTGCCCCCCCTTTCCCCCATCTCTCTCTCTCTCTTGTTGCCCCCCTCTTTCCCCCCCCTCTCTCTCCTTCTCTCTCTCTTGTTGCCCCCCTCTTTCCCCCCCCTCTCTCTCTCCTTCTCTCTCTCTCGTTGCCCCCCTCTTCCCCCCCCCTCTCTCTCCTTCTCTCTCTTGTTGCCCCCCTCTCTCTCCTTCTCTCTCTCTTGTTGCCCCCCTCTCCCCCCCCCTCTCTCTCCTTCCCTCTCTGTTGCCCCCCTCTTTCCCCCCATCTCTCTCTCTCTCTTGTTGCCCCCCCTTTCCCCCATCTCTCTCTCTCTCTTGTTGCCCCCCTCTTTCCCCCCCTCTCTCTCTCCTTCTCTCTCTCTTGTTGCCCCCCTCTTTCACCCCCCTTCTCTCTCTCCTTCTCTCTCTCTCTTGTTGCCCCCCTCTTCCCCCCCCCTCTCTCTCCTTCTCTCTCTTGTTGCCCCCCTCTCTCTCCCCCCTCTCTCTCCTTCTCTCTCTCTTGTTGCCCCCCTCTTTCCCCCCCTCTCTCTCTCTCTTGTTGCCCCCTTCTCTCTCTCTTGTTGCCCCCCCCCTCTCCAGTGGTGTAAAGTACTTAAGTAAAAAACACTTTAAAGTACTACTTCCGTAACTTTGGGAGTATCTGTACTTTACTTGACTATTTATATTTTTGACAACTTCTACTTTTACTCCACTACATTCCTAAAGCAAATAACGTTCTTTTTACATTTTTCCTGACACCCAAAAGTACTCGTTACATTTTGAATGCTTAGCAGGACAGAAAATGGTCCAACTCACACACTTATCAAGAGAACATCCCTGGTCATCCCTACTGCCTCTGATCTGGTGGACTCACTATGTCTGAGTGTAAGTATATTTGAGCAATTACATTTACTTTTGATACTTAAGTATATTTTAAACTAAATACTTTTGGACTTTTACTCAAGTGGTATTTTACTGGGTGACTTTCACTTTTACTTGAGTCAGGTATCAATTGGGTACTTTTAAAAGCAGTGTGTTACATAGGGAATAGGGCCATTTGAAACACAGGCACAGAAACCCTGGTCCTGATGGCCACATTGTTTCCACCATGCAGTGCCCCTGGACAGACAGACATACTCCTTTAACACATTGTTTCTACCATGCAGGGCCCCCAGACAGACAGACTCCTTTAACACATTGTTTCTACCATGCAGGGCCCCCAGACAGACAGACAGACAGACTCCTTTAACACATTGTTTCTACCATGCAGGGCCCCCAGACAGACAGACAGACACACAGACTCCTTTAACACATTGTTTCTACCATGCAGGGCCCCTGGACAGACAGACTCCTTTAACACATTGTTTCTACCATGCAGGGCCCCCAGACAGACAGACTCCTTTAACACATTGTTTCTACCATGCGGGGCCCCCAGACAGACAGACTCCTTTAACACATTGTTTCTACCATGCAGGGCCCCCAGACAGACAGACAGACAGACTCCTTTAACACATTGTTTCTACCATGCAGGGCCCCCAGACAGACAGACAGACAGACTCCTTTAACACATTGTTTCTACCATGTAGGGCCCCCAGACAGACAAACTCCTTTAACACATTGTTTTTACCATGCAGGGCCCCCAGACAGACAGACTCCTTTAACACATTGTTTCTACCATGCAGGGCCCCCAGACAGACAGACTCCTTTAACACATTGTTTCTACCATGCAGGGCCCCCAGACAGACAGACTCCTTTAACACATTGTTTCTACCATGCAGGGCCCCCAGACAGACAGACTCCTTTAACACATTGTTTCTACCATGCAGGGCCCCCAGACAGACAGACTCCTTTAACACATTGTTTTTACCATGCAGGGCCCCCAGACAGACAGACTCCTTTAACACATTGTTTCTACCATGCAGGGCCCCCAGACAGACAGACTCCTTTAACACATTGTTTCTACCATGCAGGGCCCCCAGACAGACAGACAGACTCCTTTAACACATTGTTTCTACCATGTAGGGCCTCCAGACAGACAGACTCCTTTAACACATTGTTTCTACCATGCAGGGCCCCCAGACAGACAGACTCCTTTAACACATTGTTTCTACCATGTAGGGCCCCCAGACAGACAGACTCCTTTAACACATTGTTTCTACCATGTAGGGCCAGACACACAGACTCCTTTAAAGGGACCTGATCCACCAGATGTTTGGCTAAGGACAAAATGGAGACAGACAGATAGACAGCAGGTTTCTTCCAATGCTTTAGGGCCAAGAGATTTACCTGGTCAGGCATGTGTCCAGGGAAACCTCCTGACCCTAACTGTCATATGTAATAATGTGTAACTAGGCCCTGACCAGGAAAACCTCATGACCCTATATGTTTGCCCTTTCTATGTGACAGACCAGGCAGAATTCTTGGCCTGCCTATGCAATCATTGGACTGCAATAGTGGAAGCCTTGTAGAGAGACAGTAGTTACTGTACTGTACTTTATTGAACACTTCACCATGCAAAACATGGGCAGTGCAGATAGAAAGTAGTGACAGCACACGCATGCTGTTGGGCTTAACTATTGTTTACATTATGCAAGGCAAAAAGTCTGCATTGCATCACAAATCAAAGCCTAGCTGCAGACTACAGACCCTTGAGACCTGGTCATAAGAAGTACACTAAATAGGCAATAGGGTGCCATTTGGGATGTAGTCCAGGAGTTTTCAAGTCAACTCTCTTCCTTCTTCAATGGTTGTGTCTCCAGGCAGCCCATTCTTAGCTGAGCAGTCAGTTGGCCTGTAAATACCCTTATTTTAAGCAGGCTCCAGAGTCCCTTTGCCTTTTCCCGTTTGCTCTTTCAAAAGACGATTTACACGAAAGACATCAACAATACCCTGACAGCAGGTCAAGAAAGACAACAATACCCTGACAGCAGGCCTAGGAAGACAACAATACCCTGACAGCAGGCCAAGAAAGACAACAACACCCTGACAGCAGGCCAAGGAAGACATCAACAATACCCTGACAGCAGGCCAAGGAAGACATCAACAATACCCTGACAGCAGGCCAAGAAAGACAACAATACCCTGACAGCAGGCCAAGGAAGACAACAATACCCTGACAGCAGGCCAAGAAAGACAACAATACCCTGACAGCAGGCCAAGAAAGACAACAATACCCTGACAGCAGGCCAAGAAAGACAACAATACCCTGACAGCAGGCCAAGGAAGACATCAACAATACCCTGACAGCAGGCCAAGGAAGACATCAACAATACCCTGACAGCAGGCCAAGAAAGACAACAATACCCTGACAGCAGGCCAAGGAAGACAACAATACCCTGACAGCAGGCCAAGGAAGACAACAATACCCTGACAGCAGGCCAAGGAAGACAACAATACCCTGACAGCAGGCCAAGGAAGACAACAATACCCTGACAGCAGGCCAAGGAAGACAACAATACCCTGACAGCAGGCCAAGGAAGACAACAATACCCTGACAGCAGGCCAAGGAAGACAACAATACCCTGACAGCAGGCCAAGGAAGACAACAATACCCTGACAGCAGGCCAAGGAAGACAACAATACCCTGACAGCAGGCCAAGGAAGACAACAATACCCTGACAGCAGGCCAAGGAAGACAACAATACCCTGACAGCAGGCCAAGGAAGACAACAATACCCTGACAGCAGGCCAAGGAAGACAACAATACCCTGACAGCAGGCCAAGGAAGGGAAGAAGATTTAAAGTCAGAGTTGTAACTGTTTACAGCTTGTGACAAGCTTACAGTAGAGAGCAGCAGCATAAACTGTATACAGTTAAAAAACAGAGTGCAACAGTTGCCAAAGTATGCACAGCGTACAGGAATGCTGCATGGGGCCCTCTCTCAGCGAACAAAGACAGCACAGTCAGCCTCTTTCCCCCAGCCTAGCTACCACATCCGCACATCATTAGTCGGAAAATTCCTCATATATGCTGTCATTTTCTTTTATTCAATGCTGGTACAGGCACGGCTTTAATATCCCCCCTACCACTCCTGACTCCCTCACCCCCAATCAGTCCCCCTTTTCCCCACCTGGAACATGGCCAGGAGCCCGTCAACAATTAATAGAGACAGGGCCTGAAGTGCAGGACGTGCGCTACCTGGTAGTGGTTACACAGGAAATACCAAATAAGATGTTCACTGTGCATTGTGCTCTCAGCCGCTGTGTGTGTGTGCATGTGTTCATATCCGTCTGTGTGTGTGTGTACATGTATTCATATCCTTGTGTGTGTGTTTGGGGACAACCCCCTTCTCCCGCTGCAGTTGGGAGCATGGAGAGAGAGAGGGAAGTCACCCCCCCCCCCCTCGAACCGTTGAGGAGATATCTAAACATTCCCAGAAAGGGATGCACGTGCTCTCCTGCGTGCTGTGTGGGGTTTTCCCTTTCCAAACTGAGCAGAGTTGCTGCCCGAGTGTCTGTTCAGAGTGGAAGCACATTGTCTGGCAGTGAGAACACAAACGGCTGGATTCAGACAAAACCCTCCATGAGATTCATCCTTTGCTATGACTGAGAAATTCTTAAAGCTTTTCTTTATTCCTCGATCCTCACAAACCAAAATGAGCTGTTGAGGTATTGGGTCTCAAGAGAGAAACATGCATTGATTTATTTTCATTAATTGCACGGCCATGCAATTCAAGATGGAGAAATAGAAACCAATCATTTCATAAGCAAAAAGGGGCATCCGACTGGCTTCAAATCAAAGTCTGGATCGTAATAAGACAAAGTACCAGGGGTTGGAACCAATATTTTCCAATGGTTGCGTTCTGAACAGAATCATACATGTTTTCATTCCGTTCCACTTTTCCGACCAGCAAAATACAGTTCTGAACAGGTTGAAAGTAATTTAGTGTTGAGATAAATGTACAAAACATCTGATTACAGATGTTTGAAAAGGAACAACCTCTGAAATTGTTTTTTTTTTTACATTTAGCTCGACAAACTACTCCACCAATCATGCAGTACGCAAAGAGCAGCTTGCTATGGAGCTGGCTACGGAGTGAGTTGTTTACATGCATGACGGTAAGACACGTGTAGGGTGTGAGACGCAACTGACATTTTGCAGGTGAGGAGAGATCGAGAGAGGGTGCAGGAGGAGGCTTGGCTTGATGCTATGGGCATCTTGTGATGACATGCATTATCGGAATTAGGCCCACTGAATTATACTAAGGAGGAACAACTTCTATGGAGGAACTTTTAATAACTTTAAACTTCAGAGTTGGCTTAACGTTGGACCAGAGAATCTAGCTAGCTAACAAGCTTGTGTGTGCAGAGTGAGACAAGAATTAAAAACCTGTCTTACGTTTCTGTAGTTAATATATCCAATGTGAAATCTATAGTAATTCCTAACTACATAATATTGAAAAAGTTGATCCATTCTTCTCGAATAAAAAAATCTCTCCCTATCTTCTGAATCACACTTGTAACATCAGTAGGCTACAGCTAGGAGGGGCAGGTAGCCTACACGCACCGGTGAACATTTTCAGCAGGCAGGCAGACAGACACTGGAATAAGTTTCTAATCGACAGAGAGAGGGCTTTGCATAGGCGCTTTGTTGCGTTTTTTTGTGGGACTGAAAAAAATGCCCGGAACGTAAAAGAACAGTATTAACCGGTTGTCACACTCTGATTTGTTTCACCTGTCTTGTGCCTGTCTCCACCCCTCCAGGTGTCTCCCATTTTCCTCACTATCCTCTGTGCATTTATACCTGTGTTTTCTGTTTGTCTATTGCCAGTTTGTCTTGTCTCGTCAAGCCTACCAGCATTTTCCCGTACTCCTGTTTTCTATAATCCTTGCTTTCTATAGTCCCTGTTTTCTAGTTTCCCCGGTTTTGACTATTCTGCCTGCCCTGACCCTGCCTGCCGTTTTGTACCTTGTGATACTGCCCTGGATTACTGACCTCTGCCTGTCGTTCTGTACCTTTCGGACTCTGCTTTGGATTACTGACCTCTGCCTGCCCTTGACCTGTCGCTTGCCTGCCCCCTGTTGTTGTAATAAACTCTTGTTATTTTGAACTGTCTGCATCTGGGTCTTTTCCTGAGGTCTGATACCGGTTACCATGCTTTTAAAATGACGGTTCTGTTCCGGAACAGTATAAGTCACTTTCGTTCCCGGTTTTGATTCTATTCCTTGAAAAAAATGTAATGGTGTTCCCCACCAACAACATTCAACTCATACTTTAACTGAAAGACGTGCAATCATGCTCATTTAGGGATATTCAAATCACACTCAAACGGTCCCAAATCTAATTCTCTTCAAGTGTTGAATGAGTGCTGCCAATCGTACGGTACTAGTACATCGTTTAGGTACATTGTTTTCTTTGTTGTATTAGTAGTAGTATCAGTAGTTTTTATTTGTTGTATTAATAGTAGTAGCAGTAGTTTTATTAGTTGTATTAGTAGTAGTAGCAGTAGTTTTTATTAGTTGTATTAGTAGTAGTAGCAGTAGTTTTTATTACTTGTATTAGTAGTAGTAGCAGTAGTTTTTATTAGTTGTAGCAGTAGTTTTTATTAGTTGTATTAGTAGTAGCAGTAGTTTTATTAGCTGTAGTAGTAGCAGTAGTTTTTATTAGCTGTAGTAGTAGCAGTAGTTTTATTAGCTGTAGTAGTAGCAGTAGTTTTTATTAGCTGTAGTAGTAGCAGTAGTTTTTATTAGTTGTAGGCCTATTAGTAGTTGTACAACAACTTTTTTATGCTAGTTTTTATATTTATATTTATTATTATTATTTAATTGTTGTTATTACTAGACAGTAGTTGCCATATTATTCTTATTTTTTATTTATTTTTTATTTTACCTTTATTTAACTAGGCAAGATCAGTTAAGAACAAATTCTTATTTTCAATGACGGCCTAGGAACAGTGGGTTAACTGCCTGTTCAGGGGCAGAACGACAGATTTGTACCTTGTCAGCTCGGGGGTTTGAACTTGCAACCTTCCGGTTACTAGTCCAACACTCTAACCACTAGGCTACCCTGCCGCCCCCAGGTTATTGCTAAGAATTATATTGATTTTTTTGACTCTTGAAAACGAGATTGTACATCAAGAGGTTTCATCCTGCAAAATGTCAAATAAATAAATCACTGCTTGTATGACTCATCACCGAGTAACAGTAATCACATCTTCCTGCCACAGATATAATTTATCTGTAGACTGGTACCAGATCCTATTGTGCTGTATGACCAGAACAGATCTTTGACCAGGCTACTTCATCCTTAGGGAACATTCAAAGAACATTCAGAATGAGGCAGGCTAGCGAGCAAGCCAGCGGGTTGGAGCAGCAAGCAGCCAGCTGACCTGAGCGGTGGTCGGCTGGTCGGTCACTAGGTGTTACCAACTTGAGGAAGTAATTCATTACCAACATGAGGAATTCATTGGCCAGATGACTCCCACGGCAACGGCACTACTTGTTGTGGAGCCGTGCTACTCACAACAATCATGGCAGACAGAAAAAGTGTAGCCTGGTCCCAGATCTGTTTTCACTGTTTTACCAACTTTGTGACGATAGCAAAAGGAGTTGGCAAGACAGTCCAAAAAGATCTGGGACCAGGCTAGGAAAAATGAAAAGAGGAATTGGTAAAGATTACTTTGACTACACGTCCATAACACATTCATTACACATCTAGAAGCATTTGATGAACATGTTAGAACAGATCCCGAACAACTTTATTAAAGGTTAATGAAATACAGTATATCCATAGAATATCTGTAGCGTATTCATGTCACGCTATGCAAGAGCACATATTTAGGTATCTTAATAGATGCATCATTAGAATGACAACATTATTCCTATTCAGTCTGGTTTAAGGGGAAACTATGGGATGAGAGTTAAAGTCATAAAATGTGACCTGTAATTCAAAAGGGCATATTGACAGGATCCAATATTAGCATCTATGTTGAGAAACATAACCCACACTATCACCTGTCTCTATGTCTCTTCACCCTGGGTATTACCACAACCACAGTTAATCCTGGTAGCTGCAAATATGTAACAACAATCAGTCTGAATAAATTATCCCTGAAGCAACACAGCACACACAATGCATCTCTGAGAGCATGTGTGTGTGTGTGTGTGTGTGTGTCTGTGTGTGTGTGTGTGTACGCCTGAGAAAGAGACCTAGCTTAAGGGCTTTCATGGGACAATCCAATCAGTCTGATTCCCATTACAATGACTGGCCGTGGTATGAATGGACAGACAGTCAGGAAACCCCCACAGGCCAAATCAATTCTAATGATGAGGCGCTATATTGTTATAAATATGGTTTGAGGAAATAGACCATTAGGGGTTAGGTCTGGTGTGGGGGAACAAGATGTCAAAGCTTTTGATTTAGGAGCCAAAATATATATATTTTTTAAAAACATTTCCCCCGCAATGTGCTACTTATGCAGGTATCTTATGACAAAAGCAAAAGGTTGATAGTCCTCAGTTTGATGGGAGGAAAAAAGCACTTGGTTATCTCTTTTCCTCTTTCCTAAGCCGTCAGCTTAACTCTACAGCTTTACACATCAGCTTGTCACTCAGAGACAGACAATCAGGTGTCAGGAGGCTGAGGTCAATATAAAACAATCAGCCAAACATCGAACCCCCGGCTACTCCCCGGGTCAGCCTGATCTGCACCTCTGCGCCACCCGATGGGTGGTCCATGAGTCACCCTTTCACTCAGTGGGGGGATGGTGGAGGGGTAGAGGTGGGACTCAATGGCAGGAAATATCAGGGGGCCTCTGAGGGGAGCAGCACCACCACACACACACGCATACAACACATAAAAGAGAAGTTAAATGCTCATAAACCGTCAACTGCCAGTATCAGTTGATAAACGCATTTTTTACACCTTATGCAAGTTCAGCTCTCATATACTCCGTTAGAAAGCAGACTATGAATCATATCCTGACTGTGATGGAGACAGAATAGTCATATCTTCTTCTATTCAGAGACGGCATTTCTCAGGTTCCTGGTAGTTTGGAATGAGTTAAGGGGAGCCAGGTGTAGTAATGAGTTGTATGTACCTGGGTTGCTTGGCTGCCCCTTCTGCCTGTAACTGTGCATCTTCATGTCTAAACGAGTCTCTCCTAGTTTATTGGTCACTGGTGGGTACCATCCTTTACTTCAGAAAAAAAGGGAGAAATCCTGCTAGGAGTGTGTGTGTGTGCGTGTGTGTTTGTGTTTGAATGCCCCTGTGTGTGTGTGTCTGTGTTAGCATGCCTGTGTGTGTGTGTATATGTGACGTGTGTGTGTCTGTTTGTGCGCACACGTGTGTTTGAGTGTGTGTGTGTGTGTGTCTGTTTGTGTGTTGATGTGACGTGTGTGTGTCTGTTTGTGTGCACACGTGTGTTTGAGTGTGTGTGTGTCTGTTTGTGTGTGTGTGTATGTGACGTGTGTGTGTCTGTTTGTGTGTGTATGTGACGTGTGTGTGTCTGTTTGTGTGCACACGTGTGTTTGAGTGTGTGTGTGTCTGTTTGTGCGTGTATGTGGGTACGTCTAGCACTGTGAATGGGTTGTGTTTTTGCATAGTGAGAGTACAGTAACGGCAGTGCATTCTTTATCTGTGTCAGAGGAGACACAGCACTGGGGAGGGAGATAGGGGGATTCCAGACAGACACACACACACAGCAACAATAATCTGGAACAAAGGTCCCGTGCTCATGTTGCACTCCACCCCACACACGCACACAGTATTTCTGTCCCCGATGCCTAAGGTGGATTCCCAGGTGAATTTCCTGAACAGAAGCTCTAACTGACAAACCAACATGAAGTGACCATGTCTCATCTGTCATAAAGCAAGTCAAACACCAGTTTCTGACAAGGAAATAGAACCACAGAGGGAGACCACATGACTGACAGCATGCCTGAGTCTGGCCAGGCCAGGTAACACATTGGATCTTAACTTGACTGTCTGTTTACTTCTCTAGGTAGTGCTTAGCAAAGTTGATGCTAAAACATTTAGAAATAAAACAATGTCTACTCTAGACATTATTTTGTATTAGTAACATAATACTATATATATATATATATATAAAATATCTATTCACATCACAATTCCCACAGATAATGTCGAATGAATGTCCTCAGTTAGTCCTGAATGTCCTCAGTTAGTCCTGAATGTCCTCAGGTAGTCCTGAATGTCCTCAGGTAGTCCTGAATGTCCTCAGGTAGTCCTGAATGTCCTCAGGTAGTCCTGAATGTCCTCAGGTAGTCCTGAAATACCCTTAAGGTCTGCTAATCTAAAACGCCTCATCTCTCCCTGCTCCCATCGCTCCCTTTCAGACCGTTTAGAGCCTCTCTGTATGTTCTCCTCTGTCCTGCTACATCTGGACATCAGAGCCCAGTGCAAAACCAACAACATCTCACAGTTTTACCAATTTAACTTCAGATTCTGACATTTTTCCATGTTTCTTCAAACGTCAAATTTCGAAGTTGCTCCCAACTCAAATGTTGTAGATTTTGACATCCTGGTGTTCTCCTCCTGCTCCGCATCATTCCAAATGCTTAAGTCAGGGTTTCTCAAAGGGGGGAACATTTTGGTTTTTGCCCCAGGCCTACAAAGCTGATTCAAATAATCAACTAATCATTAAGGTTTGAGATAGGATTTTTTTTTTTTTTATTAAAACATGAGTGTCTATCGCTGGGAATATGGTTAGGTTCAATTTATTTGCACCAAAGAAAATAGGTGGTACACAACAATACAGATAAAAACTAATAACGAACATGCGACCTTCGGATCAGGAGTCATGGGATTCTGAATGGTTAAGATAAGGGTTAAGGTTTGGGATAGAGTTAAACATTAAGTGTAGGTGTTCATTCTGAATGGTTAAGATAAGGGTTAAGGTTTGGGATAGAGTTAAACATTAAGTGTAGGTGTTCATTCTGAATGGTTAAGATAAGGGTTAAGGTTTGGGATAGAGTTAAACATTAAGTGTAGGTGTTCATTCTGAATGGTTAAGATAAGGGTTAAGGTTTGGGATAGAGTTAAACATTAAGTGTAGGTGTTCATTCTGAATGGTTAAGATAAGGGTTAAGGTTTGGGATAGAGTTAAACATTAAGTGTAGGTGTTCATTCTGAATGGTTAAGATAAGGGTTAATGTTTGGGATAGAGTTAAACATTAAGTGTAGGTGTTCATTCTGAATGGTTAAGATAAGGGTTAAGGTTTGGGATAGAGTTAAACATTAAGTGTAGGTGTTCATTCTGAATGGTTAAGATAAGGGTTAAGGTTTGGGATAGAGTTAAACATTAAGTGTAGGTGTTCATTCTGAATGGTTAAGATAAGGGTTAAGGTTTGGGATAGAGTTAAACATTAAGTGTAGGTGTTCATTCTGAATGGTTAAGATAAGGGTTAAGGTTTGGGATAGAGTTAAACATTAAGTGTAGGTGTTCATTCTGAATGGTTAAGATAAGGGTTAAGGTTTGGGATAGAGTTAAACATTAAGTGTAGGTGTTCATTCTGAATGGTTAAGATAAGGGTTAAGGTTTGGGATAGAGTTAAACATTAAGTGTAGGTGTTCATTCTGAATGGTTAAGATAAGGGTTAAGGTTTGGGATAGAGTTAAACATTAAGTGTAGGTGTTCATTCTGAATGGTTAAGATAAGGGTTAAGGTTTGGGATAGAGTTAAACATTAAGTGTAGGTGTTCATTCTGAATGGTTAAGATAAGGGTTAAGGTTTGGGATAGAGTTAAACATTAAGTGTAGGTGTTCATTCTGAATGGTTAAGATAAGGGTTAAGGTTTGGGATAGAGTTAAACATTAAGTGTAGGTGTTCATTCTGAATGGTTAAGATAAGGGTTAAGGTTTGGGATAGAGTTAAACATTAAGTTTAGGCGTTCATTCTGAATGGTTAAGTGCTACCTTGTCCCGGACCTGCTGTTTTCGACTCTCTCTCTCTACCGCACCTGCTGTCTCAACTCTGAATGATCGGCTATGAAAAGCCAACTGACATTATCCTGTTGCACCCTCTACAACCACTGTGATTAATATTATTTGACCCTGCTGGTCATCTATAAATGTTTGAACATCTTGGCCATGTACTCTTATAATCTCCAACCGGTACAGCCAGAAGATGACTGGCCACCCCTCAGAGCCTGGTTCCTCTCCAGGTTTCTTCCTAGGTTCCTACCTTTCTAAGGAGTTTTTCCTAGCCACCGTGCTTCTACATCTGCATTGCTTGCTGTTTGGGGTTTTAGGCTGGGTTTCTGTACAGCACTTTGTGACATCGGCTGATGTAAAAAGGGCTTTATAAATCAAATTTGATTGATTGATTTGATTAAGTTAAGGGTTAAGGTTTGGGATAGAGTTAAACATTATGTTAAGGTGTTCATTCTGAATGGTTAAGTTAAGGGTTAAGGTTTGGGATAGGGTTAAAACAACAAGTGTCTACCACTGGGATTGAACATGTGACCTTCAGATCTGAAGTCACGGGCCAACACCCATCCACCACCCCTGTCCAGGTAATATTGCTCACTGTTGCCCCTAGTGGGTAATTTTGAAGGCCTTTCCCGACGTCCTCAAGACAATTTCTAAGTAAACTTGGAGCGATCTGGCTGTGCAAGACAGTCCCACTTCAAAGCCTTGACGGAAGAAAGGAAGGGATCTCTGACTCAATCTCTCTCTGTCCCCTGTAGCTCCCTCCCTCTTTATCCATTTCATCCTTGTCACGTCCACTTCAGGGATTCTCTTCGGCCGTTCCTTTCGTTCTCACTTTACACCATATCGTTTACTGTTCTTCTCTCTTGCCTGCCGACTGGTGCCCTTTCAGTGCCCGCTACATCACATTAGCCACTTTTCATCTGTGTCTCAGGAGAGCCTTCTCTCTCTCTCTCTCTCTCTCTCTCTCTCTCTCTGTCCTTCTGTGGCCTCATGTACCAATGTTTTATAGTCTCCCTTTCACCTCCCACTCAGGATACTTCTCTTCTCATTGGTCGACCAGCTCAGTAAAACATAGTCTGTATTCCAAATAACACCCTATTCACTATATGTCTATAGTGCAATATGGGCCTTATCAGCCCTGGTCAACGGTAGTGCACTATAAGGGAAATAGGGAGCCATTTGGGACACAACCACACATACAGTAAGTGGACGTTCACCCAATTGGTTAAAAAAAGAGTGCACTAAACGCCAGAAAAAGAGGATAAGAAAATGAGATAAAGATGGACAGAGAGAGGGAAGGAGAGAAGAAGGGAGGAGGTGAAAGAGAGAGAGATTAGGTTTTCAGAGTAAGGGCCTGAATTCAGTCGTTTGTACCAGGTGAACGTATTTTGTTTTGGAGTGGGCTGAGGTAGATAAGGAGTCTATAAAATGATGCTTTACATTGGTTCACACAGTCTCAATTCATAACCTCTGTTATTTAATCTCTTATCTAAATACCTGATATCAAAAGGAAGAATAGCCTCACTGGGAATGTACCGCACACAGTCCAACTCCCAATACAAAACTTGACTATTTGTCATCTACAGTAAATACCTGATAATAAAGAGCAGTCTGGCTTAATCAGACGTATCCTGATTGAGACTATGGAGTCTGGCTAGTGAAACTGTAGGAAGAGGAATCAGTCTGGCTAGTGAAACTGTAGGAAGAGGAATCAGTCTGGCTAGTGAAACTAGGAAGAGGAATCAGTCTGGCTAGTGAAACTGTAGGAAGAGGAATCAGTCTGGCTAGTGAAACTGTAGGAAGAGGAATCAGTCTGGCTAGTGAAACTGTAGGAAGAGGAATCAGTCTGGCTATACATTATGTAGCAGTATGTGAAATACAGTGCCTTGCGAAAGTATTCGGCCCCCTTGAACTTTGCGACCTTTTGCCACATTTCAGGCTTCAAACATAAAGATATAAAACTGTATTTTTTGTGAAGAATCAACAACAAGTGGGACACAATCATGAAGTGGAACGACATTTATTGGATATTTCAAACTTTTTTAACAAATCAAAAACTGAAAAATTGGGCGTGCAAAATTATTCAGCCCCTTTACTTTCAGTGCAGCAAACTCTCTCCAGAAGTTCAGTGAGGATCTCTGAATGATCCAATGTTGACCTAAATGACTAATGATGATAAATACAATCCACCTGTGTGTAATCAAGTCTCTGTATAAATGCACCTGCACTGTGATAGTCTCAGAGGTCCGTTAAAAGCGCAGAGAGCATCATGAAGAACAAGGAACACACCAGGCAGGTCCGAGATACTGTTGTGAAGAAGTTTAAAGCCGGATTTGAATACAAAAAGATTTCCCAAGCTTTAAACATCCCAAGGAGCACTGTGCAAGCGATAATATTGAAATGGAAGGAGTATCAGACCACTGCAAATCTACCAAGACCTGGCCGTCCCTCTAAACTTTCAGCTCATACAAGGAGAAGACTGATCAGAGATGCAGCCAAGAGGTCCATGATCACTCTGGATGAACTGCAGAGATCTACAGCTGAGGTGGAACACTCTGTCCATAGGACAACAATCAGTCGTATATTGCACAAATCTGGCCTTTATGGAAGAGTGGCAAGAAGAAAGCCATTTCTTAAAGATATCCATAAAAAGTGTCGTTTAAAGTTTGCCACAAGCCACCTGGGAGACACACCAAACATGTGGAAGAAGGTGCTCTGGTCAGATGAAACCAAAATTGAACTTTTTGGCAACAATGCAAAACGTTATGTTTGGTGTAAAAGCAACACAGCTCATCACCCTGAACACACCATCCCCACTGTCAAACATGGTGGTGGCAGCATCATGGTTTGGGCCTGCTTTATTTCAGCAGGGACAGGGAAGATGGTTAAAATTGATGGGAAGATGGATGGAGCCAAATACAGGACCATTCTGGAAGAAAACCTGATGGAGTCTGCAAAAGACCTGAGACTGGGACGGAGATTTGTCTTCCAACAAGACAATGATCCAAAACATAAAGCAAAATCTACAATGGAATGGTTCAAAAATAAACATATCCAGGTGTTAGAATGGCCAAGTCAAAGTCCAGACCTGAATCCAATCGAGAATCTGTGGAAAGAACTGAAAACTGCTGTTCACAAATGCTCTCCATCCAACCTCACTGAGCTCGAGCTGTTTTGCAAGGAGGAATGGGAAAAAATGTCAGTCTCTCGATGTGCAAAACTGATAGACATACCCCAAGCGACGTACAGCTGTAATCGCAGCAAAAGGTGGCGCTACAAAGTATTAACTTAAGGGGGCTGAATAATTTTGCACGCCCAATTTTTCAGTTTTTGATTTGTTAAAAAAGTTTGAAATATCCAATAAATGTCGTTCCACTTCATGATTGTGTCCCACTTGTTGTTGATTCTTCACAAAAAAATACAGTTTTATATCTTTATGTTTGAAGCCTGAAATGTGGCAAAAGGTCGCAAAGTTCAAGGGGGCCGAATACTTTCGCAAGGCACTGTACCTTCAGGTTTTGGTTTGCCCTGTAAAACTGGAATAGTCCCAAAAGTGCCAACTGAGGAAAAAAAACGTTTTTTAAGTATGTGAACTATGTATTTGACATGATATAGTCTATTCTATACCATAACGTTAAAGCAGGAACTTATTGGGGGTTGTCACAAAAACGGAGCACAGTGTGTGTACTGGTATAAAAGAGATAATCCACCCTGAAAATGAAATGTGACGTGATACGTCATCAAGACAAGGTTCTCGTCACTGGATATAGGGGATAACAAACTCTCACATTTCATAATGCTTTTAAAACAATTACCTGCAGTCCAGATTGCCAAATAAGCCAATAGATGGTATGAGCAAACTTCTCCAGAACAAATCCATCTGTCTATGTCATCACAACCGAGTATATGTTTTGTTTAAATGTCCCCAAAGTGCAGAGTGCGCCATCACATTAATATCCTTTCTTCCTTCAACTACCATGGCGCAAAACTGTATTCTCCTCTCCCTGCTTGCAGGCTCGCAGGGCCCTTGAGCGTTGCCATTGCAACCTGATTCACACAGCTTTTTGCTAGAAACGCAATCTATACTACCAGGTTGAACATGGTGATATTGTAACTCCTAAACTGATAGTGAAGTTTGTTTTAGGGATTTACAACTAGCTAACTACTTCACATGCTGATATTGACTTTGGTATTATTTGCGTGTAGTTATGTTTTCTTGATAGCTACCTAGCGAGCTAAACAGCTTTTCTAGAGAGAGCATTGCATTGTGGGTAGTCAAATTTTCACATATTGCTTACTAACTTATTATAACGACAAAATGCTATATTTTTTTCACAACATAGATTGTTCTCACATATTTGAATTATTTATGTAAATCATAGGAATTTGTGGTTTTAAGTGGATTATTCCTTTAAGATGCTCGCCACAGGAGGTTTGTTTTTTAAACAACTAACTGACCGACGTCGGTTCAATTATTTGAAATACATTTTTTTATGAGCTCAATACACACTTTCTCTAGAAAGAAATCAGATCACACCAAAACTGTGATATGTAGTAGGGAGTCGTAGTTTCCAATAGGCCAATATTCAACATAGTTTTGCGAAGAAAATGTGGTAATTAACTACAATGACCATAATCGGTGACAGCATCATGCTAGTCATCATGCTAGTCATGCTAGTCAGGATTGAGGCAAAGATGAACGGAGCAAAGTACAGAGAGATCCTTGATGAAAACCTGCTCCAGAGCACTCTGAACCTCAGACTGGGACGAAGGTTCACCTTCAAACAGGACAAAGACCCTAAGCATACAGCCAAGACCCTAAGCATACAGCCAAGCATGGAGAGACCTGAAAATAGCTGTGCAGCAACGCTCCCCATCCAACCTGACAGAGCTTGAAAGGATCGCAAAAAAGAATGGGGGAAACTCTCCAAATACAGGTGTGCCAAGCTTGTAGCGTCATATCCAAGAAGACTCAAGGCTGTAATCGCTGCCAAAAGGTGCTTCAACAAAGTACTGAGTAAAGGGTCTGAATACTTATGGAAATGTTATATTTTTAAAACATTTGCAAACATTTCTAAAATCCTGTTTTTGCTTTGTCAATATGGGGTAGAGTGTTGACTGATGCTCATATCTCCGCCCTAACAATGGGAGTCGTTGTCCCAAAGGCGGAAAGGCAGATCTAGGTCCAAAATAAGCCCATAGAAACACATTGGGTTTATATTGGACATATTTTTGGGGGAGTGAAACCTCTCGCTTTGCCGCCTCCTCTCTGGTGTGGGGCAGACATGGAGAGGGAGAGAAGAGAGGAACGCGCTATCGAGACAGATAAAGAGCATTTGCTTTGCGAGGTACAGTATCTCTACCTGAAAATACATGATCTAATCTTAGTGATTGATAGTAGGTATTCAGTAGTCATAAAAGTATGCCTTATTTACTTTGAAGAACTACTAAAACAGTGAATTTGTCAGACAACGTAGGCAGCAGCTCTATAGAGATGAGATGATGACTTGGAATGAAATAATAAAGTCATCATATAAAACAAATATATAATATACAAAACAACTGAAATATTTGATTAAAGTAATGTGAATAAACAATGGTTAATACGTGATAAGCAGTAATGTGCAGTCACTATTACATGTTTTATTCATAACGTTTTGCATTTCATGCTAAACTGAAAACTGTGATTATTTAAAAAAATGTTTTTAACTGAAACAGAATCAACCTCAAAAAGCTCTAATCGCTCAGCACTAATATCCTGGTCAGGCATAGTCTCTACTCAGTACATAATCTATATTGGCTGATATAAGAGTTTATGTTCTAGTTTATAACAGTAAGGTTCTCACCACAGAGGTCAGTTCCATCTGAAATGTGTATATTATCTGTGCTATAACAGTAAGGTTCTCACCACAGAGGTCAGTTCCATCTGAAATGTGTATATTATCTGTGCTATAACAGTAAGGTTCTCACCACAGAGGTCAGTTCCATCTGAAATGTGTATATTATCTGTGCTATAACAGTAAGGTTCTCACCACAGAGGTCAGTTCCATCTGAAATGTGTATATTATCTGTGCTATAACAGTAAGGTTCTCACCACAGAGGTCAGTTCCATCTGAAATGTGTATATTATCTGTGCTATAACAGTAAGGTTCTCACCACAGAGGTCAGTTCCATCTGTAATGTGTATATTATCTGTGCTATAACAGTAAGGTTCTCACCACAGAGGTCAGTTCCATCTGAAATGTGTATATTATCTGTGCTATAACAGTAAGGTTCTCACCACAGAGGTCAGTTCCATCTGAAATGTGTATATTATCTGTGCTATAACAGTAAGGTTCTCACCACAGAGGTCAGTTCCATCTGAAATGTGTATATTATCTGTGCTATAACAGTAAGGTTCTCACCACAGAGGTCAGTTCCATCTGAAATGTGTATATTATCTGTGCTATAACAGTAAGGTTCTCACCACAGAGGTCAGTTCCATCTGAAATGTGTATATTATCTGTGCTATAACAGTAAGGTTCTCACCACAGAGGTCAGTTCCATCTGAAATGTGTATATTATCTGTGCTATAACAGTAAGGTTCTCACCACAGAGGTCAGTTCCATCTGAAATGTGTATATCATCTGTGTTATAACAGTTTATAACAGGTTTATAACAGTAAGGTCTCACCACAGAGGTCAGTTCCATCTGAAATGTGTATATCATCTGTGTTATAACAGTTTATAACAGGTTTATAACAGTAAGGTCTCACCACAGAGGTCAGGGCCATCTGAAAGCTGTATATCCTGGCGAGGCCAAAATCGGCCAGTTTGATCTGTCCTCCACTGGTGACCAAAATGTTCTGGGGTTTCAGGTCCCGGTGAACCACACGGTGTGAGTGCAGGAAGTCCAGTCCCTGCAGCAGCTGGTACATCATATCCTGTTAGGACAACACACATGGGCACTCAGACACAGTCTTAACAGGTACAACATGACACATGGACATTCCAACACAGTATTAACAGGTACAACATGACACATGGACACTCAGACACAAGCTGTGTTCGAATGCTCACACTAACAGCACTAACCATACTATTTGTGGCATACATTTAGTATGTAGTATGCTTATTGGTCATAGTATGAATATATGTAGTATGCTAAAGGTTTACGGATGTCGTACTACATTCGTCAAAATACGAAGTACTCTAGCAGTGAACACCATTTCCGTGCATTTAGGGCCCATAATGCAACTCTTCAGGAAATGGGCGTGGCTTCACAACATTTTCAGATTTGAAGAAAATGGCGGAAAATATGCAGCCAAAGTCCGACGAGAGAGCATTCAAATTCATTGCTTTAACTAATTATGACAAATGTTAAGAAAATGTTGAGCAATGTAATTTGACAATTTGTTAGCTTCGCTAGCCTTACGAACTGCATAGCATTTCATTACAGTAGTTGCTTTAATGCACCAGATGTTAGCTAGCTGCCTAACGTTAGTTGGCTACTAATACTTCAAACTTGCCAGTATTTTAACTATATGCTATCTAACTAAACAACCCAACGTTTATTGACTTGATCTTTCACATAATTCTTAGCTTAGCTAAGTGGTATAGTCTTTGTGCGTTCTCAATGGACATTGTTAAAGAAGTCGTAAAACGTCTTGCTCGTCATTTGTTAGCTATGCTAACAAGCTAGCAAGAAGTTGAAAAGCAACAGTATCAAATTCCGGTAGACACATCGAAGCACTAGTACACTCAACTACAAGGATACCGTTAGTTTACAGTATACTAAAATGAACTAATAGCATATAGTATGTAGTATATACACTCATTAAGTATGTAGTATACAGTATTTTAGTATGGGTAATCGAAAACAGCTACAGTCTTAACAGGTACAACATTACGCATGGACACAGTCTTAACAGGTATAACATGACACATGGACACAGGCACAGTCTTAACACGTATAACATGACACATGGACACAGACACAGTCTTAACAGGTATAACGTGACACATGGACACAGACACAGTCTTAACAGGTATAACGTGACACATGGACACAGACACAGTCTTAACAGGTATAACATGACACATGGACACAGACACAGTCTTAACAGGTATAACGTGACACATGGACACAGACACAGTATTAACAGGTATAACGTGACACATGGACACAGACACAGTCTTAACAGGTATAACATGACACATGGACACAGACACAGTCTTAACAGGTATAACATGACACATGGACACAGACACAGTCTTAACAGGTTCAACAACACACATGGACACTGACAGTTTGTCATGATTTTACGGATACAAGACACATGGACACTGAAAAAAGACACATGATATCCTTGACATAGAGGGATCAAAAGTACTAAAACAAAAGGTCATTTTTTAAATCTGTGTTTTGGTTGATGCACATTGGTGTTGGATGGTTCCGTTATCTTCATCATCATGTGTGTACAGTATGCACATCACTGTAATCTGTAAGGTAACGATAGTAAGAAACATTGTTTATTTCTCTTCTAAATCAGCCAACGTGTCTCAGAACACTGAAAACCTAAATGAAAAGTCCCACAGAGTGAAGTGAAATCACTGAGGCCTTGCATGTGGTGCAGCAGCTTGTCGACGAGGAAGAAAAGAGAACGTATCCCTTTAAATCCCAAGTGTGGCAGATGTTGATAACTGACACAAATTGTGGAGGGAGAGCAGAGCAGGAAATACACGTTGCTGTGAGGGTGTAGTTCTGATCTTTGGGCCCTGGTCCAAAAGTAGTGCACTACATAGGGAATAGGGTGCCGTTTGCGTACACCCTTGATCTGTTGGTGGTGGGCCTGTCTCTGCCTCCCTCCCTCTCTTCCTGCATCTGGCTGGACTGGAGCTGAGGTGGATTGTTCATTGAAGATCCACCCTTTCTAGCTGCAGCCAGGAACAGTGGCCCTAATGCCCACAAGCACTCAGTCCAGGGAGAGAGAAATAAAGTTAAAACGAGAGAGATAGAAAGAGTCTGAGAGGAGGGCTAAACTGAAAGGAAGAGTCTGAGAGGAGGGCTAAACTGAAAGGAAGAGTCTGAGAGGAGGGCTAAACTGAAGGAAGAGTCAGAGAGGAGGGCTAAACTGAAGGAAGAGTCTGAGAGGAGGGCTAAACTGAAAGGAAGAGTCTGAGAGGAGGGCTAAACTGAAAGGAAGAGTCAGAGAGGAGGGCTAAACTGAAGGAAGAGTCAGAGAGGAGGGCTAAACTGAAGGAAGAGTCAGAGAGGAGGGCTAAACTGAAGGAAGAGTCTGAGAGGAGGGCTAAACTGAAGGAAGAGTCTGAGAGGAGGGCTAAACTGAAGGAAGAGTCTGAGAGGAGGGCTAAACTGAAGGAAGAGTCAGAGAGGAGGGCTAAACTGAAGGAAGAGTCTGAGAGGAGGGCTAAACTGAAGGAAGAGTCTGAGAGGAGGGCTAAACTGAAAGGAAGAGTCTGAGAGGAGGGCTAAACTGAAAGGAAGAGTCTGAGAGGAGGGCTAAACTGAAGGAAGAGTCAGAGAGGAGGGCTAAACTGAAGGAAGAGTCTGAGAGGAGGGCTAAACTGAAGGAAGAGTCTGAGAGGAGGGCTAAACTGAAGGAAGAGTCTGAGAGGAGGGCTAAACTGAAGGAAGAGTCTGAGAGGAGGGCTAAACTGAAGGAAGAGTCTGAGAGGAGGGCTAAACTGAAGGAAGAGTCTGAGAGGAGGGCTAAACTGAAGGAAGAGTCTGAGAGGAGGGCTAAACTGAAGGAAGAGTCTGAGAGGAGGGCTAAACTGAAGGAAGAGTCTGAGAGGAGGGCTAAACTGAAGGAAGAGTCAGAGAGGAGGGCTAAACTGAAGGAAGAGTCAGAGAGGGGGGCTAAACTGAAAGGAAGAGTCTGAGAGGAGGGCTAAACTGAAGGAAGAGTCTGAGAGGAGGGCTAAACTGAAAGGGCTCAACGACCCACTCTCTGGTGGAACTTGCACAACAACATAAGGACTGAACTGATGGTGATAGCGGAGGTGGGGCTGTTTGAGTGATAGAGACAGAGAGACGGGGGAAGATTAAAAAAGAAACACAGGGAAAGAAAAAGAGAGAGAAAGAGGGACTCTCTCTCCCAGTCTCGACATGAATCGGCCTACTGCTGGGGTTGCAGCAGGCAGCGGTGCCCCCCCCCGAAACCCGTCGCCAAGACCTCACAAGTGACATGGACCTGGGCCTGGGGAGGGGCTCCATTCTCTGACCCTAGCAGCTGGTGAGTGATTAAAAGAGGTGAAACAATGGTCTGCACACTCAAGCAGAAAACATTTTCAAACGGGCGGAGCTGACCAGGGCTAAGGGGAGGGGACATGAGCCTCTGCACGGAATAGAGAACAGACAGGGCAGAGGGAATGTGTGTGTGTGTGTGTGCGGTGTGTGTGTGCGTGTGTGTGTGGTGTGTGTGTGTGTGTGTGCATGTGCGGTGTGTGTGTGCGGTGTGTGTGTGCGGTGTGTGTGTGCGTGTGTGTGTGGTGTGTGTGTGTGGTGTGTGTGTGTGTGCATGTGCGGTGTGTGTGCGCATGCGGTGTGTGTGGTGTGTTTGTGTGCGGTGTGTGTGTGTGGTGTGTGTGTGCGGTGTGTATGTGCGGTGTGTGTGTGCATGCGTAAGCAGTGTGTCTGAGAGTCCCTTGCGCAGGTCAGCCAGAGAACGTAAACAGGTCTTCTTTTTTTGCATCTCCGTCCACCCGTAAACTAGGAGGCCAACAGACAGCGGCAGTTATTTAGGGAGTTGATACAATGGCATCACCCCCATGAGTTCCTCTCTGTTTGCTTTAAATGGCCATTTGCGACATGTTTCCTTTCAACAGCATTTCCTACAAAACCCCAATTATCTCAGAAGTGTGACTTGAGGACAAACATACAAACAACAAGGCCCCCATGGCGCTTCATCTCCTCTCCCTGCTTCTGTTCATTCCTATAACAGTCATTCAGTAGTAGATGATACAGGTGAAGATGAATGATGAATGACAAGCCGTTGCTTGTCAAGAGTTAATAGATTTTAGTTGTTAATAACAATTAATAGTTTGTAGGGCTGGGGATAATGTCAAACTATGAGACTGACATTAATATCTAGTCTCCAGTCTGCAGATGGTATGAGAAAACACCTGACCTGTTGCAAACCAATGTGACAGGAGGTGACACAGAGCAACGAGTTGCCCAACACCCTAACTGTCTATGACAGCACCTCGACCAGAGATAGCTAGCTAGGAAACACAAGCGATACCCAAGAATAAAAAGAAAAAAGTAGCCTAGAGAAAAAGCAGTGAAAACATGGCATCCCCTAGTGCAGTCCCTGTTGTCATGCTAATAAGCAAGACGCAGTCATATTGTTTTTTGTAACCGTGTCACAATACAGGACATCTGCCAGTTAGTGTAATGCTTCATTAACCAGGCTTTTATAGGGCCAGGCCTGGAGACGGGGAAGGACGGGGGATCTGGGGTTGGAGGAGGGGGTAGAGGGGCACGAAGCCCAGCGTTAGCCCAGCGTTAGCCCAGCGTTAGGTTGGGGGAGGCTGCGGGACAGAGACCGGCTGCTTCATGTCCTTCCAGCTCATTTGATTCCCGGAGCCTCTTTGATCAATTACCATACGGTGGGTCTGGGGGTGGGGGTCTGCAATCTGGTGTCCTCTGGTCTGGAGGAGTGTTACTGTGCAGTGTCCACTGTCATGGAAATAAAAGGGACGGTGCCACTGTCATCTTGTACTTGATCGTTTTTCATTGTCCCTCATCGCTCCAGCTGCTGTTTGGATGTTGAAAATAAATATCTAATCAAATGTTATTTGTCACATACAAATGGTGAGCAGATGTTAATGTGAGTGTAGCGAAATGCTTGTGCTTCTAGTTCCAACAGTGCAGTAATAAACAACGAGTAATCTAACCTAACAATTACAGCACTACTACCTTATACACACAAGTGTAAAGGGATAAAGAATATGTACATAAAGATATATGAATGAGTGATGGTACAGAACGGCACAGGCAAGATGCAGTAGATGGTATCGAGTACAGTACATACATACTGTATGAGATGAGTAATGTGGGGTATGTAAACATATAAAAGTGGCATAGTTTAAAGTGGCTAGTGATACATGTATTACATAAAGATGGCAAGATGCAGGAGATGGTATAGAGTACAATATACATATGAGATGAGTAATGTAGGGTATGTAAACATTATATTAAGTGGCATTGTTTAAAGTGGCTCGTGATACATTTTTTACATCAATTTCTCCATTATTAAAGTGGCTGGAGTTGAGTCAGTATGTTGGCAGCAGCCACTCAATGTTAGTGGTGGCTGTTAACAGTCTGATGGCCTTGAGATAGAAGCTGTTTTTCAGTCTCTTGGCCCCTGCTTTGATGCACCTGTACTGACCTCACCTTCTGGTGAACAGGCAGTGGCTCAGGCGGTTGTTGTCCTTGATGATCTTTATGGTCTTCCAGTGATATCGGGTGGTGTAGGTGTCCTGGAGGGCAGGTATTTTGCCCCCGGTGATGCGTTGTGCAGACCTCACTACCCTCTGGAGAGCCTTACAGTTGTGGGCGGAGCAGTTGCCATACCAGGCAGTGGGTGATACAGCCCGACAGGATGCTCTCGGTTGTGCATCTGTAAAAGTTTGTGAGTGCTTTTGGTGACAAGCCAAATTTCTTCAGCCTCCTGAGGTAAACGACTACCACCCCGTAGCACTCACTTCCGTCATCACGCTGTCTGTGTGGGTGGACCAATTCAGTTTGTCCGTGATGTGTACGCCGAGGAACTTAAAACTTACTACCCTCTCCACTACTGTCCCGTCGATGTGGATAGGGGGGTGCTCCCTCTGCTGTTTCCTGAAGTCCACGATCATCTCCTTTGTTTTGTTGACATTGAGTGTGAGGTTATTTTCCTGACACCACACTCCGAGGGCCTTCACCTCCTCCCTGTAGGCCGTCTCGTTGTTGTTGGTAATTAAGCCTACCACTGTTGTGTCGTCCGCAAACTTGATGATTGAGTTGGAGGCGTGCATGGCCACGTAGTCGTGGGTGAACAGGGAGTACAGGAGAGGGCACAGAACGCACCCTTGTGGGGCCCCAGTGTGAGGATCAGCGGGGTGGAGATGTTGTTACCTACCCTCACCACCTGGGGGTGGCCCTTCAGGAAGACCAGTACCCAGTTGCACAGGGCGGGGTCGAGACCCATGAGCTTGATGACGAGCTTGGAGGGTACTATGGTGTTAAATGCTGAGCTGTAGTCGATGAACAACACTCTCACATTAGGTATTCCTCTTGTCCAGATGGGTTAGGGCAGCGTGCAGTGTGGTTGCGATTGCATCGTCTGTGGACCTATTGGGGCGGTAAGCAAATTGGAGTGGGTTTAGGGTGTCAGGTAAGGTGGAGGGGATACGGTCCTTGACTAGTCGTTTAGCTCAGTTACCTTAGCTTTCTTGGGAACAGGAACAATGGTGGCCGTCTTGAAGCATGCGGGAACAGCAGACAGGGATAAGGATTGATTGAATATGTCCGTAAACACACCAGCCAGCTGGTCTGCGCATGCTCTGAAGACACGGCTGGGGATCCCGTCTGGGTCTGCAGCCTTGCGAGGGTTTACACGTTTAAATGTTTTACTCGTGTCGGCTGCAGTGAAGGAGAGTCCGCGGGTTTTGGTAGCGGGCCGTGTCAGTGGCACTGTATTGTCCTCAAGCGAGCAAAGAAGTTGTTTAGTTTGTCTGGGAGCAAGACATCCTGGTCTGCGACGGGGCTGATTTTCTTTTTGTAATCCGTGATTGACTGTAGACCCTGCCACATACCTCTTGTGTATGAGCTGTTGAATTGCGACTCTACTTTGTCTCTATACTGACGCTTAGCTTGTTTGAATAGCTACACTGTTTGTATTCGGTCATGTTTCCGGTCACCTTGTCCTGATTAAAAGCAGTGGTTCGCGCTTTCAGTTTCACACGAATGCTGCCATCAATCCACGGTTTCTGGTTTGGGAATGTTTTAATGGTGCTGTGGATACGACATCGCCGATGCACTTGCTAATAAACTCACTCACCGAATCAGCGTATTCTTCAATGTTGTTGTTTGACGCAACGCGGAACATATCCCAGTCCACGTGATCGAAGCAATCTTGTGTGGAAGTGTGGAATCAGATTGGTCGGACCAGCGTTGAACAGACCTGAGCGCGGGAGCTACCTGTTTTAGTCTCTGTCTATAGGCAGGGAGCAACAAAATGGAGTCGTGGTCAGCTTTTCCGAAAGGAAATGGAATCTCTCTCCCGCTCAAAAAGTGGTCTTCCATGCTTGCTTTCAAATCAAATCAAATTTGATTAGTCACATGCGCCGAATACAACAGGTAGATGCTTACTTATGAGCCCCTAACTGATAGTGCAGTTTCAAAAAATAGGGATAAGAATAAGAGATAAAAGTAACAAGTAATTAAAGAGCATCAGTAAAAAAATAACAATATATACAGGGGGGTGCCGGTACAGAGTCAATGTGCCGGTTAGTTGAGTTAAAAAAAAAATGTAATAAAACCAGTTAGTTGAGGTAGTATGAACAGTTGAAATCGGAAGTTTACATATGCTTAGGTTGGAATCATTAAAACTCGTTTTTCAACCACTCCACAAATTTCTTGTTAACAAACTACAGTTTTGGCAAGTCGGTTAGGACATCTACTTTGTGCATTACACAAGTAATTTTTCCAACAATTGTTTTCAGACAGATTATGGGTCTTCATGGACAATGACCCCAAGCATACTTCCAAAGTTGTGGGAAAATGGCTTAAGGACAACAAAGTCAAAGTATTGGAGTGGCCATCACAAAGCCCTGACCTCAATCCTATAGAAAATTTGTGGGCAGAACTGAAAAAGCATGTGCGAGCAAGGAGGCCTTACAAACCTGACTCAGTTACACCAGCTCTGTCAGGATGAATGGGCGAAAATTCACCCAATTTATTGTGGGAAGCTTTGTGGAAGGCTACCCGAAACGCTTGACCCAAGTTAAACAATTTAAAGGCAATGCTACCAAATACTAATTGAGTGTATGTAAACTTCTGACCCACTGGAAATATGAAATAAATAAAAGCTGAACTAAATCATTCTCTATTATTATTCTGACATTTCACATTCTTAAAATAAAGTGGTGATCCTAACTGACCTAAGACAGGGAATTTTTACTAGGATTAAAAGCCAGGAATTGTGAAAAACTGAGTTTAAATGTATTTGGCTAAGGTTAGGTTAATAAATAGAGAGAGACTAACTGTCGAGAGGGAAAGAGGTTAATAAATAGAGAGAGAGACTAACTGTCGAGAGGGAAAGAGGTTGCCAACACTTCCGCTTCCTACCGTTTGCAGATACTGGGTCTGTGTTTCAAATGGCACCCTATTCCCTACATAGTGCATAGGCCCTGGTCAAAAGTAGTGCACTATACAGTGTACATGGAATAGGATGACATTTCAGATGCACCCCAGCAAATAACTGGATTACTTCCGGATTAGTCTGATATTCAGGATGACTTATGGTTTGTTAGTGTGTTTGGCCCTGAAGGCAATTTTTTAGCCTACAGGAAAGGGAGGTTGGACACACGATGAGACACTGCACATAAAGAAATGCCTTCTGTCAGTGTCACCTAGTTCTGTCAATCTATATGATTACACACACTCACAGACACACACACACACAAATAAAACACACACACAGCGTCTCCTCCTTTAGATACAGAGTGAAGTGAGGGACCAGAATGAAAATAGAAAAGCAGAGGCCCTCTAATTAGGACCCAATATGCCACATGTGCTGCCCTTCAAAAAGCCTGAATGCTGTCTGATGTTTGGGAGTTCCATCCTCGGTTCCTGTCTGGGCCAGGAAGAAATATTCCCAGGATACTTTGCAAAAACAAGGTCCACATATTCATAGACCTTACGAATACAGTAGGGCATTTTCAATTTAGTGTGAAGTTACTAAGAAGTTGCCCCTAGACAGACTCACTTTGATAGTTTCAGGTGGCACCCCAGGATCAGGTGCTTTCTCCAGGTACGTGGTCAGGTCCTGGTCAACGTGCTCAAAGACCAGGGTCAGCTTGGTCTCGCGGTCGGTCCGAGACACAGTACACACATCGAACAGTCTGCAGAGAGAGAGAGGCAGAGTGAATACTGCTGCTTAGCATTGTTAATGTCAGTCAGATTTCATTGTAACACATATAAAATGATCTATAAAAGGGTTTGTAAAAGGATCACAAGTAGTCCATAAAGTAGTTCACAAGTAAATAGAGGTTATAAAGTCATCCGTCTTTAATTTAAGAGGAATAACAAAGTATTTTCATGTATAACCACCATCTATGACAAACCATATTTTCCCGTCTAAACTGGCTTCTGAAATATAGATAGACACTTGATAGGATCCCTAGCATAATTCAATACCTGAGAGAGATCTAATCTATTTAAACAATCTAGCTTCAGTTAGGGGGGGGGTGGGATTTGTTCATAGTGTCAGTTAACTGTCCAGGGTCCGGTTTCCCAAAATCATCCAAAGCATAGGATCCTATGGTTCTAATATGAAGTTAGCCTTACAATGCTTTTGGGAAACCAGGCCCAGACTAGTTTTCCTGACAGTTTTGAAAGAATGCAAGCAATGCTTTCACATACTGGGCCTTGTTAGCTAAACGAAAGGAACCGATCTGAAATTCCTTACTCGTGACTGATGGACATTTTGGCAACATGATCTCCTAGCCCTTATTCCAGTATGTGTGCAATAGCGGACTACACAGTACAGTAACCACAATAGGATCCGTTGAGAGTTGAACACCTTGACAGAGTGAGTGATTTGCCATTCTCCTTATTAAAAACATGCAACTGTAACCGGCCAGGCTGATATTGATTACTGCATTGTTGGGTTTAGAGTTTGCAAGAAAGGCATTTCACTGTACTTGTGCACGTGACATTAAAATGTGAAACTTGAATCCAGGTCTCCTTGATGCCACAAGACCCCTTAGTCCACTGAGCTAAAGCCTGGTCAATATATCTGGGAGCAAACGCAAACTATTCAGGTCTCAGACAAGGTTACACATCAAGCAGGCATACACTATATGTACAAACGTATGAGGACACCCCTTCAAATTAGTGGATTCTGCTATTTCAGCCAAACCTGTTGCAAACAGGTATATAAAAATAGAGCACACAGCCATGCAATCTCCATAGACAAACATTGACAGTAGAATGGCTTTACTGAAGTGCTCAGTGACTTTCAACGGGGCACCGTCATAGGATGCCACCTTTCCAAGTCAGTTTGTCAAATTTTTGCCCTGCTAGAGCTTCCCCGGTCAACTGTAAGTACTGCTATTGTGAAGTGGAAACGTTGAGGAACAACAACAACGGCTCAGTGGCAAAGTAGAAGTTCTGTCCTCGGTTGCAAAACTCACTACTGAGTTCCAAACTGCCTCTGGAACCAACATCAGCACAATAACTGTTTGTTGCGAGTTTCATGAAATGGGTTTCCATGGCCGAGCAGCCACACACAAGCCTATGATCACCATGCACAATGCCAAGCGTCGGCTAGTGTGGTGTAAAACTCGCGGCCATTGGACTCTGGAGCAGTGGAAAGCATTCTCTGGAGTGATGAATCACTCTTCACCATTTGGCAGTCCGATGGACTAATCTGGGTTTGGAGGATGCCAGGAGAATGCAACCTGCCCCAATATATTGCCAACAGTAAAGTTTGGTGGAGGAGGAATAATGGTCTCGGGCTGTTTTTCATGGTTCGGGCTAGGCCCCTTAGTTCCAGTGAAGTGAAATCTTAATGTTACAGCATACAATGACATTCCAGATGATTCTGTGTTTCCAACTTTGTGGCAACAGTTTGGGGGAAGGCCCTTTCCTGTTTCAGCATGACAATGCCCCCAGGCACAAAGCGAGATACATACAAAAATGGTTTGTCGATATCGGTGTGGAAGAGCTTGACTGGCCCACACAGAGCCCTGACCTCAAACCCATCGAACACCTTTAGGATGAATTGGAACACCGACTGCGAGCCAGGCCTAATCGCCCAAAATCAGTGCCCGACCTCACTATTGCTCTTGAGGCTGAATGGAAGCAAGTCCCCGCAGCAAATGTTCCAACATCTAGTGGAAAGCCTTCCAAGAAGAGTGGAGGCTGTTACAGCAGCAAAGAGGAGACCAATTCCATATTAATACACATGATTTGGAATGAGATGTTCTACGAGCACGTGTCCACATACTTTTGGTCATGTTGTGTAGTTCCGACCCATTTCCTTTAGGCATGTTTAGCCTCCTGCCCAGTAAACCTATCCCTTAGCCTCCTGCCCACTAACCCTGTCCTTTAGCCTCCTGCCCACTAACCCTATCCTTTAGCCTCCTGCCCACTAACCCTATCCTTTAGCCTCCTGCCCACTAACCCTATCCTTTAGCCTCCTGCCCAGTAAACCTATCCCTTAGCCTCCTGCCCACTAACCCTGTCCTTTAGCCTCCTGCCCACTAACCCTATCCTTTAGCCTCCTGCCCACTAACCCTATCCTTTAGCCTCCTGCCCAGTAATCCTATCCTTTAGCCTCCTGCCCAGTAATCCTATCATTTAGCCTCCTGCCCACTAACCCTATCTTTTAGCCTCCTGTCCACTAACCCTATCATTTAGCCTCCTGCTCACTAACTCTATCCTTTAGCCTCCTGTCCACTAACCCTATCATTTAGCCTCCTGCTCACTAACTCTATCCTTTAGCCTCCTGCCCACTAACCCTATCCTTTAGCCTCCTGCTCACTAACCCTATCCTTTAGCCTCCTGCTCACTAACCCTATCATTTAGCCTCCTGCTCACTAACCCTATCCTTTAGCCTCCTGCTCACTAACCCTATCCTTTAGCCTCCTGCTCACTAACCCTATCCTTTAGCCTCCTGCCCACTAACCCTATCCTTTAGCCTCCTGCTAACTAATCATATCCTTTAGCCTCCTGCTCACTAACCCTATTATTTAGCCTCCATCCTGACAACGGCAATAATAATGTTGTAGCTACATTATATCTATTTTAAGAGGGAAACCCTTGGCGACTCCTGAGCATCCAACACAATACATTAACATTGTGGGTGTATTTTTACTAGGTGACAAGCCGAGCCCAAACATACAGATTATTTGGGCAGTTGTGCCATGGGGAAGCGTTGGTGAAAGCCTAGAGAAGACGTCCAGTGTCAACCTCAAAGAGCCGAGGACGACGACAAAGATTCCTTCAGGAGCACCAGGGCAACGTGTGATGCGTCATGGCAACTGAAGCAGTCTGGACTGCCCATGACCGACCCCTAGATGTGGTTGAGCAGCATCTCTCACCATGGCAACCAATCCGTGTGTGTGACAAGAACGTGGATGGAATTTATCCACTCACTGACATCGCTCTATCATTGTTTCAATGACACTATGGGGCCAATAAGGTCCGTATCCCACATATCTTTTATGCAGTAATTCTTAGATTTAATTAAAAATGTGTCATATTTACAGTGGAATCCGTATTTCAATAGCTTCAAATATTTCGAAAGAGTCAATGGGTCTGTAGTAATAACAGTAAAATTGCAGTTGATGTCTGTGTAATCTCTGTGAATTGTCTTGAAGTGAAGCATGGGAAAGCTGCTCCACCTGGTAGTCCTTTTCTTTTCCCCTTGTAGCCTAAAGGGAATATGCACTGTGCCACACCCCCTCTTAACAAAGGCTTGTAAATCCTGCACTGAGGATTCAAGGTATTATTGCCATACGCCCATGATGTCACAGAACGAGCAAGCCACCCTGTTGGAAACTTGGGGTTAAACGCCCCTCAGAACCGTGATTGTTCCACTACAATGCAGCCTCTCGCCAGACACTGAACATATGGGATGACTAATGGGCGTCATTCTTAAACATCCAGTGGTTGGCTGGCCTGTAGTTACACAGTAGGTCCAGAATGCACCCTGCTCAGTGCTCACTCTCTCCCGCGCTGTTTAGCTTTACAGAGAGACCAGACCAGATGCCCTTTGGTGTGGATTTGAGCTTGGGCTAACGTATAGGAACCAGAATTTTACAGAATGGGAGAAATTAACATACCACAAAGTATAGGGAGTAAGGACACATTTTGTGTCATCATTTAAATCTGTCGAACCTTCGATGTGTGGAATCTCTATGAAGAATAGATTAATTTATTCAGCTGAAGAGATTAATAGAGGCTGTAGTGTGACAAACAGCGCTTAGAATAACATTTGTACAGTATTATTAAAAAGTTTCATACAAAAGTACTCAATCTCTCATTATAAGCTAAATGGCAAGGTTAGACCTTGAGCTGGGCCGGTAAATGACGTGGTTTCTCTGCCGAACTGAACTGACCTCCAAATTGGACCATGGGAGTATACAGCTGCAAAGCATAACAACCCCTGTATGTTGTCTTGTGGCCTGGAGGACTAAAAACAACACATCTTATATGTAGACTACTGGAATGGGGGCAACATCAGCCCAATACAGTATCTCTTAGTGTGACTCGATGCACAAAATGGTTCTCTCTTATCATTCCCAACCGCAGTTCATTGACTTCCCAACAGCAGTTCATTGACTTCCCGACAGCAGTTCATTGACTTTTCTGTGAAATTCCACTCTAACCAGCGATGGGGGTGACTTTACCCATGACTTATTTAGGTTGATTCATCTGGTGAACAGATATCACCCAAGAATGTCTATCACAGGTGCTGCACACAAAGAAACCTTCCAGACACACCAGGCTGTATTAAACATAACGAACAGTCTACTGTATGGCACTATAGTATCACCAGGATCAAAATGGGGTTTATAGTTGTACATCACAAAACAACAACTTTTCCAAAGGTCAATAAGGCAACTCCATAAACCGCTTGCAAGGCATTATGCAGTAATTTGTTGGTTGCAACGTGGTCTCAGAGCCTTTTTAAAATCTTTAAATCTGAAAGACTCCATTTAGTATAATATATTATGTTTCGTATGGTATGTAGTCATTTGTGGATGTCCATCACCTATTTCGTCTGATACTGTATGTTAGGAATTACAATTTGTATTATATGTTACGAATTTGCAAAATGTACAATATGTTACGAATTTGCTAAATGTACAATATGTTACGAATTTGCAAAATGTACAATATGTTACGAATTTGCTAAATGTACAATATGTTACAAACTCTAGCTAGGTGGCTAGTGAAAGGGGGATACCTAGTCAGTTGTACAACTGAATGCATTCAACTGAAATGTGTCTTCCGCATTTAACCCAACTTCAGAGGTGTGAGGGGCTGCCTTAATTGACATCCATGTCTTCGGGGCATGGGAAACAGTGGTTTAACTGTTCAGGTGCAGAATGACAGATTTTTACCTCAGCTCAGGGATTTGAGCCAGCAACCTTTAAATTACTGACCCAACACTGTAACCACTAGGCTACCTGCTGCCCTATGGCTAGATGGCTTACATTAGCTCGCTAACGTTAGCTAGGGTTAGGGTTAAGGTTAAGTTTAGGAGTTAGGTTAACCCCAAGAGTCGATTTCCGCACCCCGCATAAATCGAATTAGTATAATACAAAAATCTCCATACAAATCTGTCAGTTTAAGACAGAAATATCTGTTTTGCATTGTGATGCGTATCAATCTACCACATCCGCCATTGTCGCACTTCCTCATCTGCAGTGGAAGGTGACAGAGCTAGACCAGGAGGCATCCCGAAAATCGCTCTTCCGACAAAATTGTCTGTAGCGTCTGAACGGTTTGGCCTACAAAACTATTGTGACCCCTCTATGGAAAGATCACGAACACGATGGTGTTCTCTGTTTGCTCTACGACCCCCACAAGTGGGACTCATCTGAAGTCGGTACAGCCGATCTGCCAACTTCTGTCTGTAGGGTCCCAACAGTTTGGGATACACATTAATATGACCCCTCACGAACACGTACATGCCAGTTTTGCTCTAGGACAACCACGGGCCTCACAAGACTTGTCTAAAGCAAACGTTATTTATACATCTGTCAGCAATGGGTGTGGCTGAAATAGTCCACTAATAATCCACTAATTTGAAGGGGTGTCCACAAATGTTATATATATAATGTATATAATGTATTTACAGTGTATAGACTGTTTAGTGCCAAAAATATGGGGTTACAAAGATGTACAAATAAAAAAGACTCACTTTCCTGATCTTTCTTATATCGCTCAGCTATAGGACAGACGCTTCAGAAGAAACTTCCTACAGATGTTTTGGGGGGGGACTAGCTATCGTTCCATGTAGTGAATTTGTTATTCAATGCGTTTGTATGGGCTAATAGCAGTAAGGCCAAAAATGTTTTTTTCATCAAATATTTTTTGTTATACTTCAAGGGGTCTTAAAATTCTTGATCAAATAGTTAATGATCCTTGGTATGACCTTGTTAAAACTATTCCATATAGTTTAGTAGAACCCACCCACATCCCAACCCACCCCCGGCTTAAAACTATTCCATATAGTTTAGTAGACGTTGGCATTATATGGCCACCCATGTAACCATATCAAATGTAACATATCATACTAAATGGAGTGTCTCGGAATTACATACAGATCATACTAAATGCTCTGAGAGCAGGTTGTTTAAAGAGATACATATCAGGGGTTATAATAGCATATGGTTGAAAAGATAATGCAACATCTGGGAGATTGTTAGATGCACCCCCCTCCATCTCTTCTTACCTGACCACGTTGGGGTGTTCGAATGCCTCCAGTTGCCTCAGTACCGCCACCTCACGGATGGTTGAGAGGGGCATCCCTTCCTCCTCCGTCTGTACCCGAACTCGTTTTAGGGCTACAAAGCGTCCCTCGTTCTTCAAATCTCGTGCCTTGTACACCTTTCCATACGCACCTTCCCCAATCTCGGCGACGGGCTCGTACTGTTGTGCTACACTTTCTTTGTCCATTTTTGCGTCTTTTTTCTTTTTCTTGTTGATATTGCGGGGAATCCCAACGAACGTAACGAACCAGGGTTATTACAAAGCCATCCTCACAGAAAATAGTTGTTGGCGCGTGCAATGCCTAAATTAAAGGAAGACAGAGGTAGCAGAGACATCGTATATGTCTGTCTGTTTTTGGTTAAACGGAGGTCCACAACATTGTGTCATCAAGTTTAGTATTATTCCGACTATCAACACGAGAACCCCGATGCGTTCTACTTGATCCACTCCCACTTCATTACGCGTATGAATCTCTTGTCCTCCTAGTTACCTCACATCACACATCTGGCATCTCTAAAAAAAACTGTTTTTAAAAACAATTTTACATAAGTTCTCTGCAGAATGCAGTACATATTACAACAATAAGGTCATCTTTCTGTTCATGCGTAATCACAGATATGTAGACGAATGAGTCAGAAAAACAAGCAAACCAACTTGAAAGAATACAATATAAACTCTGCAAACTCAGTTATAATTATTATACAAATATTTTTTCCAGCCTCCGATATCTTTTCCCAAATGTTCCAGTCTATTATGGTTTATTATAGGCGACAAACTTTTGCGAGCACGTGGTTGTCTACTGATTGTATTGTCTGAACTTCCTATAGTCCATTTAACCACATCTCTCATTTTCCATGTCATTAATAGTGTTGTGGTTTAATAATGCAACTTGTTCGCTATGCGTTTTTTGCACGGCAACTTTAAAAATATATATATAAACATTTAAAATAGCCTACAACAATTAAAACATTGCAGCATCGTAATTGGCAACTCATGCTTTTAAAATATCACAATAAGTACATTCATGCAAAATACATTTTTCTACACAAAAAGTTAAATATGAATATTTCAGCCTACCTTATTGTATGTTATCAGTGAAATTCGCAATTGGTCGTGTCCATGAATTTATGAAACATACCCCCTTTGGATAAGTGTTCACACTAAGACAGAACACATCACAGATCCCTCACTGTCACGCCGGGCCACACAGGTAGTCGGATGGAGCAGCTTCTGTAACCCCCATCCCTCAGCAGTAGGTTCACCACCTCTGCAACTGCAGCTCAAGCAAAGCAACTATAATACGGGGGGAGGGGGGTATTATAATTTTTTTTTAACTGAAAAACACAGTGCAACTTGGGGGGGGGGGGGGGGTCATAGGACAAAAGCGTGATATATTCTCCAAGCCACGCTTTTCTCAGTTTTTCCCCTTTTTAACTCTCTTTTCCCCATTTATCCCGGGATATGCAACGCTTGCCTGTGAGCTCCGTCTCTTCTTCGCTTTCCCACGCTGGCTGAATGTGCCTTGACCCCCTTCAGATAAGTTTGACACAGAGCAGGAACATTTCCGCATTCCTCCCGACTACAAAGACTAACCGCCTCCTTTTTCGTTATGTTGCCCTCCTTGGTTCTTTATCATTCATAGTTCTCTCTCGGGTTTACCTCAGAGTCAAAACCAGCAGCACCACAGGGGGAAATCTGGGCGGGAAGAAACGTTTATTTTAATGGAACATTCGATCTATCCGGGCCATTGAAAACTATTCCATTGACAATACACCAGCGGGGAAGCAGGGTGACAAGCACGCCTTTGGCCCATAAGGTCAGGTTCGGTTCAAGGACTTGTGACTTGGGTTGTGTCAGGGAGTGATTCTCCTTCAATGACTGTATGGATTCTCGCAAGGCACTCACCCCTTCGAGGGTGGTCATTTTCAATGTTTTCAATGCTTCATCTTCATGTGAGATGCCCCCCATGATGAGTTTTTTTTGTGGCCCCCATCAAAGTTGCCCATCCCTGGCCTGGGTGATATTCATTTTGGGAAAAAATAAATACCGGTATGTAAATGATCCAATTAAAATATGTATATTATTATAATTTATGGCACATAAAATAATATCGATGAACATAAGTGTTATGTGTCTTTCAAAATTGGGATGAAAAGTGATTTATCCAAAACTGTTATGAGATTTCTGTTAGGCCTCTTTCAGGTGTGGTAATACAATATATAATTGAATAAAAAACTAAATCAACAATAACTTTTTTGTTTGTTATGCATGTCAATGGATATTCTGTTTTTTACATGTTCTTTAGAATGAATCCATGGGCTTTTGTGACAATCAGTGACAATAGATTTAGTATCTGGTAGCTTATATAACCACAATAATTTAGATTTTTTTTTCTTTTTTTCTAAATCTATTAAAGTGTCATAAAGTAGCCTATAGCTGTGGGTCATGGCTAGAAAGGATACAGCTTTTGTTAAATTTACTTCAAAAGATTTTTGGTTATTTATATTTTTGCTAACCCTAACCATTTTTCTAATATTAACCTAATTATTTTAACCTGCTACGTTAATTATCCTAACCTGCTATGTTAATGATCCTAACCTGCTATGTTAATTATCCTAACCTGCTATGTTAATTATCCTAACCTGCTGTGTTAATTATCCTAACCTGCTATGTTAATTATCCTAACCTGCTATGTTAATTATCCTAACCTGCTATGTTAATTATCCTAACCTGCTATGTTAATTATCCTAACCTGCTGTGTTAATTATCCTAACCTGCTGTGTTAATTATCCTAACCTGCTATGTTAATTATCCTAACCTGCTATGTTAATTATCCTAATCTGCTATGTTAATTATCCTAACCTGCTATGTTAATTATCCTAACCTGCTATGTTAATTATCCTAACCTGCTATGTTAATTATCCTAACCTGCTATGTTAATTATTCTAACCTGCTGAGTAAGTTCTCTTAAGCTGCTACAAAAAGTCAAATCTGACAAAAGCTGTATGCTTTCTCGTCAAAACCATAAAAAAAAAACGTTTTTCTGGTTCCTGGTCCAACCTGAACCTTTATAGTTTAGACTGGAGCATAACATGACGAGACTTGATGTCAGATTATCCACATGAAAGATGCCTTAGTATCATACCTTTCTTTAAAGGAGAAGATCAGAGCAGGAGACGAAAGTTCCAGCAAACATTTCCTCAGAAAGTTATCTTGTGTACTGCTATCATTTTGAGAATGTAAGACTTTTGATTGTCATGTAACGGTTGTCGTTGGTGGAAGAAGGAGAGGACCAAGGTGCAGCGTGGTACGTGTTCATCATTATTTTAATAGCACACTGAAAAATACAAAAACAACACCGTGAACGAACGAAACCGAAACAGTTCTGTCTGGTACAGATACGAAACAGAAAACAACTACCCACAACTCAAGGGCGAAACCAGGCTGCCTAAGTATGGTTCTCAATCAGAGACAACGATTGACATCTGCCTCTGATTGGGAACCATACCAGGCCAAACACATAGAAATACAAACATAGAACAAAACATAGAATGCCCACCCCAACTCACGCCCTGACCAACCTAAAATAGAGACATAAAAAAGGAACTAAGATCAGGATGTGGAATGTAATTTGATTTCAATGTAAAAAGTAAATCTGGGGTGGGGGGGTGGGGGGGGATTGGAGGGCAAAATGAGTCTGAAGTAGCCAATCCCACCCACCCTAGCCAATCCAAAATGCATAATTAGCATTACAAAGAAAGCACACAATACAGGCAACGCATTCTGAACCATAACTATAAACGTGGACATTTCTATTGTAGCATCATCATTGTCTGCTTTACATGAACGCTGAGAGAGCCATCCCCCAGATTTAATACATTAGAATGCATGCTCCTTCTTGGGCTGAAAAACAAACCAATGAAGTTCCTCTGTTGTGTGTGGTAAGTAAGTACAGACACACATGCACACACACATTACCATGCTCATTGCGATTGGAACGTTGAAACATGAATAACTTTCTCACATTATTCTCAAAAATCATTACTCAAAAATACTCTGCAAAAATGAATTGTAAACACAGGGCACATACGCTTGGGAATCTCCTATCTATAAGTCTATGAATTTTAATTTCATTATTCATCAGCATTCATCTCTTCTACTTCTATGCATTTGTTGTTTGTGGTTATTCTATTACTATAGATTCATGCATAACACAGAGGTCAAGGTGTTATAACTCAGAGGTAAAGATACTATAACTCAGAGGTCAAGGTATTATAACTCAGAGGTAAAGATGCTATAACTCAGAGGTAAATGTGTTATAACTCAGGTAAATGTGTTATAACTCAGAGGTAAATGTGTTATAACTCAGAGGTAAAGATGCTATAACTCAGAGGTAAATGTGTTATAACTCAGGTAAATGTGTTATAACTCAGAGGTAAATGTGTTATAACTCAGAGGTAAATGTGTTATAACTCAGAGGTCAATGTGATATAACTCAGAGGTCAATGTGATATAACTCAGAGGTCAATGTGATATAAATCAGAGGTAAATGTGTTGTAACGCAGAAGTAAATGTGTTATAACTCGGAAATAAAGTTAGAGGTCAAGGTCTTATAACTCAGAGGTAAATGTATTAGAATTCAGAGGTAAAGGTGGTATAATTCAGAGGTAAATGTGTTATAACAGAGGTCAAGGTGTCAACTCAGAGGTCAAGGTGTTATAACTCAGAGGTAAATGTGTTATAACTCAGAGGTAAATGTGTTATAACTCAGAGGTAAATGTGTTGTAACAGAGGTCAAGGTGTCAACTAAGAGGTCAAGGTGTTATAACTCAGAGGTAAATGTGTTATAACTCAGAGGTAAATGTGTTGTAACTCAGAGGTAAACGTGTTATAACTCAGAGGTAAATGTGTTATAACTCAGAGGTAAACGTGTTATAACAGAGGTCAAGGTGTCATAACTCAGAGGTCAAGGTGTTATAACTCAGAGGTAATTGTGTTATAACACAGAGGTAAATGTGTTATAACTCAAGAGGTAAATGTGTTATCAGTGGTGTAAACTACTTAAGTACAAATACTTTAAGTACAACTTAAGTCGTTTTTGGGGGTATCTGTACTTTACTTTATTTTACCAATTATATTTTTGACTTTTACTTTTATTTCACTACATTCCTAAAGAAAATTATGTACTTTTTACTCCATACATTTTCCCGACACCCAAAAGTACTCGTTACATTTTTAATACTTAGCAGGTCAGGAAAATGGTCCAATTCACACACTTATCAAGAGAACATCCCTGGTCATCCCTACTGCTTCTGATCTGGACGCTCACTAAACACAAATGTATTGTTTCTAAATTATATCTGAGTGTTGGAGTGTGCCTCTGGCTAGTCGTAAATTGTAAAACAAGAAAATGGTGCCTTCTGGTTTGCTTAACATAAGGAATTTAAAATGATTTATACTTTTACTTTTACTTTTGATAATTAAGTATATTTATATATAAAACCAAATACTTTTAGACATTTACTCAAGTTTTAGACTTTAACTCAAGTAGTATTTTACTGGGTGACTCACTTTTACTTTAGTAATTTTCTATTGAGAAATCTTTACTTTTACTCAAGTATAACAATTGGATACTTTTTCCACCACTGTGTGTTATAAAATACAAGTAAAGGTGTAATCACACAGAGGTCTAGAACAACAGTAATGGTGGAACACAAGCTGATAAACAAAGTAGGTGATTTAAATGCTCCTTGAGTTTAGTCCTCTCTGTTGTCCCCTCAAGAAGAAGAAGCCTGCTCTACCGCCATGTTAATCATTTAAATACTCCCGCACGACAGTTCAAACACAACATTAGTCACAGTGAATACCTTTGTACCAACATGTACACTATACCACAGAATCTGTAATGAAAGTATAGTTTTCACAGAAATAATGGAATGTAGTTTGTTAACCAGACACACCCTTTTGGATTTTGACCCTCAATGAGATATACTATGAAAAAACAAGTCTATTGTTTTCAGACAACACCGTCACCGTCACTGTCACCTTATGACAAATCTTGGCAAGAGAGTTAGGTAGTTATGGATAAGACATAATTTACCTCCTTCCAGTGGCCTGAACGTTGTGGTGATTAGACAGTTGGTCTCTTTAACCCGTGGCTTAGCATGGATACAGTGATATCATAAGCCTGGCTGGAGAGATAAAGTCGTCAACCTCTTAGTTGGAAAACTCACCAGCTCTACTGCTTATGTTTTGATCATCGCTCCTGCCTTCTGTTGAGATAAACTAGAGATCTACTGTAAGGTTGGGTCTCAGGTCAACGACCTACAGTATAACTATGATCATCGCTCCTGCCTTCTGTTGAGATAAACTAGAGATCTACTGTAAGGTTGGGTCTCAGGTCAACGACCTACAGTATAAATATGATCATCGCTCCTGCCTTCTGTTGAGATAAACTAGAGATCTACTGTAAGGTTGGGTCTCAGGTCAACGACCTACAGTATAACTATGATCATCGCTCCTGCCTTCTGTTGAGATAAACTAGAGATCTACTGTAAGGTTGGGTCTCAGGTCAACGACCTACAGTATAACTATGCATTGTTTGTATAACTGAAGTTGACTGAATAAAAATAATCTTGTTGTCGCACTAGATAGATTTCAGTGCATTTACAGTGCCTTGCGAAAGTATTCGGCCCCCTTGAACTTTGCGACCTTTTGCCACATTTCAGGCTTCAAACATAAAGATATAAAACTGTATTTTTTTGTGAAGAATTAACAACAAGTAGGACACAATCATGAAGTGGAATGACATTTATTGGATATTTCAAACTTTTTTAACAAATCAAAAACTGAAAAATTGGGCGTGCAAAATTATTCAGCCCCTTTACTTTCAGTGCAGCAAACTCTCTCCAGAAGTTCAGTGAGGATCTCTGAATGATCCAATGTTGACCTAAATGACTAATGATGATAAATACAATCCACCTGTGTGTAATCAAGTCTCCGTATAAATGCACCTGCACTGTGATAGTCTCAGAGGTCTGTTAAAAGCGCAGAGAGCATCATGAAGAACAAGGAACACACCAGGCAGGTCCGAGATACTGTTGTGAAGAAATTTAAAGCCGGATTTGGATACAAAAAGATTTCCCAAGCTTTAAACATCCCAAGGAGCACTGTGCAAGCGATAATATTGAAATGGAAGGAATATCAGACCACTGCAAATCTACCAAGACCTGGCCGTCCCTCTAAACATTCAGCTCATACAAGGAGAAGACTGATCAGAGATGCAGCCAAGAGGCCCATGATCACTCTGGATGAACTGCAGAGATCTACAGCTGAGGTGGGAGACTCTGTCCATAGGACAACAATCAGTCGTATATTGCACAAATCTGGCCTTTATGGAAGAGTGGCAAGAAGAAAGCCATTTCTTAAAGATATCCATAAAAAGTGTTGTTTAAAGTTTGCCACAAGCCACCTGGGAGACACACCAAACATGTGGAAGAATGTTTGGCCCTGTCCGGGGGTGTCCTCGGATGGGTCCACAGTGTCTCCTGACCCCTCCTGTCTCAGCCTCCAGTATTTATGCTGCAGTAGTTTATGTGTCGGGGGGCTAGGGTCAGTTTGTTATATCTGGAGTACTTCTCCTGTCCTATTCGGTGTCCTGTGTGAATCTAAGTGTGCGTTCTCTAATTTTCTCCTTCTCTCTTTCTTTCTCTCTCTCGGAGGACCTGAGCCCTAGGACCATGCCCCAGGACTACCTGACATGATGACTCCTTGCTGTCCCCAGTCCATCTGACCGTGCTGCTGCTCCAGTTTCAACTGTTCTGCCTTATTATTATACGACCATGCTGGTCATTTATGAACATTTGAACATCTTGGCCATGTTCTGTTATAATCTCCACCCGGCACAGCCAGAAGAGGACTGGCCACCCCACATAGCCTGGTTCCTCTCTAGGTTTCTTCCTAGGTTTTGGCCTTTCTAAGGAGTTTTTCCTAGCCACCATGCTTCTACACCTGCATTGCTTGCTGTTTGGGGTTTTAGGCTGGGTTTCTGTACAGCACTTTGAGATATCAGCTGATGTACGAAGGGCTATATAAATCAATTTGATTTGATTTTGATTTGACTCTGGTCAGATGAAACCAAAATTGAACTTTTTGGCAACAATGCAAAACGTTATGTTTGGTGTAAAAGCAACACAGCTCATCACCCTGAACACAACATCCCCACTGTCAAACATGGTGGTGGCAGCATCATGGTTTGGGCCTGCTTTTCTTCAGCAGGGACAGGGAAGATGGTTAAAATTGATGGGAAGCTGGATGGAGCCAAATACAGGACCATTCTGGAAGAAAACCTGATGGAGTCTGCAAAAGACCTGAGACTGGGACGGAGATTTGTCTTCCAACAAGACAATGATCCAAAACATAAAGCAAATCTACAATGGAATGGTTTAAAAATAAACATATCCAGGTGTTAGAATGTCCAAGTCAAAGTCCAGACCTGAATCCAATCGAGAATCTGTGGAAAGAACTGAAAACTGCTGTTCACAAATGCTCTCCATCCAACCTCACTGAGCTCGAGCTGTTTTGCAAGGAAGAATGGGAAAAGATTTCAGTCTCTCGATGTGCAAAACTGAGAGACATACCCCAAGCGACTTACAGCTGTAATCACAGCAAGCTATTAACTTAAGGGGGCTGAATAATTTTGCACGCCCCATTTTTCAGTTTTTGATTTGTTAAAGTTTGAAATATCCAATAAATGTCGTTCCACTTCATGATTGTGTCCCACTTGTTGTTGATTCTTCACAAAAAAATACAGTTTTATATCTTTATGTTTGAAGCCTGAAATGTGGCAAAAGGTCGCAAAGTTCAAGGGGGCCGAATACTTTCGCACGGCACTGTATAAGCCATGTGGTTCTCCCCCTCATGTACCAGCACCCTAGCTTTCACTCTTCTCTTTGACTGATACACTCACTGTATTAGTCCACTTTCACACTTTGGTAATAACCAAACTTACTGTATCTGAACGTCTGTCGTAACTGGCTGCGACCGGGAGGTCCGTGAGGCGATGCACAATTGGCATAGCATCGTCCGGGTTAGGGAGGGCTTGGCCAGTAGGGATATCCTTGTCTCATCAAGCACCAGTGACTCCTGTGGCGGGCCGGGCGCAGTGCACGTTAACCCAAGGTTGCCAGGTGCACGGTGTTACCCCCGACACATTGGTGCAGCTGGCTTCCGGGTTGGATGCGTGCTGTGTTAAGAAGCATTGCGGCTTGGTTGGGTTGTGTATCGGAGAATGCATGACCTTCAACCTTTTGTCTCTCCCGAGCCCGTACAGGAGTTGTAGCGATGAGACAAGATAGTAGCTATTGGATACCACGAAATTGGGAACAAAAAAATAAATTATAATATAATTGTTTTGATCACGCAGACTGGGATATATTCTGGGAAGCCTCTGAGAATAACATCGACATATACACTGACACGGTGACTGAGTTCATCAGGAAGTGTATAGCGGATGTTGTTCCCACTGTGACTATTAAAACCTACCCAAATCAGAAACCGTGGATAGATGGCAGCATTCACACAAAACTGAAAGCGCGAACCACCACATTTATCCATGGCAAGGTGGCTGTGAATATGGTTGAATACAAACAGTGTAGTTATTTTCTCCGTAAGGCAATCAAATAGGCAAAACGTTAGTACAGAGACAAAGTGGAGTCACAATTCAAAACCTCAAACACCAGACGTATGTTGCAGGGTCTACAGACAATCACGGGGTACAAAGACAAAACCAGCCATGCGGCCCGTTCCCAAGGACAGTGGGCTCTCGTACTCCCTGGCCAACGTGAGTAAGACATTTAAACGATGCAATCGCCATCGCACTTCACACTGCTCTCTCCCATCTGGACAAGAGGAATACCTATGTTAGAATGCTATTCATTGACTATAGCTCAGCCTTCAACAACATAGTACCCTCCAAGCTCATCATTAAACTCAGGGCCCTGGGTCTGAACCCTGCCCTGTTCAACAGGTGGTGAAGGTAGGAAACAACACCTCCACTTCGCTGATCCTCAACACAGGGGCCCCACAAGGGTACGTGCTCAGCCCCCTCCTGTACTCCCTGTTCAGCCATGACTAGGTGGCCACGCATGCCTGCAACTCAATCATCAAGGGAGAGGTTATTTTCCTGGCACTACTCCGACATGGTCCTCAAATCCTCCCTGTAGGCTGTCTCGTCATTGTTTGTAATCAGGCCTACAAAATCAGGCCTACACAACAGTTGTAGACCTGATTACCAACAATGACGAGACAGCCTGCAGGGAGGATTTGAGGGCCATGTTGGAGTAGTGCCAGGAAAATAACCTCTCCCTCAACGTCAACAAAACAAAGGAACATGGACTTCAGGAAACAGCAGAGAGAACCCGCACCTATCCAGGATCGCAGTGGAGAATGTGAAAATCTTCAAGTTCCTCAGCATACATATCACAGATGATCTGAAATTGTCCACCCACACAGACAGTGTGTTGAAGAAGGCGCAACAGCGTCTCTTAAACCTCAGGCGGCTGAAGAAATTCGGCTTCGCCCCTAAGACCCTCACAAACCTTTACAGATGCACAATTGAGAGCATCCTCTCGGGCTCTATCACCACCTGATACGGCCATGGCACTGCCTGCAACCGCAGGGCTCTCCAGAGGATGGTGCGGTCTTCCCAAAGTTTCACCGGGGGAACACTGCCTGCCCTCCAGGACACCTACAGCACCCGATGTCACAGGAAGGCAAAAAGGATCATCAAGGACATCAACCACCCGAGCCACGGCCTTTTCACCCCGCTCCCATCCACAAGGCAAGGGCAGTACAGGTACATTAATTAAAGCTGTAACTGAGAGACTGTAAAACAGCTTCTATCTCAAGGCCATCAGACTTTTAAAAAGCCATCCCTAGCCGGCTACCAGCTGGTTACTCAACCCTGCACAACCCTTAGAGGCTGCTGCCCAATACACTGTACATAGACATATAATCACTGGTCACTTTAATAATGTTTACATACTGCTTTACTCATTTCATATGTATATACTGTATTCTATTCTACTGTATTTTAGTCAATGCCACTCCGACATTGTTCTTCCAAATATTTATATATTTCTTAACTCCATTCTTTTACTTAAAATGTTTGTGTATTGTTGTGCATTGTTAAATATTACTGCACTGTTGGAACTAGGAACACAAGCATTTAGCTACATCTGCAATAACATCTGTGTATGCGACCAACATAATTTGATTTGATTTGATTTGATCCACCGATGTCACACTTCCGCATCTGCGGTGAAAGGTGACCGGCATCTTGAGACTCGTCTGAGGTTGGTACAGCCAATCTGCCAACTTCTGTATGTAGAGTCTGAACAGTACACACTAATATGACCCCTGTGAAAAGGTGAGACTCTCCTGAATGTCACGACTCCTACCGAAGGTGGCTCCCCTTCCCGTTCGGGTGGCGCTCGGCGGTCGTCGTCACCGGCCTACTAGCTGCCATTGATTCTTTCCTCCCCCTCCTTGTCAGTTTATTGGTTACACCTGTTGTGTATTTGCTGATTAGTTGGGCTTTATTAGCCAGCCTGTTACTTGTGTGCACGTCTGTGCGTTATGTGTTTCCCATTTCGTGGGTTTTGCTGGACAGTTTAAGTCCCCGTGTTTGGGGCGTTTGTTTTGTTGTACACCCTGTGTTTTCGTGGGGTTTTCGTGGGTTATGTTCACCGTTTTGTGCATTAAATTAGCACTACCCTGAACTCTCTGCTTCCTGCGCCTGACTTCTCACCCACTACACCCAGAACGTTAAACTGAACACATACATGTCTGTTGTTTTGGTCTAGAATAACCACAGGACTCACAATACTTGTCAAAAGGTCCCACGGAACCAGTTGAAAAAATGTGTGGAAGTAAACGACATGACCAAAGTATGTGGACAATATGGAGTTGGTCTCCCCTTTGCTGCTATAACAGCCTCCACTCTTCTGGGAAGACTTTCCACCAATTGTTGGAACATTGCTGTGGGGACTTGCATCCATTCAGTCACAAGAGCATTAGTGAGGTCGGGCACTGATGTTGGGCGATTTGTCCTAGCTCGCAGTCGGCGTTCCAATTCATCCCTAAGGTGTTTGATGGGGTTGAGGTCAGGGCTCTGTGCAGGCCAGTCAAGTTCCTCCACATCGATCTCAACCAACCATTTCTGTATGGCCCTCACTTTGTGCACGGGGGCATTGTCATGCTGAAACTTTTGCCACAAAGTTGGAAGCACAGACATGCCTAGAAAGTCATTGTATGTTGTAGTGTTAAGATATAATTTCACTGGAACTAAGGGGCCTAGCCTGAACCATGAAAAACAGCCCCAGACCATTATTCCTCCTCCACCAAACTTACAGTTGGTATTATGCTTCGGGACAGGTAGCGTTCTCCTGGCATCCGCCAAACCCAGATTCGTCTGACGGACTGCCAGATGGTGAAGTATGATTCATCACTCCAGAGAATGTGTTTCCGCATCAGAGTCCAATGGCGACAAGCTTTACACCACTCCAGACGACGCTTGGCATTGCGCATTGTGATCTTGGGCTTGTGTGCGGCTGCTATGCCATGGAAACCCATTTCATGAAACTACCAACGAAAAGTTATTGTGCTGATGTTGCTTCCAGAGGCAGTTGTTTGGATCTTGGTAGTGAGTTTTGCAACCAAGGAAAGACACTTTTTTAAACACTACGCTATTCAGCTCTTGGCGGTCCCGATCTGTGAGCTTGTGTGGCCTACTACTTCACAGCTGAGCCGTTGTTGCTCCTAGACGTTTCCACTTCACAATAACAGCACTTACAGTTGACCGGGGAAGTTCTAGCAGGGCAGAAATTTGACAAACTGACTTGTTGGAAAGGTGGCATCCTATGACGGTGCCACGTTGAAAGTCACTGAGCTCTTCAGTAAGGTCATTCTACTGCCAAAGTTTGTATATTCAATCTTGGTTTCATCAGACCAGATCATCTTGTTTCTCATGGACTGAGAGTCTTTAGGTGCCTTTTGGCAAACTCCTAGCAGGCTGTCATGTGTCTTTTACTGAGGAGTGGCCACTGGCCACTACCATAAATCACTGATTGGTGGAATGCTGCAGAGATGGTTGTCCTTCTGGAAGGTTCTCGCATCTCCACAGAGGAACTCTGGAGCTCTGTTAGAGTGACATCGGGTTCTTGGTCACCTCCCTGACCGAGGCCCTTCTCCCCCGATTGCTCAGTTTACCCGGGCGGACAGCTCTAGGAATAGTCTTGGTGGTTCCAAATTTCTTCCATTTAAGAATGATGGAGGCCACAGTTTTTTTCGGGACCTTCAATGCTGCAGACATTTTTTTTTACCCTTCCCCAGATCTGTACCGACATAATCCTGTCTCAGAGCTCCAAGGACAAATCTTTCAACCTCATCGCTTGGTTTTTGCCCTGACATGCACTGTCAACTGTGGGACCATATAGACGGGTGTATGCCTATCCAAATCATGTCCAATCAATTGAATTTACCACTGGTGGACTCCAATCAAGTTCTGTAAACATCTCAAGGATGATCAATGGAAACAGGATATACCAGAGCTCAATTTTGAGTCTCATTGCAAAGGGTCTGAATACTTATGTTTAATAAACATCTTTTTTTATATAACACAGCCACCCTATGTAAATCCCAATCGCTGCCGGTTGTGATACAGTCCGGGATTGAACCTGGGTCTGTAGTGATACCTCTAGCACTGCGATGCACCACTGGGGAGGCCCTATATATTTGTTTATACTTCAAGGAGCCTTAACATTTAAAATCAAATAGCAAAATGATCCTTGTTAGGACCTTCTTAAACAATTCTATATAGCTTAGTATAGCCCACCCTCTCCCGGCTTAGACAGGGCATAGACTCTTATGGGTAAAAGATGGAGTCTGCAGTAGGGGGAAACAGTGCTAATGGCCGCCCACCACCACAGTTATTGTTTTTGTTGCTGAGCTGAGGAGCGTCGCTCAGCATGGTACAAATGGGGGACCTGCAGCACATATTGTTCTCTTCTATCGGTTGTGCAATGATGTCAGAGGAAGTGACTGTTTCTCCATTAAGGATTCCAGCTTCAAAACAACTGCAATCTGTCACATTCTGACCTTAGTTCTTTTGTTATGTCTTTGTTTTAGTATGGTCAGGGTGTGAGTTGGGCGGGTGGTCTATGTTCCGTTTTCTATGTTGTGTTTGCGTTTGGCCTGGTATGGTATGGTTCTCAATCAGAGGCAGGTGTCGTTAGTTGTCTCTGATTGAGAATCATACTTAGGTAGCCTTTTCCCACTTTCGTAGGTGTTTATTTTCTGTTCTGTGTTTTATTTCACCGTTCAGGACTGTTTTCGTTTCGTTTCGTTCTCGTGTGTTTTGTTGTTTTTGTTCGAGTATTCGTTTTCGTTAAAAGAGAATGTGAATACTTACCACGCTGCACCTTGGTCCTCCTCTCTATCTCCCAACGACGAGCGTTACACAAGCAAACATTTTGAGAGACTGCTGTACTAATTATGGGGCTTACTCCATGTAGCCATGTCTGTTTGAGGTCCATGAAATGTTTGACTGTTTGAAAAGACAACTCTTCTATTATTGTATGGCTTCTATTTCAAACAAGTACTATTATTGGAAATGTTTGCTTGAATGTGTTAAGTCATGTTATTGCCTGTAGGGTTGTCGAGATCCTTGGGCAGACTGCAACTAAAGGGAGTTTGATAATAGTTTTGGGTACATTCTCCTCTCAGGTAGGATGTTCCAGAAATCAGACATTTAGTACACAAAGACACTGCAGTGCTTTGGCAGATGTGATTAAATCTGGCCCTAAGTAACAGGTGAGCAACTAAGTATGAATGGGTTATCTATTGTGGTGTAGATGTCCACGGGACACCTTGGGTGTTTAACCCTTTATGTGTCCCACATGGCTCCCTATTTTGCTATATAGTGCACTGTTTTAGACTTTTGACCAGGGTCTACATGTGAAAAGTAGTGCACTACATAGGGGACACTGTCACCTAAACGGTGTGATCCACTGCCCCAAGAGAGGTTTGGGTTGGCAGCAGCTGCTGTTCAACCATCCAGGGGAGAATGATAGCCGACTCCCAGACCACACACACACCCACACACAGGACCACTCGTCTACACACAAGCCCTGTACTCCAGAACTGCTGCCCCTCAGATCAGCTTTCACACCCTCACACAAGCAGAGACACAAACACACCCACACACAAGCAGAGACACACACACACACACACACACACACACACACACACACACACACACACACACACACACACACACACACACACACACACACACACACACACACACACACACACACACACACACACACACACACACACACACACACACAGTATGACAACTGAAGGGGAAGTCCAGCAGTGATTGGAGACTTTATTGTAAAGAAACACAGCTGTCACCATGAGACTGACTCACAACTGGTAAGGACCCCATAAAGATATTGGATACCGTGGCCTATTATACAGTAAGTGCAGAGGGGTTTTCCTTAGTAGTCATGGTCTTCAATTAGCATACCTTCTTATCAAACAATCATGATTTCCTAGCTGAATGATGCCGTAAAATCTTTTTCATACGCTATATGTCAAATGGGTTAATTTTAAAAAATGGATTTGAGGGCATCCAAGCATGACTGATAAGGTTGGCACAGTCCAGTCTTTCATGATTTCTTACACACTTGTTGCGGAATTTGGTTCATTGTGTCAAAACTCTACACACAAGCCAAATAAGACACAACACATGGCGGTAAACATTTCACCTCTGTCAAAATGAAACTCTACAATCAAAACCTAACAATCCTTTTTCAAAATGGCATTTTTGCAACAGAATGATACACACAGGTACCATTTCAATGAACACAAATATAGAAATGCTTCAGAAAAAAATATATACAGCTTATTTGTTTTGCCATTGCAGGTTTTTAGAACAAAAACACAACGAACACAAAGAAAACACAACGAACACAAAGAATTACAGTACTCAATACAAAATGTTACTGTAAACTAATTACATGTAAAATAATGGTGGTTTATGGATCCCGTCTTCTGTTAGGGTCTGGCCACTACCTCATCCACATCACAAACAATGTCATCCCTGGCTAGACAACAGGGAAAATATTGCCTTGCCCTGGACTGACCCCACCTCAATGTCTCCGCATGTCTCTTCCATTGCTTGCAATAGAGGCAGGCGGGCATGTGGTTGGCGGTCATACACTTTCCAACGACAAGCCGAAAATAATTCCTCAATCGGATTGAGAAATGGGGAGTAAGGGGGTAAGTATACAACTGAGAAGTTATTGTGGTTGGTGAACCAGTCCCTGACCAGAGCAGCCCGGTCGGATCTAACATTATCCCAGATGACAACAAACCTGGGCTGCTCTGGTCCATTCTGAACAACTGCATTATGTAGTGCATCCAGAAATATGATAATGTGTGCAGTATTGTAGGGACCGAGGGTGGCGTGGTGATGGAGAGCTCAAGGTGATATTTCCCCCTCGCGGCCCAGAGACATTCACAACGGCTCTGTGATATTTCCCCCTCGCGGCCCAGAGACATTCACAACGGCTCTGTGATATTTCCCCCTCGCGGCCCAGAGACATTCACAACGGCCCTGTGATATTTCCCCCTCGCGGCCCAGAGACATTCACAACGGCTCTGTGATATTTCCCCCTCGCGGCCCAGAGACATTCACAACGGCTCTATAACATTTCCCCCTCGCAGCCCAGAGACATTCACAACGGCTCTTTGTCCTGTAACATTTCTCCCTCGCAGCCCAGAGACATTCACAACGGCTCTATAACATTTCCCCCTCGCAGCCCAGAGACATTCACAACGGCTCTTTGTCCTGTAACATTTCCCCCTCGCAGCCCAGAGACATTCACAACGGCTCTATAACATTTCCCCCTCGCAGCCCAGAGACATTCACAACGGCTCTTTGTCCTGTAACATTTCTCCCTCGCAGCCCAGAGACATTCACAACGGCTCTTTGTCCTGTAACATTTCTCCCTCGCGGCCCAGAGACATTCACAACGGCTCTATAACATTTCCCCCTCACAGCCCAGAGACATTCACAACGGCTCTTTGTCCTGTAACATTTCTCCCTCGCAGCCCAGAGACATTCACAACGGCTCTATAACATTTCCCCCTCGCAGCCAAGAGACATTCACAACGGCTCTTTGTCCTGTAACATTTCGGCCCTAACGCCTGGTTTTAGCTAGATTGAATCCAGCTTCATCAATGAACATTAACTCATGAGGCTGTGCAGCTATCAAACTCCAGGACGCTCTGCAACAGAAAATGTATACACTGTACCGTGAATATGGTGTAACTCAAAACACAGGACCACAATGTCTACATTTTGACACAAGGATGGGGGTGGGGGTGGGGGATGGGTTGGGTCAGACACGTTCAGTCAAAACTACAAGCTAAAGAATGGGGGCACCTGCCTAGGTCACATGCTGTCAAAACTACAAGCTACATAATGGGGCACCTGCCTAGGTCACATACTGTCAAAACTACAAGCTACAGAATGGGGCACCTGCCTAGGTCACATACTGTCAAAACTACAAGCTACAGAATAGTGGCACCTGCCTAGGTCACATACTGTCAAAACTACAAGCTACAGAATAGGGGCACCTGCCTAGGTCACATACTGTCAAAACTACAAGCTACAGAATAGGGGCACCTGCCTAGGTCACATACTGTCAAAACTACAAGCTACAGAATAGGGGCACCTGCCTAGGTCACATACTGCTTTGTCTGAATGTATCTATGCAGTGCCAATGGAACACAATCTACTGCCATTACTGTATTACAGTATAGTACAACGACACTTAGTGAAGGTATTTGACTCTAACACTGTTCCTCTCAAATGGAACCCTGTACAGCTGCTTCCTCAGAAGTTGGTGTTGACGCAAGATGCAGCAGAGTGTCGACATACTGACACGGTTGATATTATGGAATGTTGTGTGATGATTTGCTCTCGTAGTTGATGTAGGCGGATGGTGTTGTTTGCCAACACTAGGTTGACAATGGCCAGTTGATGGGAGAACAGACGTTGCCTTCCACCCTCAGAAGGTCGTCTGGCAGTTCTGTAGAAAATGCAAGAATATGATGTTGTTGGTTAAGTTCTTTTTTACATACTGTACTGTCATACTGTACACAGTCGCATCAAACTGTATTACATGTACTTCACAGCACTATACCTATTTTTTGGTTCACTGAGGAGCATAGACCTAATATTGTAGGACTACATTGTATTGTACTGTGATGCAGAATGATGTGCAACAATTACATAGGTACAGTCTAGTGTAGAAAGTTGAAGACATACCTGTTCTCCAGTCTAAATGTCCGTATTATGGATGCTACCATGTAGCGACTCAGGTTGGGCTGGACTCTCCGCCTCCCTCATCGTCAGGCCATGATTTATGACATGGGCCACCAAAGCGGCTCTAATGTCGTCGGAAATATGTCTCTGTCTATTGCCTGGTCCCCTTCTTTGTTCTTGTCCTCGTCCTCATCCTCCCACTCCTCTCTCTCTTCCTCTTCCTCTTCCTCTTCCTCTCGCTCTCACTGCCTCCATGTTTGTAAAGTTCTCACAAAAGAGGTGATCTTACCTGAGGTCTATTTGTAGTGCTAAGGCACAGACTAATTGGTGTTCAATTACTGTATAAGTGTTTTCATGTGTGTGTGTGTGTGTGTGTGTGTGGGTGGGTGTTGCCAATTTCAGGTATGTTTTGCATTTTGAATAGAAGTGTTTTCCCAATGATTGCAAGAGATTTCATTCTTGAACGTGTCTAATGTAAGAAACAGTGTGTAGTGTTTTGCAAGTGTGTTGCAGAATTGCAAACAAAGTCAAAGCAGAAAATGTGTTTGTACTTTTGGTGCCTTTGTTAAAGGCATGGTTACAAAAGTTAAGTGTTTGTACTTTTGGTGCCTTTGTTAAAGGCATGGTTACAAAAGTTAAGTGTTTGTACTTTTGGTGCCTTTGTTAAAGGCATGGTTACAAAAGTTAAGTGTTTGTACTTTTGGTGCCTTTGTTAAAGGCATGGTTACAAAAGTTAAGTGTTTGTACTTTTGGTGCCTTTGTTAAAAGCATGGTTACAAAAGTTAAGTGTTTGTACTTTTGGTGCCTTTGTTAAAGGCATGGTTACAAAAGTTAAGTGTTTGTACTTTTGGTGCCTTTGTTAAAGGCATGGTTACAAAAGTTAAGTGTTTGTACTTTTGGTGCCTTTGTTAAAGGCATGGTTACAAGTGTTTGTACTTTTGGTGCCTTTGTTAAAGGCATGGTTACAAAAGTGTTTGATGCTTTTGTCTCAGCGTTCACTTTCAGTGTGTAAACAATCGGCAAAAAATGTCATCTACAGAGAAGACCACTGTTATATACCCAGCATAACACCAGGAGACGATGCTAGGTTGTTTTCCTTGTTGGCTTCATTTTCCCTTTTTTCCAAGCCAAACTGAAGTCCAGAGAGCAGGCAGCTAGTAAAGCCTTCCCTTTCCCGGCCCAGGCCCCTCAAAACAAGCCTCTTTCTGTTGGGGATCTCCATGGAAACCAAGCAACTAACTTGAGGAGGGACATAAAAACCTGCTCTTTAAGGGACTGAAGGAACACCTGCCACCTCTGCAAAATACACTGACACACTGCCACCCCATAATGAAGAGAGGGTTGTGTAACATTTAAATGAGTCCCCATCCCGAACGTCTGCTCATCCTCCGTGACTTGTTCACTGACTACTCATTATTTTATCTGTTAAAACAGCCACATTTACTGTCAATCACATGATGGCAATAGTGTAGGAATTAGGAGTATTGGTTCAGATTGCAGTACAGTAATGACTGATATGGACTGTTTATCATTCATAGGTTGAAGATATATACATCACTATGGAATCTGCATCAAGTGCGAGAGTTCAAATTCATTAAACCCAGAAAGGTTGTGCAAGTAAGATATTTGGTTGTGTAAACACGAACAGGTTCCATTGAAATCCAGCAACTGGATAATCTGGTAGCGATACCATCAAGCCTTTCCCTGGCTGTCACTGTGAAAGCTAAAGCTGACGTTGGACTGCCACCTCCTACATTAACACTTTTAGAACCACAACATAAATAAAAGCAAAGAACAAGTGCTTATTTATCAGCCATCGTTAACCACACCTACATTACTGGGATTGATAGCCACTCCCTCTTTTTAGGGTTAATAGCCCTGACTCTCCAGAGTTCAGGGGTCAAACAGTTTCCCAACAAACATTAGAGAACAACAACAAATACTGTGTGTAGTCATGCAGGAATGCAATCAACTGTTCGGCTTTTGTGATTCAAATGAATTTCCTTCAAGCATCACAATGACTATAAACAAACGGATCTCATCCCCCACCACCAACATTATCACCACAGTGAGTCCCTCACATTTCAGCCATTGTATTTACTTTTGCCCTCACACACACAATCACACCCCAAACATCAAAGTTCTCATCAACAAGTGGCATGCAGGGATCGTCCATCCATCCAGCCCAGCCAGCCTCATTTTAGCCTGCCCTGCTAGAGGCGCTATGCTCTCGGATGCGTCCCCAATGTGGAAAGGATTCTTCCTATACATTCAACCCCAAGGGTTATACTTGGGACCAAAAGGGTTCTTCAAAGGGTTCTCCAATAGGGACAGTCAAATAACTCTTTTAGGTTCTAGGAGTGTACTGGAAGTGGAATGCTCAGGACTACATGGTTCTACTAGATAGTTGTTAATCTCTCTCTCTCTCTCTCTCTCTCTCTCTCTCAATTCAATTCAATTCAATTCAAGGGCTTTATTGGCATGGGAAACATGTGTTAACATTGCCAAAGCAAGTGAGGTAGACAACATACAAAGTGAATATAAGTGCAAAACAACAAAAATGAACAGTAAACATTACACATACAGAAGTTTCAAAACAGTAAAGACATTACAAATGTCATATTATATATATATATATACAGTGTTCTAACAATGTACAAATGGCTAAAGGACACAAGATAAAATAAATAAGCATAAATATGGGTTGTATTTACAATGGTGTTTGTTCTTCACTGGTTGCCCTTCTCTCTCTCTCTCTCTCTCTCTCACAATGAAATGAAATTACATTCAAAGTGCTTTATTGGCATGGAAAACATTATGTTTACATTGCCAAAGCAAGTGGAATAGTCATCTCTCTCTCTCTCTCTCTCTCTCTCTCTCTAGCTCTCTCGGTCTCTCTCTCGGTCTCTCTCTCTCTCTAGCTCTCTCTCTCTCTCTGTCTCTCTCTCTCTCTCTCTCTCTTGCTCTCTCTCTCTCTCTCGATGTGTTCTTTGTTCCTTAACGGTTCATTAATGATTAACTGGTCTGTCATTATCCCTTCTCAGCCCAGCTGTCTACTGTTGATACAGTCTGATGCCTCCCTCCCCGCTCCTCCCCAGACCTCCCCACTCCTCATCGCTCCATTCATGTGTTAAGGTGACAGCTGCTCCTCACATTCCGCTGAAAATTAACCAACGACCCAGAAAAAACGGACAAATAATAATTGACAGATTTGTTCATTTAAGGCTTGTAGAGTAATCTGCGCACACAGCACCAAATCAGCTAGGGATGTTAAGGCAGTCACGAGAAACTATGTGTAGAGCTGCTGGTGCAGTAAGAGGATGATTATAGGCTGGCTACCTTACCATGTTCGTATCTCATGTCGTAACTAATTATAATTATAATTGTCACTCATATCAAAATAGATTAAAGGGGGGTTGTGTTGTGCACTCTTTTTAATTAAAACAATTGATCAATACGGCTGTAATATGTTTCTCAGTCTATCCTGTAATGAACAGCTAGATTGACTCCAGAGCTCAGTTTTCATTGGATTATGTCATACTGTAAGAAAACAGGGACTGGTAACATTGACATTACAAGAAAAACAAATGCCCTCCTTTTCTCAGAGTGTAACCCAACACATGTAAATTATCCAGATTGGTTGCATGGCAACCCTTTGTTGTTATGACATATTGTGAAGTTAAGTGTTGCCACACTGGTAAGAAAAAAGCCCCATGTCTTTGTCACAAATTGTTACAGATGAAGATCTTAATTTTATCACCCTTTTCTTGCTGATACATTTCCAAAGCAGTAAATGCAAACTTGTAGAGCATTCAAGATTTGAAAAGGCTACTAAAGTTTGTCATTTACACTTTAAAATGTCAGACTTAATTTGCCCGAATGAAAAATGGACCAATCATTACAAAAAATGTCCATAATACCCAAAATAATTCACATTTCCTGTTGCAGCAGGATTCCATTTCATGCTGTGGCAAACTGGCTCAAATTAAGATCGTACATCTGTATGTCACCATCTGTAGCAACCGTTTTAAAGCGAACGTGTTTCATATCAAACCTTGTCTAATTGTAAAGTCATCAATGAATGCTGGCAAGTTACGTCATATACTGTAAGTGGAAAAGAAGCAAAACGCCATATCATATTTCCAGAGGAAAGGGACTTTGATTGGGTCATGAAAGGCACCGCCATGCTTGGAGTGACAGAGTTCAACACCATAGTGCCCTCAAAGCTCATCACTAAGCTAAGGGACCCGGGACTAAACACCTCCCTCTGCAACTGGATCCTGGACTTCCTGACGGGCCACCCCAGGTGTTAAGGGAAGGTAACAACACACCCGCCCCGCTGATCGTCAATAAGGGGGCCCCTCAGGTGTGCGTGCTCGGTCCCCTTCTGTACTCCCTGTTCACTCATGACTGCACAGCCAGGCACGACTCCAACACCATCATTAAGTTTGCTGATGACACAACAGTGGTAGGCCTGATCCCCGACAGCGATGAGACAGCCTATAGGGAGTAGGTCAGAGACCTGACAATGTGGTGCAAGGACAACAACCTCTCCCTCAACGTGATCAAGACAAAGGAGATGATTGTGGACTACAGGAAAATAAGGACCGAGCATGCCCTCATTCTCATCGACGGGGCTGAGAGCATCACTGCCTGGTATGCCAACTGCTCGGCCTCCGACCGCAAGGCACTACAGAGGGTAGTGCGTATGGCCCAGTACATCACCGGGGCCAAGCTTCCTGCCATCCAGGACCTCTTTACCAGGCAGTGTCAGAGGAAGGCCATAAAAATTGTCAAAGACTCCAGCCACCCTAATCATAGACTGTTCTCTCTGGTACCGCATGGCAAGCAGTACCAGAGCACCAAGTCTCAGTCCAAGAAGCTCCTAAACAGCTTCTACCCCCAAACCATAAGACTTCTGAACAGCTAATCAAATGGCTACCTAGACTATTTGCATTGCCCCCCCCCCCCCCACGCTGCTGCTACTCTCTGTTATTATCTATGCATAGCCACTTTAATAACTCTACCTATACGTATGTACATAATTACCTCAATCAAATGTTATTACTCACATGCGCCGAATACAACAAGTGTAGAGCTTACAGTTGTTACATAATAGCCTTATTCTAAAATTGATTAAATTAAATTTCCCCTCATCATAACACACAATACCCCTTAATGACAAAGCGAAAACAGGTTTTTAGAATTCTTTGCAAATGTATGAAAAATAAAAAACAGACATACCTTATTTACATAAGTATTCAGACGCTTCGCTATGAGACCATTTAAATCCTGTTTCTATTGAAACTAACCCTAACCCAATCTGGGGAAGGGTTCCAAAAAATGTCTGCAGCATTTTGAAGGTCCCAAAGAATACAATGGCCTACATCATTCTTAAATGGAAGAAGTTTGGAACCACCAAGACTCTTCCTAGAGCTGGCCGCCCGGCCAAACTGAGCAATTCGGGGGAGAAGGGCCTTGGTCAGGGAGGTTACTCTGGCAGAACTCCAGAGTTCCTCTGTGGAGATGCGAGAACCTTCCAGAAGGACAACCATCCCTGCAGCACTCCACCAATCAGGGCCTTATGGTAGGATGGCCAGACGGAAGCCACTCCTCAGTAAAAGCCACGACAGCTCGCTTGGAGTTTGCCAAAAGCCACATAAAGACTCTCAGACCATGAGATTCTCTGGTCTGATGAAACCAAGAATGAACTCTATTCCCTGAATGCCAAGGGTCATGTCTGGAGGAAACTTGCCACTATCCCTATGGTGAAGCAAGGTGGTGGCAGCATTTTCACCGGCAGGGACTGAGAGACTAGTCAGGATAGAGGCAAAGATGAATGGAGCAATGTACAGAGAGATCCTTGATGAAAACCTAACCCTAACCCAGAGCAGTCACGACTCCCACCGAAGGTGGCTCCCCTGCCTGTTTGGGCGGTGCTCGGCGGTCGTCGTCGCCGGTCTACTAGCTGCCACCGAAGGGGGCTCCCCTGCCTGTTCGGGCGGTGCTCGGCGGTCGTCGTCGCCGGTCTACTAGCTGCCACCGAAGGGGGCTCCCCTGCCTGTTCGGGCGGTGCTCGGCGGTCGTCGTCGCCGGTCTACTAGCTGCCACCGAAGGGGGCTCCCCTGCCTGTTCGGGCGGTGCTCGGCGGTCGTCGTCGCCGGTCTACTAGCTGCCACCGAAGGGGGCTCCCCTGCCTGTTCGGGCGGTGCTCGTCGTCGCCGGTCTACTAGCTCCCACCGAAGGTGGCTCCCCTGCCTATTCGGGCGGTGCTCGGCGGTCGTCGTCGCCGGTCTACTAGCTGCCACCGAAGGGGGCTCCCCTGCCTGTTCGGGCGGTGCTCGGCGGTCGTCGTCGCCGGTCTACTAGCTGCCACCGAAGGGGGCTCCCCTGCCTGTTCGGGCGGTGCTCGGCGGTCGTCGTCGCCGGTCTACTAGCTGCCACCGATCCCTTTTTCCTTTTCCTCTGTTAGTTTAGTCTTGTTAGCTGAACCTGTTCCTTTTTGTGTTTCTTGATTTTTTTCGACCGCCGAGCACTCTGTCGGTTGTGGATGTGTTCTCTGTCGGTTGTGGATGTGTTCTCTGTCGGTTGTGGATGTGTTCTCTGTCGGTTGTGGATGTGTTCTCTGTCAGTTGTGGATGTGTTCTCGTTGTTGTTTTCTCCAGACTCTTAAGCCTGTTAGGTTTGTGCAGGATTATTTTGTTCTCTGTCGGTTGTGGATGTGTTCTCTGTCGGTTGTGGATGTGTTCTCGTTGTTGTTTTCTCCGGACTGTTTGTCCTGTGTTTGGGCTGGTCAGCGTTATACGCCCTGTAATTTGGCAAGACCGTTTGGTGCCGGAGAATAAATCTTACAAATCACCGAACCCTCTGCGCCTGACTCCTACCCACCACTCCTTGTAACCTGTGACAAGAGCGCTCAGAACCTCAGACTAGGGTGAAGGTTCACCTTCCAACAGGATAATGATCCTATGTACAAAGCCACTCAAAATCTCTGAATGTCCTTGAGTGGCCCAGCCAGAGTCTGGACTTGGACCCGATCAAACATCTCTGGAGAAACCTGAAAATAGCCGTGCAGCGACGCTCCACATCCAACCTGACAGAGCTTGAGAGGATCTGCAGAGAAGAATGGGAGAAACTCCAGGTGTGTCAAGCTTGTAGCGTCATTTATTGATTTTTTTATTTTACCTATATTTAACTAGGCAAGTCAGTTAAGAACAATTCTTATTTTCAATGACAGCCAGTGGGTTAACTGCCTGTTAACTGCCTGTTCAGGGGCAGAACAACAGATTTGTACCTTGTCAGCTCGGGGAATTGAACTTGCAAACTTCCGGTTACTAGTCCAACGCCCTAACCACTAGGCTACCCTGCCGCCTCATACCCAAGAAGACTCAAGGCTTTTTGCTTTGTCGTTATGGGGTATTGTGTGTAGATTGATGATGGGGAAAATGATTTAATCCATTCTAGAATAAGGCTGTAAAGTAACAAAATGTGGAAGAAGTCAAGGGATCTGAATACTTTCCGAATGCACTGTATAAACAGGAGGTGCTGGTACAGAGTCAATGTGCAGGGGCACAAGTTAGTCAAGGTAATTGAGGTAATATGTATAGTACCAGTCAAAAGTTTGGAGACACCTACTTACTCAAGGGTTTTGATGGAGTGCTGCATCAGATGACCTGGCCTCCTCAATCACATGACCTCAACCCAATTTAGATGGTTTGGGATGAGTTTGACAGCAGAGTGAAGGAAAAGCAGCCAACAAGTGCTCAGTGTATGTGGGAACTCCTTCAAGACTGTTGCAAATAGTCTAGGTAGCCATTTGGTTAGCTGTTCAGGAGCCTTATGGCTTGGGGTAGAAGCTGTTAAGAAGCCATTTGGACCTAGACTTGGCATGCTGGTACAGTTTACCATACGGTAACAGAGAGAACAGTCTGTGACTAATGTGGCTGGAGTCTTTGGCCATTTTTAGGGCCTTCCTCTGACACCGCCTGGCATAGAGGTCCTGGATGGCAGGAAGCTTGGCCCCGGTGATGTATTGGGCCGTACGCACTACGCTCTGTGGTGCCTTGCAGTCGGAGGCCGAGCAGTTGCCATACCAGGTGGTGATGCATACAGTCAGGATGCTCTCGATGGTACAGCTGTAGAACCTTTTGAGGATCTGAGGACCCATGTCAAATCTTTACAGTCTCCTGAGGGGGAATAGGCGTTCTCGTGCCCTCTTCACAACTGTCTTGGTGTGTTAGGACCATGACAGTTCATTGGTGATGTGGACACCAAGGAACTTGAAGCTCTCAACCTGTTCAACTACAGCCCCGTCAGTGAGAATGGGGGCGTGCTCGGCCCTCCATTTCCTGAAGTCCACGATCATCTCCTTTGTCTTGATCATGTTGAGGGAGGAGTTGTTATCCTTGCCCCACACGGCCAGGTCTTTGACCTCCTCCCTATAGGCTGTCTCATTGTTGTTGGTGATCAGGCCTACCACTGTTGTGTCGACTGCAAACTTAATGATGGTGTCGGAGTCGTGCCTGGCCATGCAGTCATGGGAGGGGCCTGAGCACGCACCCCTGAAGGGCCCCCGTGTTGAGACTCAGCGTGGGAGATGTGTTGTTACCTACCCATACCACCTGGGGGCGGCCCATCAGAATGTCCAGGATCCAGTTGCAGATGGAGGTGTTTAGTCCCAGCGTCCTTAGCTTAGTGATGAGCTTTTGAGGACACTATGGTGGTCAACGCTGAGCTGTAGTCAATGAATAGCATTTTGTCCAGGTGGGAAAAGGCAGTGTGGAGTGCAATAGAGATTGCATCATCTGTGGATCTGTTGGACGGTATGCAAATTAAGTGGGGCTAGGGTTTCTAGGATAATGTTGTTGATGTGAGCCATGACCAGCCTTTTAATGCACTTCACGGCTACAGACGTGAGTGCTACAGGTCGGTAGTCATTTAGGCAGGTTTCCTTGGTGTTATTGGCACAGGGACTATGGTGTTCTGCTTGAAACATGTTGGTATTACAGACTGGGTCAGGGAGAGGTTGAAGATGTCAGTGAAGACACTTGCCAGTTGGTCAGTGCATGCTCAGAGTACACATCCTGGTAATTCGTCTGACTCTGCGGCCTTGTGAATGTTTAAAGGTGTTACTCACATCGGCTACGGAGAGCGGGAAGGAACAGGGAATGTGAATTATTATGTGGATTATAATTAATGGACATTTTTGTAGGAGTTGATACATTTTTTGTCAGGGAAAGTCTATTTTCAAAGTGGAAATTACAAACGTACGCCTTTTTAAACCTCAAATACACTACAGGTTTTAAGTTCTCCTGCGACAGGGTGATCAAATTAAGGTCCTCCATCTGTACGTATATGTGAACATGTATATTGTGTGTGCGTGAGCATGTGTGTGTTCATGCGTGTATATGCGTCTGTCAAACTGTCTGTGTGTCTACAGTATGTCTGTGTGGTTGTAGAGACAAAACCAATCCCATCTGGCTTGTCTTTCTGAATAGTTTGGTGACAGAGCAGTTAGGCCTGAGCCAAATGACTTCTGGCTGTCTCAGGATGGGTCCCAAATGGTATCCTATTCCCTATATAGTGCACTCCTTTTGACCAGAGCCCTATTGGTGTAATGGACTATGTAGGGAACAGGGTGCCATTGAGGACGTAGCCTTCAGTCTGGCGGGCGGCTAATGCTCCAATCTGTATGGGCCACTGCATAGCTGGAAAAACCTTTCTTTGCATTACATCATCCCAGTGAAAACTTGGCCTGGACCACCTGTGTGTTTCCCAACAACACATTTCTTTCACTGTCGGGCCCTGTCTTCTGAGGAGACCAGGGTAGAGCCACGTGAGGGAGACCCGAGTTATATGTGTGAGTGGATGTGTGTGTGGGCATATATTGTGTGTGTTCGCGTTTTCATTCACCTGCTATAACATCTGCTAAACTGTGTACGACAAATAAACTGTGTGTGTGTTTCTGTGAATGCATTCTATACTATGTATGTTTATTCTATATTAATAGGGAAATGGCTGCACTAAGGATTTGCTTGTAACACCACTGTTGACACAGCCTGTTTTGCCTCACACTTCTGGTGGTGTATGACCTCACTACAGTGGGGGTTATGAGATGATGGGTTGTGTGTGGGAGAAAGATACAGAATGAGAGAGAGACATAGAGAAAGCGAGAGAGAGAGAGAGAGAGAGAGAGAGAGAGAGAGAGAGAGAGAGAGAGAGGGAAAGAATGATAGAGGAAATGAGAGAGAGAGGGAATGAGAGAGAGAAAATGAGAGAGAGAGCATGTGTGAGTGTGTGTGTGTTACATAATCTTCGCAGCAGCCATCCGACAAGAGTGTCTCTAAAGAGATGTAGGTGACCAAGGCTGAGGCCCACCACCTGTTAATAATGTGTTTTGTTTCTTTATATCCTTCTTTTAAAGGTAACTATCTCATTATTTCTCACAGTGTCCATTTCCAGCACAGGGACAACGCCAGACGTTCACCAAATCAGTGTGTGTGCATGTGTAGTAGAGTGAAGGCCTAGGTAGTGTCGCCGCTCTTCTCTGTCCAGAGTTGCTGTCACCGTAGGGAGTGCAGCACTGGCCAAACCAGACTAATAACACTGGTGTTTAACCCTTCACTCCAACCTCTGTCTCCTTTCAGAAACCTTCACTCCACCATCTGTCTCCTCTCAAAACCCTTCACTCTATACCCTCTGTCTCCACTCAGAACCCTTCACTACCCTCTGTCTCCTTTCAGAAACCTTCACTCCACCATCTGTCTCCTCTCAAAACCCTTCACTCTATACCCTCTGTCTCCACTCAGAACCCTTCACTACCCTCTGTCTCCTTTCAGAAACCTTCACTCCACCCTCTGTCTCCACTCAGAACACTTCACTCTAACCGCTGTCTCCTTTCAGAAACCTTCACTCCCCCATCTGTCTCCTCTCAGAACCCTTCACTCTACCCTCTGTCACCATTCAGAACCCTTCACTCTACCCTCTGTCTCCTCTCATAACCCTTCACTCTACCTACCCTCTGTCTCCTCTCAGAACCCTTCACTCTACCTACCCTCTGTCTCCACTCAGAACCCTTCACTCTACCCCCTGTCTCCTCTCAGAACCCTTCACTCTACCTACCCTCTGTCTCCACTCAGAACCCTTCACTCCACCATCTGTCTCCTCTCAGAACCCTTCACTCCACCCTCTGTCTCCTTTCAGAACCCTTCACTCCACCCTCTGTCTCCTCATAGGAACCCCTTCACTCCACCATCTGTCTCCTCTCAGAACACTTCACTCCACCTGCTGTCTCATTTCAGAACCCTTCACTCCACCATCTGTCTCCTCTCAGAACCCTTCACTCTACCCTCTGTCTCCTCATAGGAACCCCTTCACTCTACCCTCTGTCTCCTTTCAGAACCCTTCACTCCACCCTCTGTCTCCTCATAGGAACCCCTTCACTCTACCTACCCTCTGTCTCCACTCAGAACCCTTCACTCCACCCTCTGCCTCCTTTCAGAACCCTTCACTCCACCCTCTGTCTCCTCTCAGAACCCTTCACTCCAACATCTGTCTCCTCTCAGAACCCTTCACTCCACCCTCTGTCTCCTTTCAGAACCCTTCACTCTACCCTCTGTCTCCTCTCAGAACCCTTCACTCCACCTGCTGTCTCATTTCAGAACCCTTCACTCCACCCTCTGTCTCCTCTCAGAACCCTTCACTCCACCATCTGTCTCCTCTCAGAACCCTTCACTCTACCCTCTGTCTCCTCATAGGAACCCCTTCACTCTACCCTCTGTCTCCTCTCAGAACGCTTCACTCCACCTGCTGTCTCATTTCAGAACCCTTCACTCCACCCTCTGTCTCCTCTCAGAACCCTTCACTCCACCCTCTGTCTCCTCTCAGAACCCTTCACCTCACCCTCTGTCTCCTCTCAGAACCCTTCACCTCACCCTCTGTCCCCTCTCAGAACCCTTCACCTCACCCTCTGTCTCCTTTCAGAACCCTTCACTCTACCCTCTGTCTCCTCTCAGAACCCTTCACTCCACCTGCTGTCTCATTTCAGAACCCTTCACTCCACCCTCTGTCTCCTCTCAGAACCCTTCACTCCACCATCTGTCTCCTCTCAGAACCCTTCACTCTACCCTCTGTCTCCTCATAGGAACCCCTTCACTCTACCCTCTGTCTCCTCTCAGAACGCTTCACTCCACCTGCTGTCTCATTTCAGAACCCTTCACTCCACCCTCTGTCTCCTCTCAGAACCCTTCACCTCACCCTCTGTCTCCTCTCAGAGCCCATTTCTGCCTTCACAGCCTTTTAGTTGGGTCAAAAGAAATAAAGCACTGACTTGTGAGCCTATAACAAGTCGGCTTATCTAGTATGACAATTTCTATGTAATAGTGCAGGAAAAGTGATTATTCCTCAATGTCTGTGGAAGGAAAACCATGACATCATGATAAGGGTGTATTAATAATATATGATAAATGACTGTACATAAAAGGCCACTACACCAAACAACATGGTCCTAATGACATGCAGTAGTTATGCATATTTCTGACAGACAATATATTGTATTGAGGGAGTGCTAGATGTGAGAAAGTCAAGCTGAGACTCAGTACTGTGGTTCAGTACTGTGGATGAGAACAGAAGAGAATCTGAGTTATTTGGGAGCAGGATTTGACATCCTCTACTTCCTGTCATTGGCCCGGTCGTAGGTCACATGGTGAGTGCGTGGGCAAGATAGCTGAGGGAACGTGGAATGTGTTAAAGGGGCGAGGCTCGTATGCAGTGCAGACGCCATTGCTGCTGCACACTAACCCTGTATTAACACACACACACACACACACACACACACACACACACACACACACACACACACACACACACACACACACACACACACACACACACACACACACACACACACACACACACACACACACACACACATGTAGTAGTCACAAAGGAACACACACACATGCATGCAGACACACACACAGACACACACACACACACACACATTCTCACACACACACACACCAAGTGCGAGTGAGCAGTGAATAATGCTGATGTATTCTCACATAGCCAAAGTGCTGATGTTCACATTAGTTAAGCATTCTGGTTCTGAGTTGCAGGAGCGTGAGATATGGAGCGATACAGAGGGTCGCTAGTTGGTTCAAAGTTTGAGGGGTCCGGAAGTTTGTCCCTAAACAGCTGCAGAGGAATGATATTCATGTAGGCAGGTACACGCCCACACACACATACACATGCTGTGTCTTGCATCGTGTGTCCAGCACTCAACTCTTTCCCACTGTTATAAATCACCTCTTGATGAATGAAAGTGTGCCGCCCAATGATATCGCTCAGAGGCTATGTAGACATCTCCGCCCCCTTTCTCTAGCATAGAAACACGAGCACCCTCTCTCTCTCTCTCCCTACTCCACTCCTTCTCTCTCTGTCTCACACAAAGTCCACTGTATCTCTCTATGTAGACATTGGGTTTACCTTGCTCCAATATCTTTTGGACATTTTATGGGTGTCATTGAAATCAAGACATCCTCTTACAGAAAGCCTCCAACATAAGTGTGAGAAAGGTTCAGGATTTGGGTTAGGAGTTAGGGTTAGGGTTAGGGTTACAGGTTGCTGTGAGGGTTAGGAGTTATGGTTAGGAGTTAGGGTTAGGAGTTAGGGGTTAGGGTTACAGGTTGAGGGTTGGGGGTTAGGGTTACAGGTTGAGGTGAGGGTTAGGGGTTAGTGTTACAGGTTGAGGTGAGGGTTAGTGGTTAGGGTTACAGGTTGAGGTGAGGGTTAGGGTTAGGAGTTAGGGTTAGCGTTACAGGTTGAGGTGAGGGTTAGGGGTTAGGTTTAGGGTTAGGAGTTAGCGTTAGGGTTAGGAGTTAGGGTTAGGATTAAGGTTAGGGTTAAGGATTATGGGTAAGGGGTTAGGGGTTAGGGGTTAAGGTTAGGGTTAGGTTTAGGGGTTAGGGGTTGGGGTTAGGGAAAATCAGATTTTGAATGGAAATTCTTTACGAGGATAGAAGAACATAACGTGTATGTTAGTCTGTGTCCATTCACACAATTAAGTTTGGTAGGAAATTAAATGTGCAATGGGGGGGGGTCGTTAACCCTAGAACCCCATTTGGGTTGAGAGAGTAAAATTAATGGGTGCTTTAGTTTACAGGAGGATCTGTGCAGCACACCACTGACACCCCATCTCACTGTAAGGAGATTTTTGCCTTGCCTTCCTCCACACAAGGCTCAGGTCTCTCTCTCTCTCTCTCTCTCTCTCTCTCTCTCTCTCTCTCCTCTCTCTCTCTCTCTCTCTCTCTCTCTCTCTCCTCTCTCTCTCTCTCTCTCTCTCTCTCTCTCTCTCTCTCTCTCTCTCTCTCTCTCTCTCTCTCTCTCTCTCTCTCTCTCTCTCTCTCTCTCTCTCTCTCTCTCTCTCTCTCTTCTCTCTCTCTCTCTCTCTCTCTCTCTCTCTCTCTCTCTCTCTCTCTCTCTCTCTCTCTCTCTCTCTCTCTCTCTCTCTCTCTCTCTCTCTCTCTCTCTCTCTCTCTCTCTCTCTCTCTCTCTCTCTCTCTCTCTCTCTCTCTCTCTCTCTCTCTCTCTCTCTCTCTCTCTCTCTCTCTCTCTCTCTCTCTCTCTCTCTCTCTCTCTCCAAGCGGACTTACTGAGGAGTGGCTTCCGTCTGGCCACTTGCTCAGTTTGGCCGGGCGGCCAGCTCTAGGAAGAGTCTTGGTGGTTTCCAAACTTCTTCCATTTAGGAATGATGGAGGCCACTGTGTTCTTGGGGACCTTCAAATGCTGCAGAAATGTTTTGGTGCCCTTTCCCAGATCTGTTTCTCAACTAAATCTTGTGCATGTTTTGTGTGTGTGTGTGTGTACTAGGAGGGCACCATAAGCACCAGCCATGGGCCTCCCGACACCTCCCCCTAACTGTCTCAGACTTAGCTTGGTTTCCTTTGGTGAGACAGACCTAGTCAGATCATATAAGAGACACTTAGCCTGCATCCCCAATGACACCCTATTTCCTATGTAGTGCACTACTTTTGACCAGGGCCCATAGGGTTAGGGTTAGGGTTAGGGTTAGGGTAACCCTAACCCAACCATTGGATAACAACAGACCAAGGCCCCAGAGTGTGATCATAGCCCAACCGTTGGGTAACAACAGACCAAGATCTCAGAGTGTGATTACAAGCCAACTGGTGGGTAACAACATACCAAGATCTCAGAGTGTGATCATATCTCAACCGTTGGGTAACAACATACCAAGATCTCAGAGTGTGATCATATCTCAACCGTTGGGTAACAACAGACCAAGATCTCAGAGTGTGATCGTATCTCAACTGTTGGGTAACAACAGACCAAGATCTCAGAGTGTGATTATAAACCAGCCGTTGGGTAACAACTGGCCAAGATCTCAGAGTGTGATTATAAACCAGCTGTTGGGTAACAACAGACCAAGATCTCAGAGTGTGATTATAAGCCAGCCGTTGGGGTAACAACTGACCAAGATCTCAGAGTGTGATTATAAACCAGCTGTTGGGTAACAACAGACCAAGATCTCAGAGTGTGATTATAAGCCAGCCGTTGGGTAACAACTGACCAAGATCTCAGAGTGTGATTATAAGCCAGCCGTTGGGTAACAACAGACCAAGATCTCAGAGTGTGATTATAAACCAGCTGTTGGGTAACAACAGACCAAGATCTCAGAGTGTGATTATAAGCCATATATACAGCCGGTGGGCCCGTATTTATAAAGCGTCTCCAAGGAGCAGGGATGATATACCGTCAGTTTTGCCTTTAAATTGAGATGATAATGAATAAGATTACCTGGACGGGGGGAGGAGACACTTTGTGAATTCAGCTACTCGACCTCTTCATGATGTCATAACAGTCATCCTCTTACATTATCCACTCAGGTATAATGGAAAAAAGCAGAGAATGTATCAACGTGGAGGCTGCTGAGGGGAGAACGACTCATAATAATGGCTGGAATGGAGCAAATAGAACGGCATCAAAGACCCGGAAACCATGGAAACCATGTGTTTGATATCTTTGATACCATTCCACTGATTCCGCTCCAGCCTTTACCACAAGCCCGTCCTCCCCAACCTCCTGTGGTGTCAACATAAACAATATTGTTTCTTCTATATGAATTCAAACCTGTATTCTGAATCTATAACCAGAGTGTTCGTCTCTCAAGGACTTTAGCTAAAGAATAACCATACAAGGTGTCCATCTAGAGGATCATGCAAAAGTTGCAGGCTCACTGGGGATAGGGGGAGGAGCACCCGAAGAGGAGGAGCATGATACTACAGCATCCCTAAATGACAATCTTGACCTTCACCATCTCTATTTCATGACATTCATATCTATATCTCTCTGTGTCTCTCAGACTGTATCTAAGCTTACATTCACATGTGTATTTTGCTAGCACTGATTTAGTTGACAGCTGCTTTGTTGTGTGAAGATTTTACTTGCAATTACTGTGATATGTGGTTGCCGTAAATGTGCATTTACATGTTATTCCTATCCAGAGTGACTTACACTTAGTAAGATCCATTTTGGATCTTCATGAATTAACTTATGATATGTATGTAAATAAATAGTATAGCTACATCAGTGAATGATTTGTTTCATTGTATTGCTGTTGCTCCACATTTCATCATGGTGATGGTCATGCAATCTTCGAACGTTTCACCACATTCACTTCACTACATTCACTAGTTCGCAATAGCGCTGTCACTCAGCGACTCCACAGTGAAACACGTTGACACTGTTTGTCTGTAAACAAAGTCTTTTTACATGACATGGAGATCTGCACTAAAACCTTTTAGAAGGAAATGATTGGCCTGTTTTAGTCGCGTAGTTATCGTTAGTGTAACGAGAAACAGTATTGCACAGTTCAACTGTGTGAAATACAGATTCTCTCTCTCTCTCTCTCTCTCTCTCTCTCTCTCTCTCTCTCTCTCTCTCTCTCTCTCTCTCTCTCTCTCTCTCTCTCTCTCTCTCTCTCTCTCTCTCTCTCTCTCTCTCTCTCTCTCTCTCTCTCTCTCTCTCTCTCTCTCTCTCTCTCTCTCTCTCTCTCTCTCTCTCTCTCTCTCTCTCTCTCTCTCTCTCTCTCTCTCTCTCTCTCTCTCTCTCTCTCTCTCTCTCTCTCTCTTATATATATATATATTCATAGATTTTGATATTTCAGAGAGTATAAATGTGACTGCCTATGAGTCTGCCTGTGACAGTCCGTGCTTGCTGGCTGTATCGTCCTTCCCTTGTCTACTTTGACATGTCTTTACCACCTAAATGACATTCTCAACCTTTAGCTACCCTCTCTATTCCATTACACTCATACCTCTCTTTCTCTGTGTCGCTAAGCCCATATCTAAACTAACACTCACATTTGTCTTTTAATAGCACGGATTTAGATAACAACTACTTTTTTTGTGGAAGGTTTCACTTGCAATGACTGTAGTATATGTTTGTCTCACCTGACTTAGTACAAGTCGTGCTAGATAAGAGTGTCTGCTAAATGACCAAAATGTAATGTAAATGTATGCTTGTGCCTGTGACCATCACGCTTAGTGAAATGCAAGGATACATTTACATTACATTTCGACTAGATAGTATACAGCTTATGTCAGAATTGACTTTTCATTACAGGTTTTTAGTAGAACTGATGCAGCAGGTTAACAGAATGAATGTAGCCGTTTAGGAGAGGTAGGTTTAGGCTTATGTCAAATGTTAGCTAAAATGCTAAAGGCCATGTTGTTCCTGTGCCTGCCAGGTGTAGCTTACCTCTCACACTCAAATAACATTGGGAGGGGCCTGGGCTGCTGGCTGGCTCCTCTTATTTCCCTGGCAAATGTTGTCACCACCAGTTCAGTTCCCCTCCTTCCCACCTCCCTCCCTTACTGTCACAGTCTCAAGTCAGAGAGGACAACTCCTCAGAGGATAATGGAGGCTCCTGGAAGAAGGACCTTTGTCGCTCTGTGTTTCTACACTGCACTACTTACTCTCTCAGGTAAGAGGAAGAAGAAACACACATGTTAATTGAATGTCATTTCAGGAGAAATTCATTAAATGTTTTGCGAGTGTAACCAAAAGCGTTACAATCAACATCAACATTGCCAATTATCTTTCATTAGTTGGATCCTCATCGAGCCACTAGACTGTATTTGATTTGATCAGTTATTACGCGCATGATAGAATGGTACTTCTTTAATCATAGTGTATAGGACAGAGATACCCCTATGCATGTGTGTTAATGGAAAGCGTTGATGTTCGTGTTGGTCCACAATTATTCTATGGTGGTTGACTAAGTTGTTACTACGTAGGTATGTTAGATTGCAGTAGCTACCGATATTTATTATCTGATTGCATGTGTTTATATGCGTTTTTTGCTTGGACTTTTATGGTCGTAATGAAGGGGATTTGAGCATTTCTGTAGTAAGCAAAAGAGGCAGGAAGGACACACTGGAAAGAGTTCATCAACCAGGCCTCTGCTGACTCAGTTTGGAGTCTGTCTAATCAGGGATTGACTGGGAACAGAAATCGACCCTGGCTTTTCTATCAAACTGGCCCATCAGGGACGGACTGGGAACAGAAATCGACCCTGGCTTTTCTATCAAACTGGCCCATCAGGGACGGACTGGGAAGAGAAATCGACCCTGGCTTTTCTATCAAACTGGCCCATTTCTTTCCTCAAGTCCTCCACACTGGCGCATTTGTTAGCTGGTTCGGTCCATCTGGCATTTGCCAGAATTTCCCTATGGGCAGTCCGTCCCTGTTGATGATAACAGATATCCAACCAATGGACCAAACGACCTGATAAGCCGACCCTCTGATGCCCTAACACAACAATAGAACTCACTTCAGATGGCCCATTGTCTCAGTAATCTCCACTGTCTCTTATCCAGTGGTGAAAGTAGATGTCTTAGTAAAGATTGGTCATATCACCTATAACATGTACTGCCTTTTAATGTGGCATAAACACAACCAGTCATGATGTTTTAATCTGATTGTCTAACAATCACTTCATTAAAGCTAGGCTATTGGCGCACGTTCGTCCACTCAACAAATGATTCCAGCATCCAATTTGATGAACGGAAAGAGACATCTGTTACAAAACACTTTAATGTGTAGGCCTTACTCCTGTAGCCTGAATTTATGCTTCCACTGCTTTCCGTGTGCGTCTCGGCCACTCATCTCCGCCTTGGCAAAACGTAAGTGTTCTGATCAAACCACAACGCAATTTGGAGCGTAGGCCAACCGGTTTCAAGTCAATTTGCAAATGTTTCATGCACCTGACATGCGGTAATGTTAAATTATGGTGTAATAGCATATAGTTTTCTAGGCATTTTGTGTTCATTATTGTGATAGGCTCACATTTTACCATTACGGCGTATACCCCACTATTTATTTTGCCGGGATGCCATAACGGACTGTACTGGCTTACTTTCACCCCAGCTCTTATCACCCAACAATCCCAGGCTTGGTTAGAGAAAACAGTGGCAGCAGTGGGTTCAGCACACTCTTGTCCTTCTTATTCAACCAGACTGGTCTCATCGACTAGACGTAACATACTGTAGTAAACATAAATCTGGGACACTCAAATCAGCATATGTTATGTTAGGTATGGTTGAAAAACAAAAGGAGAGCCACACACTCTAGGTGCTCAGATGCAATCATTTTATAGCCAACATTTTGTATAATGACAAACACCGTGAGTCACTAGTTTATATAGTTTGAAAGGACACACACAGGTGTCTGTAATCATGGCTGGTTGTGGCTTGATTTCATTGGTTGATTTACAGATATATAGAACATATAAACAATCCTGAATGGTTAACATCTGATCATAAATACAATTTGGCTACATTGGCCTACCAACATTATTTACAATGGTTAGCAAAAACACAACAATCAGAAGAATAGCTTCAGATCAAAGTCTACGTTAAGACCGAAGGGCACAAGGGTCTTTAAATTAAAGATCCAGGTGGCCTCTCGCGTTAACAATAAATGGTTGAGGTCACTCCCTTTCCTAGGGAAGGTGAAGTGTTCGATGCCGATATAGCGAAGGGACAGAATAGAGTGGTTTGTTTCCAAAAGAGGGCCGCAACTGGGTACGTCGAGTTTTTGCACCTAATGGTGCTATGATGCACAGAGATTCTTACCTTTAGTTCGTGCTTCATTTCAAGGACAAGTTATAAGATAAAAAACTGCCTTAGTGGTGCACGTGATAACACCTTTGATTGGGATCAGTTTCCCTGTTTGGGGGTGTTTGAAGGATCTACATTTGTAAGTGCCATTGCATTGAGAACAGCCATTAATTACACTTGTAATATTGATCCGGTAGAGGCACAAGGAGACATTGTGCAGGGGTATTTTGTGGTAAATCAAATTAATCTCTGAGATATGACTTTAGCATTTTAGCTAATTAACTACTTTTGAGCTACTTTTCAACTACTTAGCATGTTAGCTAACCCTTCCCCTAACCCTAACCTCAACTCTTTAACCTAACTCCAAATCTTAACCCTAACCTTTTAACCTAACTCCTAACCTCAACCCCTAACCCCCAGACGTTAGCTACAACAAGTTGGAAATCCCCCCCCCCCCCCCCAATTTTGGTTGTTGTTGTTAATACAGAATATACACATACAAACGACAGCATACAGAAGCACACAAACATCAACGACATCACACCTGCCCAGACCCACCTGCTCACACCCCAATCTCCAGCGCCCGCATCACTCTCCACCACATGGCATCAACCGGCACCATTTGGTTTCTCTTCATTGCCCACACACTTTCAGTAAGGAATTTGACCTTTCCATTGTGTTAGCGATGGAGGATTGGTTGATTTACAGTTTTTAAGTATACGTTCTTTCAAGATTCTTGGTATTCATAACATATTTGGGCTCCCGAGTGGCACTGCATCTCCGTGCAAGAGGCATCACTACAGTCCCTGGTTTGAATCCAGGCTGTATGACTTCTGGCCATGATTGGGAGTCCCATAGGGCGGCGTACAATTGGCCGTCATTGTAAATAAGAATTTGTTCTTAACTGACTTGCCTAGTTAAAGAGTTTAGCAAATTAACATATTGTACAAATTGTAATTCATGAACAATAATTAGGGGAATAAAAAACAGAAACAGACAAAACAAATGGAAACTGAAAAGTGGCTAGTAGACCGGCGATGCCGAGAGCCGAGCGCCACACGAACAAGGAGAGGAACCGACTTCGGCTGAAGTCGTGACACACACACACTCCCAGTGATGGCCAAACTGCTACCCGTGGCCAGCAGGCCACTCAGAGTGTGACATGGATGGGGGAAGGCTGTTTCTACTATTAGAGTTTAGGACATAACACCAGGCACAGAGTTAATCTATTGTGATGAACAACAGGGCCTGGACGTCCACTTGGAGGGAGCGAGAGAGTGGGAGAGGGAGGGAGGGGGAGAGAAGGGATAGAGGTGAGGGGAGGAACAGTGGAAGGAGGGAGGGAGAGAGAGGTGAGGGAAGAGAGAGAGGGGGGTTGAGAGACAAGAAAGAGGGAGGGAGAGAAAGAGATAGAAAGTGAGGGGGATAGAAGACAGGCATAAAAACAGAAAGGGAGAGAAAGTGATAGGGGAGCGGGGAGATACAGGGAGAGGGAGGTGGAGAAAGAGAAGGAAAGGGGGGGGGGTGTATTTACCTTTATACCGCCTAGCTACCTGCCTGCTGCTGCTTAATCTGAGCTGGCAACAACACACTTATGACATCACCCAGTCCCTTCCTAATCGTAGAAACCCAACCCTGACTTTGGAAAAATAGCTGCAAAACTTTGTTATTTTGAGAAAGAAAGACAATGTTGAAGACACCAAACCTAATGACAGTAAATGTCAGTTCATTAACAGAGTCCATTTTCTATTGGATGTCGTAACTCAAAGGTGATTGTTTTTCTGTCAGTTATCAGTGTGGGAACTGCTTGCTACCGTAATGTAAACAGAGCAACGTCAGTGTACAATATTCAACGGCTACATCATACAGCTTAAGGATGTTTGCTTTAATACCCGTTAGTAGTAACAAGACACCAGGCTTGTCATTGGCTCTAAGAATTGGGTTAATATTTGCTTACCTCAGTTTCAGGACAGAGTTCTGGATAAAGTAAATGGAATGATAGTATGCCACAGATGTGTCAATCATGTAAACGTATCTGTCACGGTTTTCTGTAGGCAAAGGAGAGTCAGACCAAAATGCGGCGTGGCTATTGCGATCCATGTTTAATGAAACAAAGTAAACACGAATCAAATACAAAAACAATAAACGTAACACGAAAACCGAAACAGCCTAATACTGGTGCAAAGTAACACAGAGACAGGAACAAGGACAATCACCCACAAAAAAAGGCTACCTAAATATGGTTCCCAATCAGAGACTATGACGAACACCTGCCTCTGATTGAGAACCATATCAGGCCAAACTAGACATGTAACACAGAATGCCTACTCAGCTCACACCCTGACCAACCAAAACATAGAAACATACAAAGCAAACTATGGTCAGGGTGTGACAGTACCCCCCCCCCCCCCCCAAGGTGCGGACTCCGGCCGCAAAACCTGAACCTATTGGGGAGGGTCTGGGTGGGTATCTGTCCGCGGTGGCGGCTCTGGTGCTGGACGTGGCCCCCACTTCACCATAGTCTTAGTCCGCCACCTTGTCCGCTTCCTTGGCCTCCTAACTATGGCGACCCTACTACATGACCCCACTGGACAGAGGGGCTGCTCGGGACAGAGGGGCAGCTGCTCGGGACAGAGGGGCAGCTGCTCGGGACAGAGGGGCAGCTGCTCGGGACAGCAGAGGGGGCAGCTGCTCGGGACAGAGGGGCAGCTGCTCGGGACAGAGGGGGCGGAAGCTCGGGACAGAGGGGCGGAAGCTCGGGACAGAGGGGCGGAAGCTCGGGCGCCTCTGGGCTGAGGGGCTCTGGCGCCTCTGGGCTGAGGGGCTCGGGACAGAGGGGCAGAAGCTCGGGCGCCTCTGGGCTGAGGGGCTCTGGCACCTCAAACGCCGGACAGGCGGGAGACTCCGGCAGCAGCGCCGGACAGGCGGGAGACTCCGGCAGCAGCGCCGGAGAGGCGGGAGACTCCGGCAGCAGCGCCGGAGAGGAGGAAGGCCCTGGCAGCTCTGGGCTGAGGGGCTCTGGCGGCCCCTGGCTGACTGGCGGCACTGGCGGCCCCTGGCTGACTGGCGGCACTGGCGGCACTGGGCAGACGGGTGGCTCAGGTGGCGCTGGGCAGACGGGTGGCTCAGGCGGCGCTGGGCAGACGGGTGGCTCAGGCGGCGCTGGGCAGACGGGTGGCTCAGGCGGCGCTGGGCAGACGGGTGGCTCAGGCGGCGCTGGGCAGACGGGAAGCTCCGGCAACACTGGGCAGACGGGAAGCTCCGGCAACGCTGGGCAGACGGGAAGCTCTGGCAACGCTGGGCAGACGGGAAGCTCCGGCAACGGTGGAGAGGAAGACTCCGGCTGCGCTGGAGAGGAGGAAGGCTCTGGCAGCGCTGGAGAGGCGGGAGACTCTGTAAGGATGAGCCGGAGAGACAGCCAAGGAGACGCACTGGAGACCAGCTGCGTAGAGCCGGCTTCATGGCACTTGGCTCAATGCTCACTCTAGCCGACAATCACCCACAAAACCCAACACCAAACAGGCTACCTAAATATGGTTCCCATTCAGAGACAATGACGAACACCTGCCTCTGATTGAGAACCATATCAGGCCAAACATAGAACTAGACAAACTAGACATGTAACATAGAATGCCCACTCAGCTCACACCCTGACAAACCAAAACATAGAAACATACAAAGCAAACTATGGTCAGGGTGTGACAGTATCTCAATCTAACTTATTCTTTCTGCTCTATGAAGCGCAGCATGAAGAGACGTAGACTGCCATCTTTACTTTTCATGTTAATTAGGACCATGCCTCAGGACTACCTGGCATGATGACTCCTTGCTGTCCCCAGTCCACCTGGCCGTGCTGCTGCTCCAGTTTCAACTGTTCTGCCTGCGGCTATGGAACCCTGACCTATTCCGTGCTTCCTGTCCAAATCCTGCTGTTTTCAACTCTCTAGAGACAGCAGGAGTGGTAGAGATACTCTCAATGATCGGCTATGAAAAGCCAACTGACAATTACTCCTGAGGTGCTGACTTGTTGCACCCTCGACAACTACTGTGATTATTATTATTTGACCGTGCTGGTCATTTATGCATATTTGAACATCTTGGCCATGTTCTGTTATAATCTCCACCCGGCACAGCCAGAAGAGGACTGGCCACCCCTCATAGCCTGGTTCCTCTCTAGGTTTCTTCCTAGGTTTTGGCCTTTCTAGGGTGTTTTTCCTAGCCACCGTGCTTCTACACCTGCATTGCTTGCTGTTTGGGGTTTTAGGCTGGGTTTCTGTACAGCACCTTGAGATATCAGCTGATGTAAGAAGGGCTATAAAAATACATTTGATTAGATTTGAATGAAAAGATCAGGGCCCTTATTCATAAAGCATCTGGGAGCAGGGGTGCCTGTCCATATAATCTTATTCATTATGATCAAGAAGGCAAAACTGATCCTAGATCAGCACTCTTACTCTGAGATGCTTTATGAGGGCCCATATTGTACCTTTGTGTGTGAGGGGAATAAAAAACAAAGACAAAACAAATGGAAAATGAAAAGTGGCTAGTAGACCTGCGATGCCGAGAGCCGAGCGCCGCACGAACAAGGAGAGGAACCCCCCCCCCCCCCCCCCACACACACACCTCGCAGAAACATATACCACTATGTACATCTAATGAAAAACATTGCAGGCTTTAAGGTAGAAAACACAATGGCCCAACACATGATGAGGTACACAAACTGGAATCTTTGCATTTGTTATTAGTGTGATAGAGTCCACACTCTGAGACTAATTTGTTAATTTCTTTCTCTCTCTATAGCTCACTCTCTTGCTCCTTCCCTCTATAACACTCTCTCTCACCCCTTCCTTCCTTCCTTCTCTATAATACTCTCTCACCCCTTCCTTCCTCTATAACACTCTCTCTCACCCCTTCCTTCCCTCCTCTATAATACTCTCTCACCCCTTCCTTACCTCCTCTATAATACTCTCTCACCCCTTCCTTCCCTCCTCTATAATACTCTCTCTCACCCCTTCCTTCCCTCCTCTATAATACTCTCTCACCCCTTCCTTCCCTCCTCTATAATACTCTCTCTCACCCCTTCCTTACCTTCTCTATAATACTCTCTCTCACCCCTTCCTTCCCTCCTCTATAATACTCTCTCTCACCCCTTCCTTCCCTCCTCTATAATACTCTCTCACCCCTTCCTTCCCTCCTCTATAATACTCTCTCTCACCCCTTCCTTCCCTCCTCTATAATACTCTCTCACCCCTTCCTTACCTCCTCTATAACACTCTCTCTCACCCCTTCCTTCCCTCCTCTATAATACTCTCTCACCCCTTCCTTCCTCTATAATACTCTCTCTCACCCCTTCCTTCCTCTATAATACTCTCTCACCCCTTCCTTCCTCTATAACACTCTCTCTCACCCCTTTCTTCCTCTATAATACTCTCTCTCACCCCTTCCTTCCCTCCTCTATAATACTCTCTCACTCCTTCCTTCCCTCCTCTATAATACTCTCTCTCACCCCTTCCTTACCTCCTCTATAATACTCTCTCTCACCCCTTCCTTCCTCTATAATACTCTCTCACCCCTTCCTTCCTTCCTCTATAATACTCTCTCTCACCCCTTCCTCCCTCCTCTATAATACTCTCTCTCACCCCTTCCTTCCTCTATAATACTCTCTCTCACCCCTTCCTTCCTCTATAATACTCTCTCTCACCCCTTCCTTCCCTCCTCTATAATACTCTCTCTCACCCCTTCCTTCCTATATAATACTCTCTCTCACCCCTTCCTTCCTCTATAATACTCTCTCTCACCCCTTCCTTCCCTCCTCTATAATACTCTCTCTCACCCCTTCCTTCCTCTATAATACTCTCTCACCCCTTCCTTCCCTCCTCTATAATACTCTCTCTCACCCCTTCCTTCCCTCCTCTATAATACTCTCTCACCCCTTCCTTCCCTCCTCTATAATACTCTCTCTCACCCCTTCCTTCCCTCCTCTATAATACTCTCTCTCACCCCTTCCTTCCTCTATAATACTCTCTCTCAACCCTTCCTTCCCTCCTCTATAATACTCTCTCTCACCCCTTCCTTCCTCTATAATACTCTCTCTCACCCTTCCCTCCTCTATAACACTCTCTCTCACCCCTTCCTTCCCTCCTCTATAATACTCTCTCTCACCCCTTCCTTCCTCTATAATACTCTCTCTCACCCCTTCCTTCCTCTACAATACTCTCTCTCACCCCTTCCCTCCTCTATAACACTCTCTCTCACCCCTTCCTTCCCTCCTCTATAATACTCTCTCTCACCCCTTCCTTCCTCTATAATACTCTCTCTCACCCCTTCCCTCCTCTATAATACTCTCTCTCACCCCTTCCTTCCCTCCTCTATAATACTCTCTCTCACCCCTTCCTTCCTCTATAATACTCTCTCTCACCCCTTCCTTCCTCTATAATACTCTCTCTCACCCCTTCCTTCCCTCCTCTATAATACTCTCTCACCCCTTCCTTCCCTCCTCTATAATACTCTCTCTCACCCCTTCCTTCCCTCCTCTATAATATTCTCTCTCACCCCTTCCTTCCTCTATAATACTCTCTCTCACCCCTTCCTTCCCTCCTCTATAATACTCTCTCTCACCCCTTCCTTCCTCTATAATACTCTCTCTCACCCCTTCCCTCCTCTATAACACTCTCTCTTACCCCTTCCTTCCCTCCTCTATAATACTCTCTCTCACCCCTTCCTTCCTCTATAATACTCTCTCTCACCCCTTCCTTCCTCTATAATACTCTCTCTCACCCCTTCCCTCCTCTATAACACTCTCTCTCACCCCTTCCTTCCCTCCTCTATAATACTCTCTCTCACCCCTTCCTTACCTCATCTATAATACTCTCTCTCACCCCTTCCTTCCCTCCTCTATAATACTCTCTCTCACAAATTCCTTCCCTCCTCTATAATACTCTCTCACCCCTTCCTTCCCTCCTCTATAATACTCTCTCTCACCCCTTCCTTCCTTCCTCTATAATACTCTCTCACCCCTTCCTTCCCTTCTCTATAACACTCTCTCTCACCCCTTCCTTACCTCCTCTATAATACTCTCTCTCACCCCTTCCTTCCTCTATAATACTCTCTCACCCCTTCCTTCCCTCCTCTATAATACTCTCTCTCACCCCTTCCTTCCCTCCCTCCTCAGAAGTAAACTCAGAGTTCATCCACGTTCCGTCCGTGCTCAATGGCGTCAAAGGGAAGTCCCTGCTCCTCTCCGTGGAGACTCACTTTCAAAATGAGGATGTTGAGATCCAGGGCAGCTGGTACCAGACCCGGCCGGGGGGCCCCAAAACCCTCCTGGTGACCTTCCACAACCATTCAGCCATCATGGTGGCCTCCATGAGACACAGGAACCGCTTCTTTTTCCAGCCCCCCAACGCCTCTCTCCTGATCCCCAGACTGGACGAGGCGGCGGAGGGGGACTATCACCTGGACCTGGATATTCACTTCCCCCAGAGACAGGAGCTTGTCAGGGTCGAGAGGACCATCCATGTCACTGTAGATGGTGAGTTGGTGGTGGACACCAGAGAATCTTATGTCAATCTCTATTTTTACATCATTGATTGACGAGCTATAGATCTTATATATGTTGTGTACATAGGCAGATCATTGTGGAATGTTGCATGTATGGAACATTTCGGCCTGGCTGCATCAATCCAATTGCCATGTACTTCGAAAGACTGAAAGACCTTTCCGGTAAATAGTTTAACGGACTGCATTACAATACTGTTTCTTTCATCAGCATACTCACTGTTCTATCTCTCCCCTTCTCCAGTACCCGTGTCCACTCCTGTTATCAGGAAGACCCCATCTTCTACAGTTGTTGAGGACAAGGAGAACGTGACGTGGACCTGCTGGGTGGAGAACGGGACCAGGGTTCAGTACCAGTGGCTGAGGACCAACATGCCCCTAGATGCTAGTGATTGCCATCAGTTCTCACAGGATAACTCTACTCTGGTGATGAATCCTGTGAGGAAAAAGGACATTGGACAGTACCGCTGCCTGGCCAGGAACCACATCAGCCAGAGACAGAGCCATACCCTGGACCTTAATGTATTCTGTAAGTACTGTAGGTCTGTCTAAAACAGCACACCCCTATTGGTCTAAAACAGCACACCCTTGTTGGTCTGTCTAAAACAGCACACCCCTGTTGGTCCACTGTTGGTCTGTCTAAAACAGCACACCACTGTTGGTCTGTCTAAAACAGCACACCCCTGTTGGTCTCTCTAAAACAGCACACCCCTGTTGGTCAAAAACAGCACACCCCTATTGGTCTGTCTAAAACAGCACACCCCTGCTGGTCTGTCTAAAACAGCACACCCCTGTTGGTCTAAAACAGCACACCCCTGTTGGTCTGTCTAAAACAGCACACCCCTGTTGGTCTGTCTAAAACAGCACACCCCTGTTGGTCTAAAACAGCACACCCCTGTTGGTCTATCTAAAACAGCACACCCCTGTTGGTCTGTCTAAAACAGCACACCCATGTTGGTCTGTCTAAAACAGCACACCCCTGTTGGTCTGTCTAAATCAGCACACCCCTGTTGGTCTAAAACTGCACACCCATGTAGGTCTGTCTAAAACAGCACACCCCTGTTGGTCTATAAAAGCACACCCCTGTTGGTCTATAAAAGCACACCCCTGTTGGTCTGTCTAAAACAGCACACCCCTGTTGGTCTGTCTAAAACAGCACACCCCTGTTGGTCTAAAACAGCACACCCCTGTTGGTCTGTCTAAAACAGCACACCCCTGTTGGTCTAAAACAGCACACCTCTATTGGTCTATCTAAAACAGCACACCCTGTTGGTCTAAAACAGCCCACCCTTGTTGGTCTGTCTAAAACAGCACACCCCTGTGGGTCTGTCTAAAACAGCACACCCCTGTTGGTCTAAAACAGCACACCCCTGTTGGTCTAAAACAGCACACCCCTGTTGGTCTAAAACAGCACACACCTGTTGGTCTATCTAAAACAGCACACCCATGTTGGTCTAAAACAGCACACCCATGTTGGTCTGTCTAAAACAGCACACCCATGTTGGTCTGTCTAAAACAGCACACCCATGTTGGTCTGTCTAAAACAGCACACCCCTGTTGGTCTGCCTAAAACAGCACACCCATGTTGGTCTGTCTAAAACAGCACACCCATGTTGGTCTAAAACAGCACACCCCTGTTGGTCTAAAACAGCACACCCATGTTGGTCTAAAACAGCACACCCCTGTTGGTCTAAAACAGCACACCCATGTTGGTCTAAAACAGCACACCCCTGTTGGTCTAAAACAGCACACCCCTGTTGGTCTAAAACAGCACACCCATGTTGGTCTAAAACAGCACACCCCTGTTGGTCTAAAACAGCACACCCCTGTTGGTCTAAAACAGCACACCCATGTTGGTCTAAAACAGCACACCCATGTTGGTCTAAAACAGCACACCCCTGTTGGTCTGTCTAAAACAGCACACCCCTGTTGGTCTAAAACAGCACACCCATGTTGGTCTAAAACAGCACACCCATGTTGGTCCAAAACAGCACACCCCTGTTGGTCTAAAACAGCACACCCATGTTGGTCTAAAACAGCACACCCATGTTGGTCTGTCTAAAACAGCACACCCATGTTGGTCTGTCTAAAACAGCACACCCCTGTTGGTCTGTCTAAAACAGCACACCCATGTTGGTCTAAAACAGCACACCCCTGTTGGTCTAAAACAGCACACCCCTGTTGGTCTAAAACAGCACACCCATGTTGGTCTAAAACAGCACACCCATGTTGGTCTAAAACAGCACACCCCTGTTGGTCTGTCTAAAACAGCACACCCCTGTTGGTCTAAAACAGCACACCCATGTTGGTCTAAAACAGCACACCCATGTTGGTCCAAAACAGCACACCCCTGTTGGTCTAAAACAGCACACCCATGTTGGTCTAAAACAGCACACCCATGTTGGTCTGTCTAAAACAGCACACCCATGTTGGTCTGTCTAAAACAGCACACCCCTGTTGGTCTGTCTAAAACAGCACACCCATGTTGGTCTGTCTAAAACAGCACACCCATGTTGGTCTAAAACAGCACACCCCTGTTGGTCTAAAACAGCACACCCATGTTGGTCTAAAACAGCACACCCCTGTTGGTCTAAAACAGCACACCCCTGTTGGTCTAAAACAGCACACCCATGTTGGTCTAAAACAGCACACCCCTGTTGGTCTAAAACAGCACACCCCTGTTGGTCTAAAACAGCACACCCATGTTGGTCTAAAATAGCACACCCATGTTGGTCTAAAACAGCACACCCCTGTTGGTCTAAAACAGCACACCCCTGTTGGTCTAAAACAGCACACCCCTGTTGGTCTAAAACAGCACACCCATGTTGGTCTAAAACAGCACACCCCTGTTGGTCTAAAACAGCACACCCCTGTTGGTCTAAAACAGCACACCCATGTTGGTCTAAAACAGCACACCCCTGTTGGTCTGTCTAAAACAGCACACCCCTGTTGGTCTGTCTAAAACAGCACACCCATGTTGGTCTGTCTAAAACAGCACACCCCTGTTGGTCTAAAACAGCACACCCCTGTTGGTCTAAAACAGCACACCCATGTTGGTCTAAAACAGCACACCCCTGTTGGTCTAAAACAGCACACCCTTGTTGGTCTAAAACAGCACACCCATGTTGGTCTAAAACAGCACACCCATGTTGGTCTAAAACAGCACACCCCTGTTGGTCTAAAACAGCACACCCATGTTGGTCTAAAACAGAACACCCATGTTGGTCCAAAACAGCACACCCCTGTTGGTCTAAAACAGCACACCCATGTTGGTCTAAAACAGCACACCCATGTTGGTCTGTCTAAAACAGCACACCCATGTTGGTCTGTCTAAAACAGCACACCCCTGTTGGTCTGTCTAAAACAGCACACCCATGTTGGTCTGTCTAAAACAGCACACCCATGTTGGTCTAAAACAGCACACCCCTGTTGGTCTAAAACAGCACACCCATGTTGGTCTAAAACAGCACACCCCTGTTGGTCTAAAACAGCACACACCTGTTGGTCTATCTAAAACAGCACACCCATGTTGGTCTAAAACAGCACACCCATGTTGGTCTGTCTAAAACAGCACACCCATGTTGGTCTGTCTAAAACAGCACACCCATGTTGGTCTGTCTAAAACAGCACACCCCTGTTGGTCTGTCTAAAACAGCACACCCATGTTGGTCTGTCTAAAACAGCACACCCATGTTGGTCTAAAACAGCACACCCCTGTTGGTCTAAAACAGCACACCCATGTTGGTCTAAAACAGCACACCCCTGTTGGTCTAAAACAGCACACCCCTGTTGGTCTAAAACAGCACACCCATGTTGGTCTAAAACAGCACACCCCTGTTGGTCTAAAACAGCACACCCCTGTTGGTCTAAAACAGCACACCCATGTTGGTCTAAAACAGCACACCCATGTTGGTCTAAAACAGCACACCCCTGTTGGTCTAAAACAGCACACCCATGTTGGTCTAAAACAGCACACCCCTGTTGGTCTGTCTAAAACAGCACACCCCTGTTGGTCTAAAACAGCACACCCATGTTGGTCTAAAACAGCACACCCATGTTGGTCCAAAACAGCACACCCCTGTTGGTCTAAAACAGCACACCCATGTTGGTCTAAAACAGCACACCCATGTTGGTCTGTCTAAAACAGCACACCCATGTTGGTCTGTCTAAAACAGCACACCCCTGTTGGTCTGTCTAAAACAGCACACCCATGTTGGTCTAAAACAGCACACCCATGTTGGTCTGTCTAAAACAGCACACCCATGTTGGTCTGTCTAAAACAGCACACCCATGTTGGTCTGTCTAAAACAGCACACCCCTGTTGGTCTGTCTAAAACAGCACACCCATGTTGGTCTGTCTAAAACAGCACACCCATGTTGGTCTAAAACAGCACACCCCTGTTGGTCTAAAACAGCACACCCATGTTGGTCTAAAACAGCACACCCCTGTTGGTCTAAAACAGCACACCCCTGTTGGTCTAAAACAGCACACCCATGTTGGTCTAAAACAGCACACCCCTGTTGGTCTAAAACAGCACACCCCTGTTGGTCTAAAACAGCACACCCATGTTGGTCTAAAACAGCACACCCATGTTGGTCTAAAACAGCACACCCCTGTTGGTCTAAAACAGCACACCCATGTTGGTCTAAAACAGCACACCCCTGTTGGTCTGTCTAAAACAGCACACCCCTGTTGGTCTAAAACAGCACACCCATGTTGGTCTAAAACAGCACACCCATGTTGGTCCAAAACAGCACACCCCTGTTGGTCTAAAACAGCACACCCATGTTGGTCTAAAACAGCACACCCATGTTGGTCTGTCTAAAACAGCACACCCATGTTGGTCTGTCTAAAACAGCACACCCCTGTTGGTCTGTCTAAAACAGCACACCCATGTTGGTCTGTCTAAAACAGCACACCCATGTTGGTCTAAAACAGCACACCCCTGTTGGTCTAAAACAGCACACCCATGTTGGTCTAAAACAGCACACCCCTGTTGGTCTAAAACAGCACACCCCTGTTGGTCTAAAACAGCACACCCATGTTGGTCTAAAACAGCACACCCCTGTTGGTCTAAAACAGCACACCCCTGTTGGTCTAAAACAGCACACCCATGTTGGTCTAAAATAGCACACCCATGTTGGTCTAAAACAGCACACCCCTGTTGGTCTAAAACAGCACACCCCTGTTGGTCTAAAACAGCACACCCCTGTTGGTCTAAAACAGCACACCCATGTTGGTCTAAAACAGCACACCCCTGTTGGTCTAAAACAGCACACCCCTGTTGGTCTAAAACAGCACACCCATGTTGGTCTAAAACAGCACACCCCTGTTGGTCTAAAACAGCACACCCATGTTGGTCTAAAACAGCACACCCATGTTGGTCTAAAACAGCACACCCCTGTTGGTCTAAAACAGCACACCCCTGTTGGTCTAAAACAGCACACCCCTGTTGGTCTAAAACAGCACACCCCTGTTGGTCTAAAACAGCACACCCATGTTGGTCTAAAACAGCACACCCCTGTTGGTCTAAAACAGCATACCCATGTTGGTCTAAAACAGCACACCCCTGTTGGTCTAAAACAGCACACCCATGTTGGTCTAAAACAGCACACCCATGTTGGTCTAAAACAGCACACCCCTGTTGGTCTAAAACAGCACACCCCTGTTGGTCTAAAACAGCACACCCATGTTCGTCTGTCTAAAACAGCACACCGTTGGTTGGGGAAGGAAATGAATGGCAACTTCTCATACTTTATTTTCCCCATTTTAAAGAAGTACAAAGACTTTACATCGTCCTGGCCTTCTATGAGTAATCTCAGTATGTAAATCCATCTCACCCCTGGGCACACATTGTGCAGATATGGCATTTGCATGTCTGACAGACGTCCAGTGTTCTGTGGCGATACTATCGTTGCAGTATCGCTATCGTGATGCTGTTGCGTTAATGAAACCAGGCTGGTCCTGGCAGGTTTGGAGATTGTTGGATGTTGTTGACATATAATATGTTTGGACATTAGCCCGTCCTACAGTTGAAAATGTTATCTTCCAACAAGACAACAAATGTTGCAGTACGTCAAAACAGTTCCATGATGATAAATGCAGTTCGTAATGGTTGTATTTATAGATGCAGTTAGAGGAAAGTGATTCATTAGATGGGACCTCTTTGTCTTAACATCTAATGTAACACCCATGTAGCTGTAATATCACGTTACCTTCTACATTATTGCTCATACAGGTAGAGTTTATTATCCTATTGTGTATTTCTATCAGCAGTTATATAAATGAGTATGTTACGCTGATGGCTACTGACAACACACTTCAAGTTGGAATTGCAGAGACAGGCAGAAACTGAGAGAAGATAATTACAAATCATTTACAGATGTTATTTCGTTGATACATGGTTATTCTTCATCTTACTAAGGAGGACCCCAATGATCCCTAGGCCCGACTTCGAGAAGCACTTCCCTAACCCATTTCAGTATCACGTCGCCATTGTCATTTTTGAGGATATGAGGTTTCATTATAAGCCCCCATCTAATAAGTCCAGTTTGTTTTCATATCAACAAACCCGATGTGCAAGCTAATGTGATGACCACAGTGACTAGTAGCATATCCTAGCAACTGAGGCACACTGCTCTAATGTCAGCTTTGTTTTCAATATACGACGGCCATTTCACAATGGCAAAACGCCTTCGCTAGAACCTGAATGGCGTTGCGGCCATATGGCGTTGCTTCAGGCGGACACTCTGATGGCAAAAATAAATCAAAATACAGTAATTGCCACCTGTTCAGCTAAAGGACGTGAGACGACCTGGACTACCACTCGTCCCTGTAGCAGTGAAACCACTCTATGTCTTGTAACCTGATTTGTAGTGGCGTAAAGCTTAATAAAGAGTAGCTCAGATGTGCGAGTGCTTTTTGAATTTTAGTGGAGAAGAGCCAAAAGCAGCCTTACAATAGGACGACATGTTTACTCAGTTAATGAGATTCTGAATTATTGATGATAAAACAATTAATCTTAGCTGCCAACGGATCCTAGGTTTACCACAGTCCCAATAGAGTTTGAAGTTGATTATAGTGTTTGTGACAATATGAGCCCCTCTGATATCTTCCAGATGGTCCTTACAACCTGGCTGTAAAGTCTGACCATGGCCTGAGGACCGGGGAGGTCTTCACAGTGAACCCTGGTGAGCTGGTGTTCTTCGACTGTCAGGCCGACTCCAACCCTCCCAACAGCTGTATGTGGATCTCTAAGACCAACAACGCCACTGAGGTCATCACTGTGGGACTGCGCCTGGAGGTCACCTCATACAAGCTGGCCCAGGCCGAGGAGTTCCTGTGCAGGGCGTATAACAATGTGACCCAGAAGCAGGATGAGACCCAGTTCACCCTGGTGGTGGCCAGCCTGGGGACAGGTGGGTAGAGCTGGGCTGCTGTCCTGGTGTGCTGGAGGGAACGAAGGAGGGACTGGGGACACACACACACACACACACACTCTGGCCTGGGTTGCTGACGTAGCGTAGGTGGGACTGAGAATCAGGTCTGGGTACCCACTGTGCACCTTATCATGCCATAAAGTACCAAGGTGAGGAAGAGGAGAAGATGAGGTGTGCTGTCAGAGGGACAAAGGGACAAATGCTACTGACATTTGAAACCTAAATGGTGTGTATACTATAACCTTTTCTAAATGGGAGCAGTAGCCTTGAATGCAGATAGTCCAAAGTAAAGGTAACTTTAGAACAGAACCAGGTAATTCACCCACACACAGTGAATCATAAATATTGTATTTCTTCTCAGTTGCTATGTGCCTGGCCTGTGTAAAAGTCCACTGGCTCCATAGGAGAGTAAACAGAGAAAAATAACAGCTGGTCTCATTGTTGACCACGTTTTACTGCATGTGTGGAGTTTCTATGTGTAGGTGGTTTCAATCTCCAAATGGGCAAACATACACACAATCTTGGCTACTGTATAGCAAGTGACATTGTTGAAAATATAATATATTGAGAAGTATCTAAAAATGTTATGAACAAACTAAACTTACTAACTGTCCACCAGGTCTGAGTTGACAAGTTTACTCTTAGCTTGGACTCTATTCCCCAATGTGTAGCATTTAGTCACAATACCTGCAGGGCCTGTTTCTCAGTCACAGATTAAGCCTAGTCCATGACTAAAAAGCATTTAATTTAAAAAATCTCTATTAAATACAATAGCTAGCTTTTTAGTCCAGGATTAGGTTTAATCAGTGTCTGGGAAATCGGCTCTGTCTAAGTTTTAAAATGTTATTCTGAATGTAGAGTTATTCTCTTTTATTTGTAGGAAAGGAGAGCTATGTCCAGGAGAGCAACTCATTCTCTCCTCTGGCTGCCATCACTCTGTCCTGTCTGTTCATTACTGGCTGTATGTTACTGATCTACTTCATAAAGACCTGTCATCATCCCAAGAGAGGTAGATGTTACGGCCCACTTTATAAGTCTCAGGGTGACAGCAGCAACTGTGACCACAGAACACACACTACTACTGTAGACACTAGATTTTAAAGTTTGATCAGAGTACAGTAAATGTAAATTATCTGCAAATGCTATGTCAAACTGAAACAGGATATAGGAGAAAATAACGTCTTCTGACTCTCTATATCATTTGTGTTATTGATGAAGAGCAGGACTCTCTATATCATTTCTGTTATTGATGAAGAGCATGACTCTCTATATCATTTCTGTTATTGATGAAGAGCATGACTCTCTATATCATTTGTGTTATTGATGAAGAGCAGGACTCTATATAATATCTGTTATTGATGAAGAGCATGACTCTCTATATCATTTGTGTTATTGATGAAGAGCATGACTCTCTATATCATTTGTGTTATTGATGAAGAGCAGGACTCTATCATTTCTGTTATTGATGAAGAGCATGACTCTCTATATCATTTCTGTTATTGATGAAGAGCATGACTCTCTATATCATTTCTGTTATTGATGAAGAGCATGACTCTCTATATCATTTCTGTTATTGATGAAGAGGATGACTGTCTATATCATTTCTGTTATTGATGAAGAGCATGACTCTCTATATCATTTGTGTTATTGATGAAGAACATGACTCTATATAATTTCTGTTATTGATGAAGAGCATGACTCTCTATATCATTTGTGTTATTGATGAAGACCAAAAAGTATAATCTTATCTTGTTTCTTTTACAGTTCTCATGAACATCTATAACAGGTAAGAGCATTACTGATCCCGGCTTACACATGAATAAAGACCTCTGTCTAGGTAGCCTACATCCAGTAAATGGGTTTAATTCCAGTTGATTTGCCTCTACCATGCAGACCTTTGACAGAACCGAAGCGCCCACACTGTTCAGGTAAGTCCCCTCTCTCCGGCTGCACTGTTTACTGTATACCTTATAGCCTTACATTCCTGCCTGTTGTTAGGCAGTGTCGTGGACATAGCCTTAGACAAACAATACTCTTCATAAAAGCTTCACCAGCATAGAACAATTACAGTAATCATACTTGTTTGACTTGTGCAGGCATATTTGTCCATTAGCTTGGTTGGTAATCTCTTCACATTTCAGTTGGATTCGTCTGTGCTTTAGTGGACTGAGTTCAATACATTTAACTGTGGTGGGGCAGTATTCGGTTTTCCCCAAACCAAAAGTGACACGTACTAAATCAAATATTTTACTGGGAACAAGAAACAGGAAGTAAGTGGAGAGAGAATAGAACATTGACAGGTGAAGATATAAACTATTAACTACATTGTACTTGCAGGTCATGAGGATGCAACTGAAGACTTTGGCATCTATGAGTTTGTCTCTATACCTGGGAAAATGGAATCTACACAGGTATGTTGTATGTCTTGCAACAATGCAGCTTGGTACAAAAGTCCTAGTTTTCTGTTGTTACACCTCTTTCATATTGTTGTGACCCTCGCTAATGAGCCCATGTTACAATCCCCCCATAGGGGTTAACCCTATTGGAGGAATACGTAGCATGTTTGCCTTTAACGCGTGCGACCCAGGTTCTATTCCCAACCCCACCGTTTGCTATAACATGTAGTGTCCCTAAATGTGTTTGTTTTCATTTCCCAGGCATCAAGCAGATCTCTGGCACACCTAGAGTCTGTCCAGGATTTGCATACCACCATCTATGATGTCATTCGGCACATCCCTGAAACTCCCACCCTGGCTAACCAAAGTCTGCTGTTGAAGCAGTGTGAAGCCTAACTAGAGACCAGAATATTATTAAAGATACTTTCTGAGTCCCCAAGTGGAACCATATTCTCTGTATAATGCACTATGTTTGACCAAAGCCCTATTTCTAGATAGGGAACAGGGTGCCTTTTGGGACACAGTAAACATTGTAAACATTGTGTAAATGAACTCCAGTGAGGTTTTCCTCCTGACAAGTGTACATACCTTCACCAAAGTCCCAATCACTTCTCTGAAATCCCATGGACATTATTCATCAATGGATGAATCCAAAGAGCTTTAATGTGTGAATAAGATATACTGTATTTTTCTCTTGTGCTATTTCAAGCTCTCTCTCTCTCTGGAAGTGGGCAAGTGGGCAAGTATGAATGAATTATCACATTGAAAGCAAGATACTGTCTGATGGCTGTGTTGTCAAACATAATTTTTTAGCATGTAAATACATCTATTCTACAGTGCATGCAATTACTTTCTTTTTTTTTCAAGAAATTACATTTTGTTTTACTGAATAAGTCCTATTTATTTCCAAGTAAACGGATGATGGTCCTCTCTTTCTGATTGTAGCATTTTTTATCTTGATATTGTCAAATACACTCCATCGGAGGTTGAAATGCCAGGTGTGCTGTTGCCTGTCTGCAAAGTATCGTACAGTCTCCTGATACAGATATGTGCTTTTTGGATTTTAATAAAGATTTATAACAATTTGATTAGACTCAAAGAGAGCAGCATCTTTCCATAATTAAATATGATGTGATAGGCCTGGTCTGGTGTGATCTGGTCTAGACAGGTCTTGTGTGGTGTGGTTAGAGAGAGGGAGTGACAGAAGGAGGGTTCAGCATGTGGCACTGTGCCTTCCATCTGCTCCTGCTGACTCATAATCTCGAATAGTGTGTGTGTGTGTGTGTGTGTTTGTGAGGAAGAGAGAGGGAGAGTGGTGAGGTGGGAGATGGAGAGAGAGAGAGAATCTTAATTGAGATTCATGACTCGGGTAAAAGCAGACCAACTGCAAGAACATCTTTAGCTGTGTCAAGTGTGTTAGTTTATCCCCAGTAAGTGCTGGAGAGTTTGTTATAATATTGACCAAATGCATTCTGCATTCAGAGTGTATTTTATGATGTCGGCTCCCGTTAGGAAGTCCATCTGTCTCTCTGTATGTTTTACGGGAGGATCCACTCAATACAACTGCATGACAAACAGCACTGGTGCCTGGAGGCAGCACCTCTCCTCACCTTCATTTGACAGGGAAATACTGGAGCGTCATTAAGCAGGAACTAGATTAGGTTGTGTTGTTTTAAACCAGGCTTTACTGGACCAGGTAGGCCTAATAGTGTTTGGTGCTTGAGATGATGTGTTCTAAGAACTCTTCAATTAACCCCATGATTTTTTAAACATGCCTGTAGCAATTCAATTACTATCCTATTTAATTAATGAGTTAAGGAAGATAGGCTACATGATCAACATGCTGCATTATGTGATAGGCTACTACCACACACACACACACACACACACACACACACACCTATTTATGGCCTTATGACAATTGTCTCTAACCAAAAGACCACATCACTTACAGAAAGTAGCCTACTATTGTCATTACTATGTTCAGGTGAGGTTGCAGGAGACACCTTGAAGTCAAATTGTATAGTTAACCTTCTACTATACAATTCTGGAAAGCCACAGGAATGGCAGTAGCCACAGGAATGGAGGCACAGTACAGTATGTGGCTTTAGTAAATGGAAATGTCCTGATCTTCAATGAGATACATATCTGTATATTTGTTCTAAACCTGTGGATTAGCATTCACTTCTACTCAGCTGGAACAGCATTAAATAAACAACTTCACGCACATTTTTTTGTAGAAAACTTAAATAGAAAATAAACAAATTACTGTTTTTGACAGCATGAGAAAAAAACGTCACGCTCTGTAGCACCCATTGAACTACACTTCCCACATCTAGCAAGAAATAATAACGTGATAGATAACTAACATAGCCTCTCTCTCGCGGAGAGCAGGAGCTGAAACGTTGATAGCATTATCATCTAAAATGAACCGGTTATCTGTTGGACAAAACGTTATTTTACGATGCAGAAGATAAAGTCACTTATGGCCCGGCAGGTAAGTGAACAAAGTCCCCGAAGCCTGTCAAACGCCTTGCACTGACACAGCCGTAGCATGTTAGCCGTGTAACGTTAGCTTGCACTGCAGTTGACATCTGATCCGATAACAATATACTTGGTAACGATGATCTTGGTCTATTTAAACCACAGAACAAGATCCCAGTTAAGATATAGATTGCTGTCTCATTGAAGGAGGAAGTATGTTTTTAATTACATTTTTATTTAACAGTAACATGCAAAACATTAACATAACAGACAGGGATTCCACAAAGAAAGAATAGGAGAAAAAAATAACACAAATTTACATCATATCAATTCAAATACAGACATGTAGCAAATACATTTAAAAACATTTTTAAAAAAAGAAAATACGTTTTAATAACCCTAAATAGTTTTCCAAATCAGATAAAAAAGAAAAGGGCCTTTTTCTTCATAAATGAAAAATGTTCCTAATAAAGAAAAGAGATTTATGACATATTCACGTTCAATTGTGGAATCTGTGTAGTAAAATAATATGTCAAACGTAGACATTTCAATGGTTGTTTGCAATTTTAGGCCAAGATATAGTTTTACATCAGTCCAGAACACTTCACTATATAAACAATGACAGAATAAGTGATCAATAGATTCAGTTTCTAGTTCACAAAAACTGCATTCACTGGTAACATCAGGTATATATTTAGAAATCAAGCTACTATACTGATATAATCTATGGATAATCTTAAAGGAGATCTCCTTTACTTTATTGGTCACCATACATTTGTGTGGAGTGAGCCAAGCACGACGCCAGTTTACATCAAACGATGAAGCCCAACAAAATATCGCAGAGGGAATAGACTTCCTGTAGAAAATATCCCTTAATAAAAAATGGTTTAATTTCGTATCTAGTAGACCAATGCCATTCACCTGGATATCGCTTACAATTGGAGATATTCCAAAATATGCATTATTCTGAAGTAACGTTTTTATCCCACTAGGTATAGCTTTAATAACAGTGTCATAATCCTTGCTTGAAACCTCAAAGTCCCACTAATATTAACTAATTGGCTGACAAAGGACAGCGTTTTTCGAGAACCAGTTACGGTAAAATAACATCTTGTTTCCATGCAATATCGACTTATTGTTCCATATAAAACATTTATGAGGTGAAAAGTTGTGTTTATACAGCAAAGCCCAGCACATTGCCCACCACTGGCTTCAGGTGATCTACAAGACCCTGCTAGGTAAAGTCCCCCCTTATCTCAGCTCGCTGGTCACAATAGTGGCACTCACCTGTAGTAAGTGCTCCAGCAGGTATATCTCTCTGGTCACCCCCAAAACCAATTCTTCCTTTGGCCGCCTCTCCTTCCAGTTCTCTGCTGCCAATGACTGGAACGAACTACAAAAATCTTTGAAACTGGAAACACTTATCTCCCTTACTAGCTTTAAGCACCAGCTGTCAGAGCAGCTCACAGATTACTGCACCTGTACATAGCCCATCTATAATTTAGCCCAAACAACTACCTCTTCCCCTACTGTATTTATTTATTTATTTTGCTCCTTTGCTCCCCATTATTTCTATTTCTACTTCGCACATTCTTCGACTGCAAATCTACCATTCCAGTGTTTTACTTGCTATATTGTATTTACTTTGCCACCATGGCTTTTTTTTGCCTTTACCTCCCTTATCTCACCTCATTTGCTCACATTGCATATAGACTTATTTTTCTACTGTATTATTGACTATATGTTTGTTTTACTCCATGTGCAACTCTGTGTTGTTGTATGTGTCGAACTGCTTTGCTTTCTTGGCCAGGTCGCAATTGTAAATGAGAACTTGTTCTCAACTTGCCTACCTGGTTAAATAAAGGTGAAAAAGAGGAAAAAAAATTAAAGCCTGCTTGTGAAAAGCCGCCAATTTCACAGAAAGTTTACCCACAATATATGGACATTGTAGTAAAAAATGAAGCCCTCCGAACTTCTGAAAAACAAAATGAGGTATAATATTCCAGAAACTATGAGGATGTTTTATGTACCTTTTAACCTAGTTGACCTTTGATATCTGATTGAAGAGAGTGAAGTGTAAGACATTTAGACTGCCATCACAAACCCTGTTGGTGATAACATCTCTTTTTATCTTATGTGGCTTGTTTTTCCACATGAAGTTGTACAATAACCGATCTAAGGTACAGCAAGTGGATTTGGGAATGTCAATATGTGAAAAAAAGAGGATGCACGAGATAGCCCCTCAGCTTTTGATAAAAGCACCCTTCCTTGAATACTTAAATCCCTCCCTAACCATGAGGATATTTGTTGTTGTTGACAGATTCAGATACAGGGTTCAAATTAAGGCCATTCACATCCTTAAGATTTTTACACCGAGGTAGGTTAAAGTATATTTTACAGAGATGTTACAATCTGCTGGATTGACGGCACCTTTAGGAGGAAGCATGTTAGCTAGCTAGCTAGCTTTCTCGCTTGCAAGGTACAGCCGTGCTCTGAGTGACTGAGAAGTTTATCATTAGCCAGCAAGAAGCATGTTAGCTAACTTGCTAGCTTTCTCGCTTGCAAGGTACAGCCGTGCTCTGAGTGACTGAGAAGTTTATCATTAGCCAGCAGCAAGTAACATTTAGGCGAAAACAATGGACAAGTTCTCAACTTGCAGCAAGGTAATGTCAGCTTGCTACTAGGTACAGTGCCTTGCGAAAGTATTCGGCCCCCTTGAACTTTGCGACCTTTTGCCACATTTCAGGCTTCAAACATAAAGATATAAAACTGTATTTTTTTGTGAAGAATCAACAACAACTGGGACACAATCATGAAGTGGAACGACATTTATTGTATATTTAAAACTTTTTTAACAAATCAAAAACTGAAAAATTGGGCGTGCAAAATTATTCAGCCCCCTTAAGTTAATACTTTGTAGCGCCACCTTTTGCTGCGATTACAGCTGTAAGTCGCTAGGGGTATGTCTCTATCAGTTTTGCACATCGAGAGACTGAAATTTTTTCCCATTCCTCCTTGCAAAACAGCTCGAGCTCAGTGAGGTTGGATGGAGAGCATTTGTGAACAGCAGTTTTCAGTTCTTTCCACAGATTCTCGATTGGATTCAGGTCTGGACTTTGACCTCACTGTGCAAGCGATTCAGATGAAACTTTTTGGTAAAAACTCAACTTGTCGTGTTTGGAGGACAAAGAATGCTGAGTTGCGTCCAAAGAACATCATACCTACTGTGAAGCATGGGGGTGGAAACATCATGCTTTGGGGCTGTTTTTCTGCAAAGGGACCAGCACGACGGATCCGTGTAAAGGAAAGAATGAATGGGGCCATGTAACATGAGATTTTGAGTGAAAACCTCCTTCCATCAGCAAGGGCATTGAAGATGAAACGTGGCTGGGTCTTTCAGCATGACAATGATCCCAAACACACCGCCCGGGCAACGAAGGAGTGGCTTCGTAAGAAGCATTTCAAGGTCCTGGAGTGGCCTAGCCAGTCTCCAGATCTCAACCCCATAGAAAATGTTTGGAGGGAGTTGAAAGTCTGTGTTGCCTAGCAACAGCCACAAAACATCACTGCTCTAGAGGTTATCTGCATGGAGAAATGGGCCAAAATACCAGCAACAGTGTGTGAAAACCTTGTGAAGACCTCTGTCATTGCCAACAAAGGGTATATAACAAAGTATTGAGATAAACTTTTGTTATTGACCAAATACTTATTTTCCACCATAATTTGCAAATGAATAAATAAAAAATCCTACAATGTGATTTTCCTGATTTTTTTTCTCATTTTGTCTATCATAGTTGAAGTGTACCTATGATGAAATTTACAGGCCTCTCTCATCTTTTTAAGTGGGAGAACTTGCACAATTGGTGGCTGACTAAATACTTTTTTGCCCGACTGTAGTGTTACTCCCAGCTATCCACAAACAGTGTTTTAGCTACTGACCTAAAACAGATAGCTCTCCCTCAGTATGGTAGTTACTTCCAATAGACTGTTCCTGTACATTTCTACATTAAATCATTGTTGGTTACCTGTAATTCTTAGCATTTTCATTTGTCACTGTAACCTAGCACTAGAGGACAGTGTGACATGCAATATGAGTGTTGATCTGTGTCACAACATATCCTTTGAATGAACAGCTCAGGTTGAGAACACACAAGAGGAAGGCTATTACATTTCAGTCTTAGATTTAGCCAGGGTCTCCTGCAGACTTAAGGCAATTTGCTAAAGTACGAAACACTAGGAGTCACTAGGAGTCACATGCTTTATGTAACCACTGTCTTTCAGGTGTACATCATATTCACATTGAGCTGCCTTATCATATGTCTCTAGTCCTTCAAGGCTTGTTACATCGTTGTCCTACATCACACTACAGAGAAGCCAAGTGTCAGAAAGATTGAGGTTGGTCATTCACCAGACAACAGTCCTCATGTCAAGGACAGCAATCAGGATAATGTATAGGGTAGCTGTCCTGCTGAGGCAGTATTTCAGCGTTTTGGACGGGAGAGTGAGCCATTGCTTAGAAAATGCAATCAGTCGCTGTTAGCCATGAGGGGCAGTCATTAGCCACTTGTTCGAATTCAATTTGTCAAGAGCGCTGCTTGAAGCAAAGAATGTCACAATGCCCTGTTTATAATGTTAGTCACTCTTCAGGAGCCGCACCAGCCACTTTCCTTTGACTTTGCTGTTTAAGCTCCAGCTGAATAGAACTTGGAACGGGACCAACCCCATTACCCGCCATACACGGTGATGTTGATTCAACAAGACATTTCATTTCCTCTGTTCTGAGCCTGTTATTAACTTCCACAGTTCATTTTCTCCTGTCTGTGTGGGTCGGTGACTGCCGACTGCTGAAAGGTATAGATCTATTTTGGCTGTCAAGGTTTAGCCTATGTGAATGATGTCACATTGAACGCATAGGCAGTGTCTGCCCCAAATGGTAACCTATTCAGTTTATAGTGCACTATATTTGCCCTATATTTGTCCAGGGCCCATAGGCCCTACTTGTATTTTAATACTGTTGTTGGAGTGGATTATAAAACATAAAAAAATCCTACGCCATCCTTTCGTTTGCACATAAAGAAAACTACACCAAATCAACTGCTTGAAATGGTGTTCTGTTCATCTTTGTCCTTGACTTTCGTTTAAGGGTAGAACAAGGCAGCGCTGAAAGAGATTCTTCAATGCTGTCCCTCCAAAAAGACTGTCTGTTTAGGAAAAATATCCATTCATTAGAGGAGTCTAGTCAGCCTAAACACAGAGACACACACACATGACACAAACAACACTTAAGCTAGCCTACTTCACAAACAAATACGTTTTAGCTTACATTTGTCTTGTACCTTTGAATGTGGACATAGAGCCTAGTCTACAATCCTAGTAGTGAAAAATGCTGTTGATGTCAGGCGGCTTCTTGCAGGAACTGATTTCAACATGTCACATTAAGATAAGAACATGCATTTGTATGCAGCGTAATCAGTCGGTGAAAGAAAGCCAAGGGAAAAGGTAACATGATTAAGGCAAAGCTCTATAACGGCTTTCCTGACTCTCTAATAGTGATCAGCTGCTGGTGGACTAACTGGATTACATCCTGGTACTTTACTATATATTGAACAATGTAGGCTTCCTGCTTCTGAAACAGTCAAGGCTTCTTCCAAGCATGTTAGGTGGTTGATAGGCTTGCCTCTCTCTTGCCTCGGTGCTTAATGGAACTTTGAACACCATTTATCACCTATAAGGCTTAGAGACAATTTATGCTTGATCTGAAAATGTGGTCGGCGGTGCCATATGGTTGGTGTGATGCAGTTGGAGGCACGCAGAGGCCAAATCGAGCTCGGTACTGCATCGCCGCGCGCCTCCCAAATGTTGTAACAATGCGGAGGACTCCGTATAGCTCCGCATTGACATGATTGGTTGACAGTAGGTGAGGGTGGGAGGTCCAGTATAAACACAAACTCACTTCCTTCACAACAGCTCTGCTCAGCGACACGCAAGAAGTATACATGCCCTGACTTCTACAGAGGCCGTGTGTTGGTCGACATGTGGGCTTCAATGTGCTATGAAGGAAAGAGGGAAAACATGTTCATTTTTTTGTATCCACCCCTTTACACCCACATACACCTTTTCCAGGGAGTATGTATGACTTGGCATTGCTGCTTGGAGAAGAGGGTCAAACAAAGATGTGGGGGGGATTTGCATACATTAGGGAGTTCAAACCATACTATTCACATAGCTCAAACTGGTTTGGCTGTGGATCAAACCATTAATCTCCCCCTGGTGTAGTAGCATCTGGCTATCTCTAGGGAAGAGGAGTGCTGCTGAGTTTGATTGACGGATGCTGCCATCCAATGAAGACTCAGATCGATGGGCGGGTCTAGATGAATTTATCCAGTACCTGCTGGGAGCAGCGGGTCAGAAGGTGGCCATTTTAGGATTAGTGTGACCTTACAAGGCTTTGCTAGCCTGAGTTTTAGTCTGTTTCTGCTCTCTTGACATTTGTCATGACAATGAGTGAGATAGCTACAGCCATTTCACATGTCTAGGAACGGAAGTGGCAATACTGATTGTTATCTGCAAATTCTGTCTTTCTCCATATGCTTGTTTTTCTTTTTTCAAAACTGACCTCAGATCAGTGTTTAGGGGCATCTTCATCCTACTCCTTCACACAGTGGGGCTGGCTTTCAGATCTAGACTATTGTAGGTTTCTGCATCCCAAATGGGCCCTGTTTAAAAGTAGTGCACTACAAAGGGAATAGAGTGCTGTTTGGGATGTAGGCATATTCCTTTAAAGGAGGTCAGTTCTTATTCGCTGACAGATAAGTGTTATTGTTGCAGGTGTCTCTCTTTGTAGCCCTCAGAAACTTTTATGCCTCTTGCCTTTTCTGGGGCTCTTTATGTGTATGACCTACTCAACTCACTTCTCTGACGAAGCAGCTGAGCCAATATAGTAGAATTCCTTTGATATTCTTCTTTTTTTTAAACTCAAAACCTTTTCTTCCCTACTATATTTTAAGAGATGCTTTTGTGGGCACTCAAATAATTCACTGACATTTAATCTAGGCTCCACAGTACCATGAAGCGACGGGCATTGCCATTGATTACAATTCACTTATTTCAAGCTCATTGTATATGCATCCAAATAATCTCTCCTTCCTCCTGAAATGAACACTTGTTCACTAAAAGCATTGGATTGGTGATGGCATCTGCAAGAGTTAGTTTCCATATAGCTTTCAAATCCATAAGAGGAAGTGATCAAGTGCATACTTCGGGAGAAAGGAGAGATTATTCGAATGCACCCAGTTCCATGTTCGCTAGTTCTCTTATCCACCACTAGGTGTCCCTCTGACATCATGTGTACTGCAAAGCTCAACGTCTTGGTGTTCAGTAGTTACCACAGTCACAAAGTCATGAACCTCTGCCTATTTCTTCTAACCTTCACCCAGCCTTAACCACAATGCTAACCTTATGCCAACCCTAACCTTTAAATTAAGACCAAAAATTAAATTGGATATTGCCATTTTTGACTTTGGGGCTGTGGAAACAGAACATCTGAACCATTTACATCAAACTGACTAGAAGAAACAAGGGAAGCTTCTGGAAAATCTTAATAATTATTATGAAATTAGTAAATTATTGTTGTTGAAAAAGCCATTTATCTAGGTCTTTTGACATTCAATTGAATAGAAAGGGGGCGGCAGGGTAGCCTAGTGGTTAGAGCGTTGGACTAGTAACCGGAAGGTTGCAAGTTCAAACCCCCGAGCTGACAAGGTACAAATCTGTCTTTCTGCCCTTGAACAGGCAGTTAACCCACTGTTCCTAGGCTGTCATTGAAAATAAGAATTTGTTCTTAACTTGCTTTCCTAGTTAAATAAAGATAAAATAAAAAGAAAGTCGGTGTACAATATGCTAATAGCGTTGTATTGAGTTATTTATTTATTTATCATAGCCCTCCTTGCAAGTGCTCAAACGAATTAAGTTATTGTGGGTTTTGCTTGTGATGGATAGGTCAGCGGGATAATCTTAGCCTCTGTTGTCAGAACACCGCTCACAACATGGCCTCTGATTCTCTTTGATATCCCGTTAGATGACACTAGTTAACCCATTGCTCAGGAACAGATGAGGACATATAGTATGATGACCAATTAAGCTAGGGATGAATGAATATTCAGAATTGCTCTCATCGTGACAATGACATTGTTTTAATAATTGTTGCTTGAGTAGAATGTGAATTGATTGAGGAAATAATCGAACGCACACACACACGCAAACAAACACACTCCTCTCCCACTTAGTCACCTGGTATTGCTGCTTCTGACACTCACCAAAAAAGGAACCCCTTTGTCTGCTGCTTGATTTGCTCTCTGCATTCAATAACCAATTCATCTTTTGAACAGCCTTTGATAAGGCTCATTAAGCAGCCTACTTTTCGGTGCAAATGGCTTTTTAATTTCCCTTTCTGCCCATATTGAGGAGGAACTGCACGATGATGAGACTTTTTTAATTTGGACAGAGGAGTTCTCATTGTTTGGTTTTAACCCATCACAGTAAATGTGATCAAAGCTTGATGGTTATGAGTGTTCTAAGAGCCTCTGCTCTACAGGGTTCAGGGGGAAGGTTTGGGTTGTGTTTGTGTCTCTGAAGCAGAGTGGAGGCTCTTAATGAGTCATTCAGTTAGGTTGATTTAGTTGTCTTCTATACCTTTTTAAAGAGAGGGGGAGAAAGAGAGGGAGGAAAAAAGAGAGATGAGAGAAGGGCTCTATCGACCTGGAGTTTTCTGAGAGACGCAGCTCACTTCCTGTCAATTTGGATGTCTGTCTTTTTCTTGTCGTTTTTTCTCTTTCTCTTTATCAGCGAGCGATGACTCATTCAACCACTATCCCTCCCTCCATAATTTCCCACCCACCCACACACCTCCCTCCTACCCTCCATAATTCATAATTTCTCTAGGCAGAAAATAGACCTTATATCTCTGGTGTGGATGTGATATAGGCCTAGCTGTCAGTCCCTATATCTCTGGTGTGGATGTGATATAGGCCTAGCTGTCAGACCCTATATCTCTGGTGTGGATGTGATATAGGCCTAGCTGTCAGTCCCTATATCTCTGGTGTGGATGTGATATAGGCCTAGCTGTCAGACCCTATATCTCTGGTGTGGATGTGATATAGGCCTAGCTGTCAGACCCTATATCTTTGGTGTGGATGTGATATAGGCCTAGCTGTCAGACCCTATATCTCTGGTGTGGATGTGATATAGGCCTAGCTGTCAGTCCCTATATCTCTGGTGTGGATGTGATATAGACCTAGCTGTCAGACCCTATATCTCTGGTGTGGATGTGATATAGGCCTAGCTGTCAGTCCCTATATCTCTGGTGTGGATGTGATATAGGCCTAGCTGTCAGACCCTATATCTCTGGTGTGGATGTGATATAGGCCTAGCTGTCAGACCCTATATCTTTGGTGTGGATGTGATATAGGCCTAGCTGTCAGACCCTATATCTCTGGTGTGGATGTGATATAGGCCTAGCTGTCAGTCCCTATATCTCTGGTGTGGATGTGATATAGGCCTAGCTGTCAGACCCTATATCTCTGGTGTGGATGTGATATAGGCCTAGCTGTCAGTCCCTATATCTCTGGTGTGGATGTGATATAGGCCTAGGTGCCAGACCCTATATTTCAGGTGTAGATGTGGTGCAATAGGTGAAGGTTAATCAGCCCAATGGATGAGCTCTGAGAAATCAATTGATCCTCCGCTGGTTCCCATATATATTCTAGAGAGTTCTCTTCTCTCACAGAGCTCCTGCTTCCTTCCTTCCCACAAGGGTGTCCCAGCAACCACCCAATGTTTCCCGCTGGAGTGTTAATGACCTTACTGATGCATCTATTTCTCTCTCTCTCCCTGTATGTTTCTCTCTCTCTCATTCTCTCTCCACCCCCTCTCCCTTTCTCACCACCTCTCTCCCCCACCCCACCTCTCTCTGATATCTCAGGAGGAGTTGAGGGAGATGAGGGAGCATCCCATCGACCCCCAGGCGGAGCAGGAGATCATTAACAGCATCCAGGAGGTCTACTACTCTGACGACTCCTTCGACATGGTGCAGCACGAGCTGGAGGTGAGTCAGTTAGTTAGTTAGTTTATTTAGGCCCACTGTTCACTACACGCTTAGAAAAAAAGTTTCCTTATAGAACCAAAAAGGGTTCTATTGCATGCTTCATATATGGCACACCTAAAAGTTCTACACATTTATTTTTATAAGAACCCTAGAGGATATTCTTCACTGAACCAAAATAGTTTCAAATAGAGCCCTGTAATGGTGCCATTTATGAATTATGGCTACTACTCTTAAACAGTATTTTTTGTTGTTGTTGCTAACAATATAATTTTATGAACAATTAAATAAATAAGTATACCAGAGAGTCTGTTCTAACCCCAAAAATATATAAAGTATTTTATTACAGTAGACTAAAAACAGTTGCATGCATTTGTGAATTGCGGTTTATTGATTGTTCAGGTTAGTTATTCAAAGGTCTCTTTTTGTTATTTAATTTTAAAACGAAAATGCTTGATTGCATTTCAAAGCATGAATGTATCTTGTGCTGTGTGATGGCATGAAGGAATGAATGACTGAATGATTGATACAGTAGCCTATATAAGTATTGAAATATAGACCTAAGGAAGTTACGGTATTAAGACTAAACAGGATGCGCTCTTAGGCCTACTGCTCGATGGCGGTTATACAAGGCTGCTATACAAAGCCTACTAATGATAACGACATGACTTATTATTATAATGATCGTAATAATAACAATAAGAAGGAGACCATGGTAAAGAAGGCTATATGAGCGAAAGCTGCTTGTATATTATGTGTGACTGACAGGTGCTGTTAGTTTACAATATCATTTTTCTGCCTGTTTGGAACAGTGTAAACACAAAATAAATAAGTAATACCAATCTGTTCTAATGATACAAATATTAAAAACAGCCAAATCTGTTAAATTGCTTTATCCGACATTTTGCCGTTGCATGAGGCTTGGTGCTCATGGAATCAGTAGGTTATTAATCAAACAGGCAACATAAGCAATATCTGTCTTATTTCTGTAGATATATGTGAATGATTTATAAAGCCAGGGACATTTAACAGTTAGGCTGTTGATTATAGACCTAAGTTGGGGTTTGCTCTCTTATCAATTTCCGTAGACAATTAGGCTAAGCCCTTAATCGCACGGGACTAGTATTACTATAGAACTGTCACGGCCGTCGAAAGAAGTGGACCAAAGTGCAGCGTGGTGAGCGTACATTTTCCTTTTATTTAAAATGTCACCAACAAAACAACAAACGAAGAAACAACCGTGAACTTACAGGGCTATAGTGCCACTAACAAAAGTAAACTACCCACAGAGACAGGAGGGACAAAGGGCTACCTAAGTACGATTCCCAATTAGAGACAACGATAGACAGCTGTCCCTGATTGAGAACCATACCCGGCCAAAACATAGAAATAAAGAAACCTAGAAAACAAAAAATAGAATGCCCACCCCACATCACACCCTGACCTAACCAAATAGAGAAATAAAACGGCTCTCTAAGGTCAGGGCATGACAAGAACGTTGGCTATGTCATTATTACCCCAGAATGTCTGTTATTCCATGGCGACGATGCGGAAGGGATTTGTTTTTTTTCCAAACTGCCCCCTGTAATTCTTAATTTTCCCCCAATAAATTCACAGTTATGACAGAAGCCTGGAGGTTTTTATTCTATGCGTGAAGATATTTCAACAAGTCCAGGCGATCGGGCCACACTGATAACTTCAGCTTGGTTCCCAAGTTTCTTAAACAAACCAAACCATCTTTGGTATTGTATAGCCATATTATTTGAATTGAGGAAGTGTGATCATAATCATTAGGATATTTTAGTGATCCACAGTAGACATCCTAAATGCCCGCCAGCCTTCAGATGTGCACTTGAGATGCGTTTTAAGGCTATGGATGCATAAATTAACTTATCATTTACAACTATTTAGGTCAGTTGCTGCTTTGCGATCTATTTACAGCAAGGGTTACATTAAATAGGCGCAAGATCTTTTACTGATACATTTGGCAATATTAAATTCATACGCACAAAACATTAAAGTTGGTAGATGTAGGCCCTTCATATAAAGTTATGGGCAGCATTCATTCAATTTATTGAATCAGTTATTGTTTTCTTGATCAAACCGTGAGCAATACATGTCAAACTCAGACATTTCTCTCAAAACACAGGGATGTCGAATCGCACGGGACTAGTATTATCAGAGGAACTTCGAGTTCACAAAAAAACATTATTCTGGCTGGAATTATTACTCTCCTGCCATGTACAAATTACTGCCATGGCAGATTCGGACGGCACTAAAATTACAATTACAGATGTGTTTTGTGCTTGTGCACATAATGACATTACCCGACCACCCCCAGTAAAACTAATCTAATCCCAATAGGGCTTTAGGTAAGGGCTGTTTCCTCATCTCTCCTGCTGGTGCCTCCGCAGCTTTAAAACTAATCCAATCCCAATAGGACTTTAGGTAAGGGCTGTTTCCTCATCTCTCCTGCTGGTGCCTCCGCAGCTTTAAAACTAATCCAATCCCAATAGGGCTTTAGGTAAGGGCTGTTTCCTCATCTCTCCTGCTGGTGCCTCCACAGCTTTAAAACTAATCCAATCCCAATAGGGCTTTAGGTAAAGGCTGTTTCCTCATCTCTCCTGCTGGTGCCTCCGCAGCTTTATTCTCCATCCCAATATGCTGCTTCATTTAGCACCAAAGAAATGTATAAAAGTGACTGCCTTGACTAAAGAAATCTTGGTCGACCAAACAATCGCCCAGTTGACTAAACGGGGTCAGCCCTACACCAAGCAGTTTAGTCTTCTCAACTTGCTCAATTTCTACATTATTCATTGCAATACTTTGTTGAGATCCAGGGTTTAGTGAATGATTTTCCCCAAATACACTGCTTTTAGTTTTTGAAATATTTAGGACTAACTTATTTCTCGCCACACATTCTGGAACTGACTGCAGCTCTTTGTTAAGTGTTGCAGTGATTTCACTTGCTGTGGTAGCTGCTTTGTAGAGTGTTGAGCCAGTGGCAGGTCATTAGTAAAGATTGAAAAGAGTAAAGGGTCTAGACACCTGCCCTGGGGAATGCCTGATTCTTCCTGGTGTCATGACGTTGCCCTCTTTGGGTACAGCAAGCCCATCCCCCTCTCCCTGCCTCCCCCTGCCTCATTCAACTGGGCTGCTGTGGTCCGAGAGAGGAACAAAGGAATTTCTTCCACCTCACAGAACTGGAGGTCCGAACAAATTTCATGTTCCGGAGAAGGTAAAAAAGATTGGTGAAGCATCCAGCTACGAGCTGGTCCGTTTGTTACATTTTGGGGAAGCTCATGGGAGACGGTGTGGCCACATTTTTTATTTATTTTTTATTTCACCTTTATTTAACCAGGTAGGCTAGTTGAGAACAAGTTCTCATTTGCAACTGCGACCTGGCCAAGATAAAGCATAGCAGTGTGAGCAGACAACAAAGAGTTACACATGGAGTAAACAATTAACAAGTCAATAACACAGTAGAAACCAAAGGGGGAGTCTATATACAATGTGTGCAAAAGGCATGAGGAGGTAGGCAAATAATTACAATTTTGCAGATTAACACTGGAGTGATGAATGATCAGATGGTCATGTACAGGTAGAGATATTGGTGTGCAAAAGAGCAGAAAAGTAAATAAATAAAAACAGTATGGGGATGAGGTAGGTGAAAAGGGGTGGGCTATTTACCAATAGACTATGTACAGCTGCAGCGATCGGTTAGCTGCTCAGATAGCTGATGTTTGAAGTTGGTGAGGGAGATAAAAGTCTCCAACTTCAGCGATTTTTGCAATTCGTTCCAGTCACAGGCAGCAGAGTACTGGAACGAAAGGCGGCCAAATGAGGTGTTGGCTTTAGGGATGATCAGTGAGTTACACCTGCTGGAGCGCGTGCTACGGATGGGTGTTGCCATCGTGACCAGTGAGCTGAGATAAGGCGGAGCTTTACCTAGCATGGACTTGTAGATGACCTGGAGCCAGTGGGTCTGGCGACGAATATGTAGCGAGGGCCAGCCGACTAGAGCATACAAGTCGCAGTGGTGGGTGGTATAAGGTGCTTTAGTGACAAAACAGATGGCACTGTGATAGACTGCATCCAGTTTGCTGAGTAGAGTGTTGGAAGCCATTTTGTAGATGACATCGCCGAAGTCGAGGATCGGTAGGATAGTCAGTTTTACTAGGGTAAGCTTGGCGGCGTGAGTGAAGGAGGCTTTGTTGCGGAATAGAAAGCCGACTCTTGATTTGATTTTCGATTGGAGATGTTTGATATGAGTCTGGAAGGAGAGTTTGCAGTCTAGCCAGACACCTAGGTACTTATAGACGTCCACATATTCTAGGTCGGAACCATCCAGGGTGGTGATGCTAGTCGGGCATGCGGGTGCAGGCAGCGACCGGTTGAAAAGCATGCATTTGGTTTTACTAGCGTTTAAGAGCAGTTGGAGGCCACGGAAGGAGTGTTGTATGGCATTGAAGCTTGTTTGGAGGTTAGATAGCACAGTGTCCAAAGACGGGCCGAAAGTATATAGAATGGTGTCGTCTGCGTAGAGGTGGATCAGGGAATCGCCCGCAGCAAGAGCAACATCATTGATATACACAGAGAAAAGAGTCGGCCCGAGAATTGAACCCTGTGGCACCCCCATAGAGACTGCCAGAGGACCAGACAGCATGCCCTCCGACTTGACGCACTGAACTCTGTCTGCAAAGTAATTGGTGAACCAGGCAAGGCAGTCATCCGAAAAACCGAGGCTCCTGAGTCTGCCGATAAGAATATGGTGATTGACAGAGTCGAAAGCCTTGGCAAGGTCGATGAAGACGGCTGCACAGTACTGTCTTTTATCGATGGCGGTTATGATATCGTTGAGTACCTTGAGTGTGACTGAGGTGCATCCATGACCGGCTCGGAAACCAGATTGCACAGCGGAGAAGGTGTGGTGGGATTCGAGATGGTCAGTGACCTGTTTGTTGACTTGGCTTTCGAAGACCTTAGATAGGCAGGGCAGGATGGATATAGGTCTGTAACAGTTTGGGTCCAGGGTGTCTCCCCCTTTGAAGAGGGGGATGACTGCGGCAGCTTTCCAATCCTTGGGGATCTCAGACGATATGAAAGAGAGGTTGAACAGGGTGGTAATAGGGGTTGCGACAATGGTGGCAGATAGTTTCAGAAATAGAGGGTCCAGATTGTCAAGCCCAGCTGATTTGTACGGGTCCAGGTTTTGCAGCTCTTTCAGAACATCTGCTATCTGGATTTGGTTAAAGGAGAACCTGGAGAGGCTTGGGCGAGGAGCTGCGGGGGGGGCGGAGCTGTTGGCCGAGGTTGAAGTAGCCAGGCGGAAGGCATGGCCAGCCGTTGAGAAATGCTTATTGAAGTTTTCGATAATCATGGATTTATCAGTGGTGACCGTGTTACCTAGCCTCAGTGCAGTGGGCAGCTGGGAGGAGGTGCTCTTGTTCTCCATGGACTTCACGGTGTCCCAGAACTTTTTGGAGTTGGAGCTACAGGATGCAAACTTCTGCCTGAAGAAGCTGGCCTTAGCTTTCCTGACTGACTGCGTGTATTGGTTCCGGACTTCCCTGAACAGTTGCATATCACGGGGACTATTCGATGCTATTGCAGTCCGCCACAGGATGTTTTTGTGCTGGTCGAGGGCAGTCAGGTCTGGGGTGAACCAAGGGCTGTATCTGTTCTTAGTTCTGCATTTTTTGAACGGAGCATGCTTATCTAAAATGGTGAGGAAGTTACTTTTGAAGAATGACCAGGCATCCTCAACTGACGGGATGAGGTCAATGTCCTTCCAGGATACCCGGGCCAGGTCGATTAGAAAGGCCTGCTCACAGAAGTGTTTTAGGGAGCGTTTGACAGTGATGAGGGGTGGTCGTTTGACTGCGGCTCCGTAGCGGATACAGGCAATGAGGCAGTGATCGCTGAGATCCTGGTTGAAGACAGCGGAGGTGTATTTGGAGGGCCAGTTGGTCAGGATGACGTCTATGAGGGTGCCCTTGTTTACAGAGTTAGGGTTGTACCTGGTGGGTTCCTTGATGATTTGTGTGAGATTGAGGGCATCTAGCTTAGATTGTAGGACTGGCGAGGTGTTAAGCATGTCCCAGTTTAGGTCACCTAACAGAACAAACTCTGAAGCTAGATGGGGGGCGATCAATTCACAAATGGTGTCCAGGGCACAGCTGGGAGCTGAGGGGGGTCGGTAGCAGGCGGCAACCGTGAGAGACTTATTTCTGGAGAGAGTAATTTTCAAAATTAGTAGTTCGAACTGTTTGGGTATGGACCTGGAAAGTATGACATTACTTTGCAGGCTATCTCTGCAGTAAACTGCAACTCCGCCTCCTTTGGCAGTTCTATCTTGACGGAAGATGTTATAGTTGGGTATGGAAATCTCTGAATTTTTGGTGGCCTTCCTGAGCCAGGATTCTGACACAGCAAGGACATCAGGGTTAGCAGAGTGTGCTAAAGCAGTGAGTAAAACAAACTTAGGGAGGAGGCTTCTGATGTTGACATGCATGAAACCAAGGCTTTTTCGATCACAGAAGTCAACAAATGAGGGTGCCTGGGGACATGCAGGGCCTGGGTTTACCTCCACATCACCCGCGGAACAGAGGAGTAGTATGAGGGTGCGGCTAAAGGCTATCAAAACTGGTCGCCTAGAGCGTTGGGGACAGAGAATAAGAGGAGCAGGTTTCTGGGCATGGTAGAATATATTCAGGGCATAATGCGCAGACAGGGGTATGGTGGGGTGCGGGTACAGCGGAGGTAAGCCCAGGCACTGGGTGATGATGAGGGAGGTTGTATCTCTGGACATGCTGGTAGTAATGGGTGAGGTCACCGCATGTGTGGGAGGTGGGACAAAGGAGTTATCAGGGGCGTGAAGAGTGGAACTAGGGGCTCCATTGTGAACTAAAACAATGATAACTAACCTGAACAACAGTATACAAGGCATATTGACATTTGAGAGAGACATACAGCGAGTCATACAGTAATCACAGGTGTTGAATTGGGAAAGCTAGCTAAAACAGTAGGTGAGACAACAGCTAATCAGCTAGCACAACAACAGCAGGTAAAATGGTGTAGACTAGGCAACGGGGCCAACAGATAGAACAAACAAGCAGAATGGAGTACCGTGATTAATGGACAGTCCAGCGTGCATCAGCTATGTAGCCAAGAGATCAGTGTCCAGGGGGCAGCGGTGGATGGGGCAGGGATGCTGGCCTGGCGAGTGTTATCCAGGTAAAAAAAAAACTAACAATGACTAAATAGCTTGTAGCTAGTTAGCTGGTTAGCTTCTGGAGGTTCTTGAGTGTGTTCTAAAAATAAATAAAAAAATTATAGCGATTCCGTATCACATTGGGTGAGGCAGGTTTCCGGAAGGTATAAACAAATTAAAAGTCAAAAGAGATAGAAAGTAAATATGGGTCCGGTGAGCGTTTGAGACGCGGCGATTCAGGCGGTTAGCAGGCCTGTGCTAACAAGCTAACAGTTTGTAGGCCCGGGCTAGACAAGGTAGCAGTTAGCGGGCCGGAGCTGGACAAGCTAGCAGTTAGCAGGCCGAATTAGCAAGCAGGGAGATAGCGAGGGCTAGAGAGTTAGCCTTTGGGGGACGTCGCGATGGGGTGAGTCTGTTTATTCCTCTTCATGCGATGACATCGGTAGACCGGTCGTGGGCCCGGGTATTGTAGCTCAGGAGTATGCTACGGTGGTAGCGCAGGTGCTACGGCCGGGCTAGCTTCAAGCTAAGTGGGTGGAAACGCTAGCCAGGAGTAATCCGAGGTTGCGGTTTAGCTAGATAGCTAGTTGCTGAAAAATCCAGCTGAAAGATGTTCCGTTTGCGGTGGGAATCCGGGGATGAAAAATAAATAGGTCCGTTGTGCTCTGGTTAAAGTCGCGTTGTACGAACAGGCTTTCCGAACTACAGGTTAGCTGATGACCGGTTAGCTGGAGACCGCTAGCATACCCGCTGGTTAGCTGGCTAGCTTCAGTTGAGGGGTCCCGAAGTAAATATAAATACTTTAGGAAAAATAGCTACATTGGGTGAGTCGGGTTGCAGGAGAGTATTTGGAAGCTTAGGGTTTAGCAAAATGTTTTCAAAGAGATATGTGGAGAAAATATGTAAAAAACGAAAAATAAACGATATATACAGGGACACGACAAGACAGGACGACCTACTGCTACGCCATCTTGGAGACGGTTGTATAAGATGAATGAGTGAGTATGATACTGTTTGTATAATTCTGTGATGTGACTGTTTTGGACTGTTTAATGAAGGAAATTCTAATTCCCTTTTGAGTTTAACTAAATCAGAGGACCGCCCCTGAGCCCAGTTAGGGTCAGGCATCCTGGGACAGCCCCTTTTCTGCAATTCCGAATAAAACTCAACTTTGAGAAATTCTCAACCTGACCATGTTTCTCTCAATCACGGGAGTACAAAGGTTGTAGACCATTGCTGAATCTTTTAACCATACCACGTGGTTAAACTCTTAGACTATCGATACCGACAGAATAAGAACAAGTCTTTGATATGAATTACTAGCCTGCAGCTAGGAATTTGGTATCATTGAACGCGAAGAACGACAACCGCCGAAACATCTATCTATAACGAAATGAATGAATGTCACTGAACTATCCCCTCTAACCAAGACAGAGAGAGAGACGGACAAAACTCTCCAACAGAAACAAACTTTTCAACAAAGATCCCCGACGACACACTGAGCGCAAATATATATATTGATTGCAATTGTTCCCGAATGAGTGAACGTTCATGTGCAAAGGATTAGCACTTAAATTGTTATAATGATCAACTTTGTAGTGTCTAACAAGCCGCGATGCCGGTTTAGCCCACTAGGGCACATTCCTACAACAAGCCGCGATGCCGGTTTAGCCCACTAGGGGCACATTCTCCTATCATTTCTTGTAACCATATTTACTTTGTTTGTTTGTTTATGCATTTCTGTGAATTACCTAGTTAGTAATAAATAAATGATTTAAGACAATTGATGTATGGATGACTCATAGTGAAGACTGGGTTTGTGTAGATAACCAACAATTTAGGACGTTTGGAATGAGACTAATGTGAGGTAAAGTAAATCATTCAGAAAATCAGAAGACTATTGATCAGATATGAAAATATCTGAAAGGTTATATTAGGAAATTATAACCTTGTAATCTGAATATTTTCCTTGGTGCCCCGACTTCCTAGTTAATTACGGTTACATGATTAATCAGTCTAATCGCGTAATACTAATTACAGAGAATCTTTGATAAAACTAAGACTTCAATTGCAGAGGCTTCCATTAAAGGACAACCTCTGTGTTCTGTTAGACCGGTAACTGTCCATCCACAATATAGCAGGGATGTAAAGCCATAACACACAAGTTTCAGCATATTATGATCTAGAATGTCAAAACCTGCACGGAAGTCTAACAAAACAGCCCCAACTTTTTATGATCAATTTCTCTCAGCCAATCATCAGTCATTTGTGTAAGTGCCGTACATGTTGAATGCCCTTCGCTATGAATGTGTTGAATATCTGTTGTTAATTAGTTTACTGTGAATCAAATCAAATCAATATTAATTTATATAGCACGTTTCAGACATGAATGTAACGTTTAAAAAACTATGAAAATAAAAACTACACAACAAACATGAGGATAAAAAAACTGAAAAAAATAACAATAAAAACTGAACAACTACAAAAGCACCCTAAGGAAAAGCAAAGCAAAGCAAAGTGTGTTTTAAGATCTCTTTTAATTATGTTCACAGTTTCGCCCCACCCCAGATTCTCTGGCAGGCCATTCCAGAGGCTGGGGGCATAGTAACTAAAGGCTGCCTCTCCATGCGTCTTGGTCCTAGGCTTTGGGATAGTTAAAAGACCAGTGCCAGAGGACCGAGGGACCTACTTGGTACATATCTCAAAAGCATGTCTGATATGTTTTGGGGTGAACAATCATGGGTTGATTTCAAATCCAATGGAATATTCTTAAAATGTATTCTAAATGTCACAGGCAGCCTGAGATAGAAACAGCTGCACTTGGCAATGTTCCTCAGGTGGTAAAAAGCTATTTTTGTCACATCCCTAATGTGTGATTCAAAATTTAGTTCAGAATCTAAAATGACACCTAGGTTTTTACCTGGTGTTTTACCTTTATTGCCCACGATTTAAAATGTGCAGCCAGATTCTCTGTGCTTTGGCTCCAATAATAAATAGCATTGTATCTGATCAAACACAGTTTTATCTTATAGTTTACTGACGGTTGGTAACAGGCTGATTGGTCAGCTGTTTGAGCCAGTAAACAGGGCTTTACTATTCTTGGGTAGTGCAATGACTTTTGCTTCTCTCCAGGCCTGAAGGAACACACTTTCCTGTAGGCTTAGATTGAAGAGATGGCCAATAGGAGTGACAATATCGTCAGTTTGTTGCTGGCATGTCATGTCTAAATTTACTAATCTTACAAATGAAAAAATCATTGAAGTAGTTGGCAATATCAGTGGGTTTTGTGACGAATCTGATTCAATGGATGATGTAGCCAAGTTTGTCTTTTTGCCCAAAGTTGAATGTAAGGTGCTCCAAAGCTTTCTTTATATAATTGATCTGTTTCACAGTACTGTTTCTTCTTTTTGTTTAGTTTAGTCACATGATTTCTCAATTTACAGTACGTTTGCCAATCAGCTGTGCAGCCAGACTTATTTGCCATCCCTTTGCCTCATCCCTCTCACCCATACAAATGTTCAATTCCTTATCAATTCACTGGGATTTAACAGTTTTTACAGTCATTTTCTGTTTCCTATGCACTAGCTTAGGTCGTCTTTGGAACTTTGGTTTTCCTAGATATGGCTTTTGTTTTATGATCACTAAATCTGATGGATTTGGATACTTCTTTACAGCAGCATTAGTAAAGATGTGATCAATACATGTGGATGGTTTCATTCCTGTGCTGTTTGTAAACACTTTGGTAGGTTGACTGATAATCTGATCCAGGTTGCAGGCACTGGTTACAGTTTGAAGCTTTTTCATGAGTGGGCATCTTGATGAAAGCTGGTCAATATTTAGGTCACCCAGAAAATATAGCTTTCTGTTGATATCACATACATTATCAAGCATTTCACACACATCCAGATACTGACTGTTTGCATTTGGTGGTCTATAGCAACTTCCTACAAGACTGTTTGCATTTGGTGGTCTATAGCAACTTCCTACAAGAATGGGTTTTAGGTGTAGCCATATTACTTCAACAGAATTTGACTTGAGATCCTCTCTAAGCTTTACAGGAATATGACTGAATATAAACTGCAACACCTCCCCCATTGGCATTTCTGCCTTTCCTATAGATGTTATCACCATGTACTTCTACTACTGTATCATCAAAGCTATTATCTAAGTGAGTTTCAGAGATTGTCAGGATTTGAATGTTATCTGTTACAAGCAGGTTTTTGATTTCATGGACCCTGTTCATGTAGGCTATATTTAGCACTTCTGGGATTCTTAATTTTTTTATTGCTTTACTGGGAGGGTGATATTTATGTTTAAGCTGATAGTGCAGGGTGAGCTGCACACACTTGGCTTCCTAAAACTGCCTAATTGCTAATAGTATAACTGATTCATAGCCAGTAGAAAAGATTCATAGCCTGTTTGGCATATCCCATAATAAAAATGTTTTATTTGAAAGAGTTAGCTGGCTAGCTTGTAAAGTGGCAAATTTAAAGTATCTTAACTTTTTCTGTTTATCTAGCTAAGTTAGTTTGCTACATATACAGTGGGGATAACAAGTATTTGATACACTGCCGATTTTGCAGGTTTTCCTACTTACAAAGCATGTGGAGGTCTGTCATTTTTATCATAGGTACACTTCAACTGTGAGAGACGGAATCTAAAACAAAAATCCAGAAAATCACATTGTATGAATTTTAAGTAATTAATTTACATTTTATTGCATGACGTAAGTATTTGATCACCTACCAACCAGTAAGAATTCTTTAAGGATCCCTCCTGTTCTCCACTCATTACCTGTATTAAATGCACCTGTTTGAACTTGTTACCTGTATAAAAGACACCTGTCCACACACTCAATCAACCAACCTCTCCACAATGGCCAAGACCAGAGAGCTGTGTAGGACATCAGGGATAAAATTGTAGACCTGCACAAGGCTAGGATGGGCTACAGGACAATAGGCAAGCAGCTTGGTGAGAAGGCAACAACTGTTGGCGCAATTATTAGAAAATGGAAGAAGTTCAAGATGACATTCAATCACCCTCGGTCTGGGGCTCCATGCAAGATCTCACCTCGTGGGGCATCTATGATCATGAGGAAGGTGAGGGATCAGCCCAGAACTACATGGCAGGACCTGGTCAATGACCTGAAGAGAGCTGGGACCACAGTCTCAAAGAAAACCATTAGTAACACACTACGCCGTCATGGATTAAAATCCTGCATCCTTCCCTCAGTAAGAGCATTGAAGATGGGTCGTGGCTGGGTCTTCCAGCATGACAACGACCTGAAACACACAGCCAGGGCAACTAAGGAGTGGCTCCGTAAGAAGCATCTCAAGGTCCTGGAGTGGCCTAGCCAGTCTCCAAACCTGAACCCAATAGAAAATCTTTGGAGGGAGCTGAAAGTCCGTATTGCCCAGCGACAGCCCCGAAACCTGAAGGATCTGGAGAAGGTCTGTATGGAGGAGTGGGCCAAAATCCCTGCTGCAGTGTGTGCAAACGTGGTCAACGTATGATCTTTGTAATTGCAAACAAAGGTTTCTGTACCAAATATTAAGTTCTGCTTTTCTGATAAATCAAATACTTATGTCATGCAATAAAATGCAAATTAATTACTTAAAAATCATATAATGTTTTCTGGATTTTTGTTTTAGATTCCGTCTCTCACAGTTGAAGTGTACCTATGATAAAAATGTACAGACCTCTACATGCTTTGTAAGTAGGAAAACCTGCAAAATCGGCAGTTCTCCCCACTGTATTTGAATTAAATAATCAAGGTTGCTTTCCTTAATACATAAAAAATTATGTCTTTATTGGTAGGCTACTTGCAAGTTGGTTTAACTAGTGTCCTCATGCTCGAATGGCAGTTTGTTTTTGAATGGCAGTTATATTTTGAATTGACCAAAAGGTTCTATATAGAACCCCTTTTTTAAATCTAAGACTGTATGCTATTATTAAACATGATTTCCTCTTGCATCTAGCTAGCATTTAGTTTGCAACAGCACAGAGACATTTTTCTGACTTGGCATAATTATACAGAAGCATCATTAATATAAATGTAAATGCAAAACAGTTGTAACAAATGAAAAGGGATTGATATGACTGGGTTAGCTTTTGATAGCTGTTGTTCTCTAAAACCCCCTATTACTCTCTGGGGTACAAAGAACCCTGAAGGTTATTTGCCTTCACTGGGTGTATATATACAGTGCATTCGGAAAGTATTCAGACCCCTTGACCATTTCCTCATTTTGTTACGTTACAGCTTTATTCTAAAATTGATTAAATATTTTTTCCCCTCATCAATCTTAGCATCATCAGGACAAAGCAAAACATATTTTTTTAGACATTTTGCAAATGTATTATTATTTGCAAATGTATTACTATTTTCCGGTAGAGATGTTTTTTTGGGGGGGTTCAGTTCTGGGCTCTGGCTGGTTTTTATCAAGATCTCTCTGTACTTTGCTCCGTTCATCTTTACCTCGATCCTGACTAGTCTCCCAGTTCCTGCCACTGAAAAACATCCCCACAGCATGATGCTGCCGCCACCATGCTTCACCGTAGGGATAGTGCCAGGTTTCCTCCAGACGTGACGCTTGGCATTCAGGCCAAAGAGTTCAATCTTGGTTTCGTCAGTCCAGAGAATCTTGTTTCTCATGGTCTGAGAGTCCTTTAGGTGCCTTTTGGCAAACTCCAATTGGGCTGTCATCTGCCTTTTACTAAGGAGTTGCTTCCGTCTGGCCACTCTACCATAAAGGCCTGATTGGTGGAGTGCCTCAGAGATGGTTGTTCTTTTGGAAGGTTCTCCCATCTCCACAGAGGAACTCTGGAGTAATGTCAGAGTGACCACCGGGTTCTTGGTCACCTCCTTGACGAAGGCCCTTCTCTCCGATTGCTCAGTTTGACCGGGCGGCCAGCTCTAGGAAGAGTCTTGGTGGTTCCAAACTTCTTCCACTTAAGAATGATGGAGGCCACTGTGTTCTAGGGGACCTTCAATGCTGCAGAAATGTTTTGTTACCCTTCCCCAGATCTGTGCCTCGACACAATCCTGTCTCGGAGCTCTACAGAGAATTCCTTCGACATCATGGCTTGGTTTTTGTACTGACATGCACTGTCAACTGTGGGACATTATCTAGATAGGTGTTTGCCTTTCCAAAAAGTCAAGGGGTCTGAATACTTTCCGAATGCACTGTATATAATCTTTTTTAGTGAAGGGTCCTTTAGTCTTATCCAAATAACCAAAATGTTCTATATAGAACCCCAAATAACCATTTTGTACAGACCCAGAGGAAACACCAAGCTAGAGGTGAGTCAAATAGTTAGGCTAGTTAGTTATGCCCGCTGTTCACTACACACCCAGAGGGCACACCAAGCCAAGGGATCCACTGCCCAATCTCCCTTTATAGCACCTTCACATGTTGCAGCACAAGCTCGAGGAGAATGTCCCAAATGCGTCCCAAATGGCACCCTATTCCATATGTAGTGCATAGGGCTATGGTCAAAAGTAGTGCCATATGTATGGAATAGGGTGCCTTTTGGGACAGAGTCATAGTACTGTGTACAGACCCCAAGGACAGAACAAGCTGGAGGTGACTTAGTTATTTAGTTTGTCCTACTGTACACTACAGACCCCAAGGACACAACAAGCTCGAGGTGAGAGTTATTTATTTAGTCCTACTGTACACTACAGACCCCAAGGACACAACAAGCTCGAGGTGAGATAGTTAGTCCTACTGTACACTACAGACCCCAAGGACACAACAAGCTGGAGGTGAGATAGTTAGTCCTACTGTACACTACAGACCCCAAGGACACAACAAGCTGGAGGTGAGAGTTATTTATTTAGTCCTACTGTACACTACAGACCCCAAGGACACAACAAGCTCGAGGTGAGATAGTTAGTCCTACTGTACACTACAGACCCCAAGGACACAACAAGCTGGAGGTGAGAGTTATTTATTTAGTCCTACTGTACACTACAGACCCCAAGGACACAACAAGCTGGAGGTGAGAGTTATTTATTTAGTCCTACTGTACACTACAGACCCCAAGGACACAACAAGCTCGAGGTGAGTTATTTATTTAGTCCTACTGTACACTACAGACCCCAAGGACACAACAAGCTGGAGGTGAGAGTTATTTATTTAGTCCTACTGTACACTACAGACCCCAAGGACACAACAAGCTGGAGGTGAGAGTTATTTATTTAGTCCTACTGTACACTACAGACCCCAAGGACACAACAAGCTGGAGGTGAGAGTTATTTATTTAGTCCTACTGTACACTACAGACACAAAGGACACCGCAACAAGTGAATTGCTATCCACTCTCCCATTCACTCTCCCATTTTGCCACTGGGACACATTATGTGAATTACCTTCCACAAATAGTCATTTTTCCCACACTCCCACAAAAAGCCACAACCTATTCACTTTTATTATCTAATACATGTTCAAATCAAATCAAATTGTATCTGTCACATGCGCCAAATACAATAGGTGTAGTAGACCTTAGAGTGAAATGCTTACTTACAAGCCCTTAACCAACAATGCAGTTTTTAAAAAATCCCCAAAAAAGTAAGAAGTGAGAATAAGAAATTAATGAAGAGCAGCAGTAAAATAACAATAGCGGGGCTATATACAAGGGGTACCAGTACAGAGTCAGTGTGCGGGGGGCACCGGTGTCTAGGTAATTATGTACATGTAGGGAGCGTTATTAAAGTGGCTATGCATAGATAATAACAGAGAGTAGCATCCGTGTAAAAGGGGGTGGGGGCAATGCGTGTAGTCTGGGGTAGCCATTTGCTTAGCTGTTCAGGAGTCTTATGGCTTGGGGGTAGAAGCTGTTTAGGAGCCTCTTGGACTGAGACTTGGCGCTCCGGTACTGCTTGCCATGCGGTACCAGAGAGAACAGTCTATGATTAGGGTGGCTGGAGTCTTTGACAATTTTTAGGGCCTTCCTCTGACACTGCCTGGTATAGAGGTTCTGCATGGCAGGAAGCTTGATCCCGGTGATGTACTGGGCCGTACGCATTACCCCCTGTAGTGCCTTGCGGTCGAAGGTCAAGCAGTTGCCATACCAGGCAGTGATGCAACCCGTCAGGATGCTCTTGATGGTGCAGCTGTAGAACCTTTTGAGGATCTGAGGACCCATGCCAATTCTTTTCAGTTTCCCAATAGGGAATAGGTTTTGTTGTGCCCTCTTCACATCTGTCTTGGTGTGCTTGGACCATGTTAGTTTGCTGGTGATGTGGACGCCAAGGAACTTGAAGCTCTCAACCTGCTCCACTTCAGCCCCGTTGTTGAGAATGAGGGCATGCTCGGTCCTTCTTTTCCTGTAGTCCACAATCATCTCCTTAGTCTTGATTACGTTGAGGGAGAGGTTGTTGTCCTTGCACCACATGGCCAGGTCTCTGACCTCCCCCTATAGGATGTTTCGTTGTTGTCGGTGATCAAGCCTACCACTGTTGTGTCATCGGCAAACTTAATGATGGTGTTGGAGTCGTGCCTGGCCGTGCAGTCATGAGTGAACAGGGAGTACAGGAGGGGACTGAGCACGCACCCCTGAGGGGCCCCCGTGTTGAGGATCAGTGTGGCGGATGTTGTTACCTACCTTTACCACCTGGGTGTGGCCCGTCAGGATGTCCAGGATCCAGTTGCAGAGGGAGGTGTTTAGTCCCAGGGTCCTTAGCTTAGTGTTGAGCTTTGAGGGCATTATGGTGTTGAACGCTGTGCTGTAGTCAATGAATAGCATCTTTGTCCAGGTGTGAAAGGGCAGTGTGGAGTGCAATAGATATTGCATCATCTATGGATCTGTTGGGGCGGTATGCAAATTGGAGTTGTAGCACTTCATAGCTACAGACGTGAGTGCTAAGGGTCGGTAGTCGTTTAAGCACATTACCTTAGTGTTCTTGGGCACAGTGACTATGGTAGTCTGCTTGAAACATGTTGGTATTAGACTCGGACAGGGAGAGGTTGAAAATGTCAGTGAAGACACTTGCCAGTTGGTCAGTGCATGCTCAGTGTACACATCCTGGTAATCCGTCTGGCCCTGCGGTAATCCGTCTGGCCCTTTGACCTGTTTAAAGGTCTTACTCACATCGGCTGCGGAGAGCGTGATCTCACATTCGTCGGGAACAGCTGATGCTCTCATTCATGTTTCAGTGTTACTTGCCTCAAAGCTTCCCTTTGTAGTCTGTAATAGTTTGCAAGCCCTGCCACATCTGATGAGCATCAAAGCCGGTGTAGTATGACTCGATCTTAGTCCTGTATTGACGTTTTGCCTGTTTGCTGGTTCGTCGGAGGGCATAGCGGGATTTCTTATAAGCTTCCGGGTTAGAGTCCCGCTCCTTGAAAGCGGCAGCTCTACCCTTTAGCTCGGTGCAGATGTTGCCTGTATTCCATGGCTTCTGGTTACGGTATGTACGTACAGTCACTGTAGGGATGACGTCCTCGATGCACTTATTGATGAAGCCAATGACTGATGTGGTGTACTCTTCAATGCCATCAGAAGAATCCCAGAATATATTCCAGTCTGTGCTAGCAAAACAGTCATGTAGCTCAGTGGGGTCTAAACTGTCTGGTACCACGACTTGTTGCCTCAGCGATGTCCACACTGACTAGTTCCACGACTTGTTGCCTCAGCGATGTCCACACTGACTAGTTCCACGACTTGTTGCCTCAGCGGGGTCTACACTGACTAGTTACATGACTTGGGGCCTCAGCTGGGTCTACACTGACTAGTTACACGACTTGGGGCCTCAACAGGGTCTACACTGACTAGTTACATGACTTGGGGCCTCAGCTGGTTCTACACTGACTAGTTCCACGACTTGGTCTCAGCGGGGTCTACACTGACTAGTTACATGACTTGGGGCCTCAGTGGGGTCTACACTGACTGGTTCCACAATTTGGGGCCTCCGCGGGGTTTACACTAACTCGTTACAGCGACTTGGGCCTCCCCGCCTACACCTCCCTCTCCCTGGTTCCCAAACTCGTTATGGGGGACTCCTCTCCCCCCTTGACGGAGCTGTATCTACTCTAACGTCACTCTGGCGTCTTCTCCTGCTCACATGCCAATGACTTCCAGATTGATGGATTATCCACTCGCGGAGGAAGGGTGTGAAATCTCATTAGATTTAGCCGAGTGTCGCAACAACAACAACCTTTCAGATTAGAAAATGAGACTTTCAGCCAAGGGGAAAGCAATTACCCATCATCCTCGGGGCTTCTTCGCTGCTGTTGTTCCCCTGGCTTGTTTACCGATAAAGTAGTGCTCCCTGATTTTAATTACATTTATTATGCATCTAAGCATGTGTGGAATACAATTCTGTGACTTTTTTCCTCTACTTTTTAAACGAAGAAGTTAGTTGACAGAAGACAGTGGAAGCTCTCTGAATAAAAGCTGAAGAAACTAAAAGAATTAAGATTAGCCACTAAAATAATCAAATCAAACGAAATCCCGCACAGCTCTGAGCTGCTGGCATTTGGATTTCAGTTCGGTTTCCACGATAAAACAACTTTGATTTGTTTTCTGGCAGTTGGTTCACTCCACACACCAAAGCTGCGCTCCACAAAATGACTTTCTCTTCTAAGAAGTTCTTGGTGTGAGCTTTGTATTCTTGTATTGTAACAATGCTTTTCTTGTGTGTTTATGACAGAAACTCCCAACTGAGCTGAACCTACAGGAGCTGGAGGAGTACAGAAGCAAGCAGAAGAGACAACAAGCAGCGGTGAGTGCAGGAGATGAGATGAGCAGCATAGGGACAGTCACTCACATACTTGGATTATGGTGATAATAGCTATGCCATTTTACTGTATCAGTGCACTTTGAAGGCAAACACAACATCTTCCGTGTTCAAAACAAGCAATTCAATTCAATAGTTCAATATGTTTCTATGTAACACCTGAATAGGACTAACAAACTTACATTTATAATCACCAATTTAATATTTAATATAATTTCTGTGAAGCCTAAGTTTATTGCTTCAGCCTGGGCATGGTAATGTACGTACAGTCGACTTCTGTTAATTGCATATCGGAGAAGTGCAAACTCCTCTTAAGTGCATTGCCTTTCACCAATCCCAAGTGGATGTTGGCATGTTATATTCAGAAAGACGGCTTTAAAACTCTAGTTAGTGTATTGTATCCAGTAGTGTATCTGCTGCAGGCCCAGTGAGTTATTATACTGAACCAAAATATAAATGCAACATGCAACAATTTCAAAGATTTTACTTAGTTACAGTTCATTTAAGGAAATCAGGAAATTGAAATATATTCATTAGGCCCTAATCTATGGATTTCACATGACTGGGAGTTAGGGCTGTCCCTGTTCTTTGGAACAATCGACTGGTCGAAATGTTAAAATGTGTATTTTTCCATAAAAACACATCCTATGTGTTTTAAAATAAAATCAACTATATGTAGGCTACGGAGCATGTCTGATGATTTAAGCACATTGTAATTAAATAATTAAGACTACACAAATGACTCAAGAGGGAGGCAGAGATCAACAACCTTCTCCTGCGCTGCTGGCCTTTGCAGGTTCTGCCATTACGCTCCCGAAGTTGCCAGTAATAGGCTACACCAGGGGTCCGCAACCTTTCCCATTTGAAGTGCCAATTTACCATTTCTACAAATCTGCGTACCAGTTATGATTTTCATATGCACATTTTCATGGAACAGTTTCATTTATTTTATAATAAAGTCTTCATAACTCAAAATCATTGTCATGCGATTCATGAAAATGAAATCTAACTGAAAATTCTACAAATCTAAAACTAACTTCTATTTCCATTGCCAGGTCTGTAAAATAGCCTACCTGAAAACAAATAAAAACACTGCAGCCTGCAGGTAGACAATATCCTGATAAAAATAAATACAATTAGCTATGCACAGCCTCTCTGCAAGGAACTTGAAACATTGTATCAACTTGGTCCAGCCAAGTTGCTGTTTGAGGTGAAGAAAAATTACTTTGAGAAGCTCCACAACTCATTAGTGGTGGTGAGTTAAGACAATCAGAAATACTATCGGATCCCCTAATGGACACATTTGTAGGCCTACATTTGCGCGCAGGCCAGGTAGCCTAGGCCTACTTCTATGTGTAATCAGGTGTGCGTCCTTACTCAAGATTGACAGGAGCGCTACAAACAAAACACAATGAATAAATTGGAATAACCAAACGAACATTGTAACCAAACGAACATTGTAGATTAGAAATGGTAATTAAAGGTAAATGTTCCACTGGTGATACTGAAGTGCCATCCCTGCAGCCTCCACAATGGGTTAGTCCACTGAGATGGCGTCAATCAAGACATGGCATTGTTATTTTTTATTTTTTAAATTGCAACTGCCAGACCAAAAAAATGATTTGTCGACCAACAGCCTATGGACCAATCAGTCGACCAGTCCTACTGGGAATACAGATATTCATCGGTTGGTCAAAGATACCTTAAAAAAATAAGTAGGAGTGTGGATCAGAAAGCCAGTCAGTATCTGGTGTGACCACCACAACTCCTTCTCATAGAGTTGATCAGGTTGTTGATTGTGGCCTGTGGAAGGTTGTCCCCTCTTCAATGCAGACCTGCCAACATGCACGCATTTTGCGTACCAGCTACACAATTCTCTGTCAAGGTACGCAGGTACGAGATCCGCGTTATAGGTACGCAGAAATGAATAGGGCCTTATTTTATTATTATTATATTTTTTTAATAAAAAATAAATCCACTGAGGAAATCTAACATCCCGATTCTGAAGCTGCAACACACAGACATGTGAGTTGTGTCAACGGACGTGTATTAATCTCCATCATTATTGGATGCAGCTACCCGGTGTCTGCCCATCCTCCTGTTTATTGTGATGCTGGGTTTGCCGACCGTCAGCTGTACGTAAACACATGGACAAATCCCTTTTCCACTGTGTGTTGTGATGCTGGGTTTGCCGACCGTCAGCTGTCCGTAAACACATGGACAAATCCCTTTTCCACTGTGTGTTGTGGACCAGTAAACACTAATTATTTCAAGCTAACCTTAGCGACCATAAGATGGACATTCAGTGGGCTCTAAAGTGCCAGCAGTTCATTTGCTAATATGAGATTAAATTAAAATATGACAAATTACTGGTCGCATTTGTGCGAGTTTGATTCACATTTAATTCTGCGTCCCATTAGTTGTATTTTCCACGTAACATTACGAGGATCACGCAACCTGATACTGTAACTGCAAGTAAGATTCACGTCACAAAAATGATTATAAATGTATAATCAAAAATAAATATAAAGATCTTGGCATTAAATGGAGTCGGGAGTCTAGAAGACTGAGCGATGAAGAATGACTGAGTGTCAGGTATTAGTGATAGAGGCAATGCTTCTAAAATGCCTTTGCACAAGATTTGCGAGTTGAATCGCCAATTTGCCGCACGCGTCTGGTACTCTAAAAAGTTGGACAGGGTTGGCAGGTCAATGACAATGACAGACCTGGCGGAAACTGGAACATGCTGTCATAAACGTCAGAACATCCCAAACCTGCTCAGTGAGTGACATGTCTGGTGAGTATACAGGCCATGGAAGAACTGGGACATTTTCAGCTTCTAAGAATTGTGCACAGATCCTTGCATCATGGGGCTGTGCATTATCATGCTGAAACATGAGGTGATGGCAGCAGATGAATGGCACGACAATTGGCCATAGGATCTCGTCACGGTATCTCTGTGCATTGCAATTGCCATCGATAAAATGGAATTGTGTTCGTTGTCCGTAGCTTATGCCTGCCCATACCATAACCCCACCGCCACCATGGGGTAATCTGTACACAACGTTGACATCAACATTGAGGCCAGTTGGACGTACTGCCAAATTCTCAAAAACGATGTTGGAGGCGGCTTATGGTAGAGAACTGAACATTTAAAATCTCTGACAACAGCTCTGGTGGACATTCCTGCAGTCAGCATGCCAATTGCACGCTCCCTCAAAACTTGAGACATATGTAGCATTGTGTTGTGTGACAAAATTGCACATTTTAGAGTGGCCTTTCATTGTCCCTGGCACAATGTGCACCTGTGTAATGATTATGCTGTTTAAGCAATTTCTTGATATGTCACACCCGTCAGGTGGATAGATTATCTTGGCAAAGGAGAATGCTTCACGAACAAGGATGTAAACACATTTCTGCACAATATTTTAGATAAATACGCATTTGTGGAGAAAGAACATTTCTGTGATCTTTTGTTTAATCTCTTGAAACATGGGAGCATATTTTTGTTCAGTGTTGATAAAAGGGCATCATCATTATAGCAGAGGTTCTCTGAAGGTCATCCAGGCCTGGAGGACAGAGAGCTAGCCAGCACAGGCACTATTTTTAGAATCATTTTCGAAATTACAGTATTTTCGAAATCCCTCACTCCTCCACTCTTCCTGCGTCCTCCTTCCTTCCCTGCCTCTCTGTGCCCTCTTTTTTTCCCAACTGCCCTCCCTTTCTTCCTTCTCCCTCTCCAATTGTCCTTCCTACCTCCTTTTCTTCCCTCTCTCACTCCCTCCATGGTGTCTGAAGAGGTAAGCTGAAGAGGTGAGCAGCAGAGCTGTCTATTCAGCGAGTGAGGCAGGGCCAATGCCATTATTAATGGTGGTGACGGGATGAGAACTCAGAGACCCCTGGCCCCCAGGGAGGCCCCTGTGTACAGAACACTCTGACAGAGCTCTTTAACAGAGCAGACAGCTGGCTGCGAGCCCTAGGACCCTAGGGGTCAATTCCAGGACAGGATGACCATGGGCCTTATAAAGTCTTCTGCCCTATCGTCCCCACAATCTAGGATGGAGCTCATCATATGCTGAATTCCAAGTCATCCCCTAGCTAGCAACCTACCTCTAGGCACTTCCTGTTGGTATGATAATGTACGATAATAGCTCTGTCTTGTCCTCTGATTGGTTGGGTGAAATTTTCACTGAATTGCTTATTTTCTTGTGATAGACAACAATACATATGTGGTTGGAATCCCAATGGCTTATATGAAACCACACCCCTATGCATCGTCACTTTACCCCTACCTACATGTACCAATTACCTTGACTAACCTGTACCCCCGCACATTGACTCAGTACCAGTACCCCATGTAAATAGACTAGTTATTTTATTGTGTTAATTTTAATTACATTTTTTACTTAAATTTATTTTGTAAATATTTTTTGAACTCTATTTCTTGAACTGCTGTGTTGTTTAAGGGCTTGTAAGTAAGCATTTCACGGTAAGGTCTACAGCTGTTGTATTCGGCGCATGTGACAAAACATGTTCTTCGCTGATTTGATTTTAATTGATCAGTAATCACATTTTTTAAATATTTGTTTTGATTCAATGTGTGTGTGCATGTGAGAGTTAGGCTATATGGAGGAGATTACTGAGTAGTTTGGTTCGTCAGGCTGACCCCCAGTCTTCTCTTACACACCTATCCGATCCTTTCAGAGGACGGTTTCCTCTCTCAATCACATATTCGTAGCTTTGGATAAACTTACAATGTGCCACACTGTGTACATACTTAAAGACATTCCTTATAGGATCTGAACTATCTCCCTGACTGATAACTACCTGAAGCAAATGGCTTATGTCCTGCGTTGATGTAAAATTCTACATTTCCCTTTCCCAGGAGTAGCTAGACGCATTGATACCCTCTCCTTTAAATGTGTTTCCTTTGAATTGAAGTGTTCCTCCCACGGGGCCAGTGGACTTCGTAGAGATGGTGTAGACTGCCTACTGTATTTATTTGCACGCACGCACGCACACACACATCACCAGTCTGTTTGGCAGTAGCTGTTGTTGTAGAGAATGACTGCTGTTTTATAGGGAGGTGGGGGTGGTGTTGAGGCCCTATTCTCCCACAGCGAAATTGGCAGCTTTGACACATCGTTGGCCAAGGCTCATCTCTTAGTTAATTATTTGTCTACTGTATGATTGTCATCCACATTGTCATGCTCTGACTGTAAAGGAGAAAAATCTTTCTCTAAGTCCTAGTATTCCTTAAGATTCTTAGTAGTCATAGTATTCCTTAAGATTCCTAGTAGTCCCAGTATTCCTCCACTTGTCCTAGTATTCCTTGTAGTATTTCTCCTAGTAGTCCTAGTATCCCTCTACTTGTCCTAGTATTCCTCCACTTGTCCTAGTTTTCCTCCACTTGTCCTAGTATTCCTCTACTTGTCCTAGTATTCCTCCACTTGTCCTAGTATTCCTCCACTTGTCCTAGTAGTCCTAATATTCCTCCTAGTAGTCCTCCTATTCCTCCTAGTAGTCCTAGTATTGCTCCTAGTATTCCTAGTATCCCTCCTAGTAGTCCTAGTATTTCTCCTAGTATTCTTCCTAGTAGTCTTAGTACTCCTCCTAGTAGTCCTAGTATTCTTCCTAGTAGTGCCAGTATTCCTCCTAGTAGTCCTAGTGGTTCTCCTATTCCTCCTAGTAGTCTTAATATTCCTCCTAGTATCCTAGTATTCCTCCTAGTAGTCCTCCTATTCCTCCTAGTAGTCCTAGTATTCCTCCTAGTAGTCCTAGTATTCCTCCATGTTGTCCTAGTATTCCTCCTAGTAGTCCTAGTATTCCTCCTAGTAGTCCTATTATTCCTCCTAGTAGCCCTAGTAGTCCTAGTATTCCTCCTAGTAGTCCTCCTATTCCTCCTACTAGGCCTAGTATTCCTCCTAGTAGTCCTAATATTCCTCCTAGAAATCCTAGTATTACTCCTAGTATTACTTCTAGTAGTCCTAGTATTCCTCCCAGCTGTGCTAATATTCCTCCTAGTAGTCCTAGTATTCCTCCCAGTAGTCCTAATATTCCTCCTAGTAGTCCTCCTAATCCTCCTAGTAGTCCTAATATTCCTCCTAGAAATCCTAGTATTACTCCTAGTATTACTTCTAGTAGTCCTAGTATTCCTCCTAGTAGTCCTAGTATCCCTCCAAGTAGTCCTAGTATTCTTCCAAGTAGTCCTAGTATTCCTCCTAGAAGTCCTAGTAGTCCTAGTATTCCTCCAAGTAGTCCTAGTATTCCTCCAAGTAGTCCTGGTATTCCTCCTAGTAGTCCTAGTATTCCTCCTAGTAGTCCTATTATTCCTCCTAGTAGTCCTAGTATTCATCCTAGTAGTCCTCCTGGTAGTCCTCCTATTCCTCATAGTAGTCTTCCTATTCCTCCTAGTAGTCCTAGTATTCCTCATTGTAGTCCTAGTATTCCTCCTAGTAGTCCAAGTATTCTTCCTAGTATTCCTCCAAAACCTAGTAATCCTCCTAGTAGCCCTCCTATTCCTCCTAGTTGTCCTAGTATTCCTCCTAGTAGTCCTAGTATTCATCCTCGTTCTCCTAGTATTCTTCCTAGTAGTGCTAGTATTCCTCCTAGTAGTCCTACTATTCCTCCTAGTAGCCCTAGTAGTCCTAGTATTCCTCCTAGTAGTCCTCCTATTCCTCCTAATAGGCCTAGTTTTCCTCCTAGTAGTGCTAATATTCCTCCTAGTAGTCCTAGTATTCCTCCCAGTAGTCCTAATATTCCTCCTAGTAGTCCTCCTATTCCTCCTAGTAGTCCTAGTATTCCTCCTAATAGTCCTAGTATTCCTCCTAGTAGTCCTAGTATTCCTCCAAGCAGTCCTAGTATTCCTCCAAGTAGTCCTAGTATTCCTCCTAGTAGTCCTAGTAGTCCTAGTATTCCTCCAAGTAGTCCTAGTATTCCTCCAAGTAGTCCTAGTATTCCTCCTAGTAGTCCTAGTATTCCTCCTAGTAGTCCTAGTATTCCTCCTAGTAGTCCTAGTATTCCTCCAAGTAGTCCTAGTATTCCTCCTAGTAGTCCTAGTATTCCTCCTAGTAGTCCTAGTATTCCTCCTAGTAGTCCTAGTATTCCTCCTAGTAGTCCTAGTAGTCCTAGTATTCCTCCAAGTAGTCCTAGTATTCCTCCCAGTAGTCCTAGTATTCCTCCTAGTAGTCCTAGTATTCCTCCTAGTAGTCCTAGTAGTCCTAGTATTCCTCCAAGTAGTCCTAGTATTCCTCCAAGTAGTCCTAGTATTCCTCCTAGTAGTCCTACTATTTCTCCTAGTAGTCCTCCTATTCCTCATAGTAGTCCTCCTATTCCTCCTAGTAGTCCTAGTATTCCTCCAAGTAGTCCTAGTATTCCTCTTAGTAGTCCAATTATTCCTCCTAGTAGTCCTATTATTCCTCCTAGTAGTCCTCCTATTCCTTCTACTAGGCCTAGTATTCCTCCTAGTAGTCCTAATATTCCTCCTAGAAATCCTAGTATTACTCCTAGTATTACTCCTAGTAGTCCTAGTATTCCTCCCAGTAGTGCTAATATTCCTCCTAGTAGTCCTGTATTCCTCCCAGTGGTCCTAATATTCCTCCTAGTAGTCCTCCTAATCCTCCTAGTAGTCCTAGTATTACTCCTAATACTCCTAGTATTCCTTCAAGTAGTCCTAGTAGTCCTAGTATTCCTCCTAGTAGTCCTAGTATTCCTCCCAGTAGTCCTAATATTCCTCCTATTTGTCCTAATATTCCTTCAAAACCTAGTATTCCGCCTAGTAGTCCTCCTATTCCTCCTAGTAGTTCTCCTATTCCTCAAAGTAGTCCTAGTATTCCTCCTAGTAGTCCTAGTATTCCTCCTAGTAGTCCTAGTGTTCCTCCTACTTGTCCTCCTCTTCCTCCTAGTAGACCTAGTATACCTCCTAGTAGTCCTCCTAGTAGTCCTAGTATTCCTCCTATTAGTCCTACTTTTCCTCCTAGTAGTCCTAGTATTGCTCCTAGTATTCCTAGTATCCCTCCTAGTAGTCCTAGTATTTCTCCTAGTATTCCTCCTAGTAGTCTTAGTACTCCTCCTAGTAGTCCTAGTATTCTTCCTAGTAGTGCCAGTATTCCTCCTAGTAGTCCTAGTGGTTCTCCTATTCCTCCTAGTAGTCCTAATTTTCCTCCTAGTATCCTAGTATTCCTCCTAGTAGTCCTCCTATTCCTCCTAGTAGTCCTAGTATTCCTCCTAGTACTCTTAGTATTCCTCCAAGTAGTCCTAGTATTCCTCCAAGTTGTCCTAGTATTCCTCCTAGTAGTCCTACTATTCCTCCTAGTAGTCCTATTATTCCTCCTAGTAGCCCTAGTAGTCCTAGTATTCCTCCTAGTAGTCCTCCTATTCCTCCTACTAGGCCTAGTATTCCTCCTAGTAGTCCTAATATCCCTCCTAGAAATCCTAGTATTACTCCTAGTATTACTCCTTGTAGTCCTAGTATTCCTCCCAGTAGTGCTAATATTCCTCCTAGTAGTCCTAGTATTCCTCCAAGTAGTCCTAGTATTCCTCCAAGTAGTCCTAGTATGCCTCCAAGTAGTCCTAGTATTCCTCCTAGTAGTCCTATTATTCCTCCAAGTAGTCATAGTATTCCTCCTAGTAGTCCTCCTAGTAGTCCTCCTAGTAGTCCTCCTAGTAGTCCTCCTATTCCTCATAGTAGTCCTCCTATTCCTCCTAGTAGTCCTAGTATTCCTCCTTGTAGTCCTAGTATTCCTCCTAGTAGTCCAAGTATTCTTCCTAGTATTCCTCCAAAACCTAGTAATCCTCCTAGTAGCCCTCCTATTCCTCCTAGTAGTCCTAGTATTCCTCCTAGTAGTTCTAGTATTCCTCCTAGTTGTCCTAGTATTCCCCCTAGTAGTCCTATTATTCCTCCTAGTAGTCCTAGTATTCCTCCTAGTAGTCCTCCTAGTAGTCCTTCTATTCCTCATAGTAGTCCTCCTATTCCTCCTAGTAGTCCTAGTATTCCTCCAAGTAGTCCTAGTATTCCTCCTAGTAGTCCAAGTATTCCTCCTAGTAGTCCTAGTATTCCTCCTTGTAGTCACAGTATTCTTCCTAGTATTCCTCCAAAACCTAGTAATCCTCCTAGTAGCCCTCCTATTCCTCCTAGTTGTCCTAGTATTCCTCCTAGTAGTCCTAGTATTCATCCTCGTTCTCCTAGTATTCTTCCTAGTTGTCCTAATATTCCTCCTAATAGTCCTAGTATTCCTCCTAGTAGTCCTAGTATTCCTCCTAGTAGTTCCAGTATTCCTCCTACTAGGCCTAGTATTCCTCCTAGTAGTCCTAATATTCCTCCTAGAAATCCTAGTATTACTCCTAGTATTACTTCTAGTAGTCCTAGTATTCCTCCCAGCTGTGCTAATATTCCTCCTAGTAGTCCTAGTATTCCTCCCAGTAGTCCTAATATTCCTCCTAGTAGTCCTCCTAATCCTCCTAGTAGTCCTAGTATTACTCCTAGTAGTCCTAGTATTCCTCCTAGTAGTCCTAGTATCCCTCCAAGTAGTCCTAGTATTCTTCCAAGTAGTCCTAGTATTCCTCCTAGAAGTCCTAGTAGTCCTAGTATTCCTCCAAGTAGTCCTAGTATTCCTCCAAGTAGTCCTGGTATTCCTCCTAGTAGTCCTAGTATTCCTCCTAGTAGTCCTATTATTCCTCCTAGTAGTCCTAGTATTCATCCTAGTAGTCCTCCTGGTAGTCCTCCTATTCCTCATAGTAGTCTTCCTATTCCTCCTAGTAGTCCTAGTATTCCTCATTGTAGTCCTAGTATTCCTCCTAGTAGTCCAAGTATTCTTCCTAGTATTCCTCCAAAACCTAGTAATCCTCCTAGTAGCCCTCCTATTCCTCCTAGTTGTCCTAGTATTCCTCCTAGTAGTCCTAGTATTCATCCTCGTTCTCCTAGTATTCTTCCTAGTAGTGCTAGTATTCCTCCTAGTAGTCCTACTATTCCTCCTAGTAGCCCTAGTAGTCCTAGTATTCCTCCTAGTAGTCCTCCTATTCCTCCTAATAGGCCTAGTTTTCCTCCTAGTAGTGCTAATATTCCTCCTAGTAGTCCTAGTATTCCTCCCAGTAGTCCTAATATTCCTCCTAGTAGTCCTCCTATTCCTCCTAGTAGTCCTAGTATTCCTCCTAATAGTCCTAGTATTCCTCCTAGTAGTCCTAGTATTCCTCCAAGCAGTCCTAGTATTCCTCCAAGTAGTCCTAGTATTCCTCCTAGTAGTCCTAGTAGTCCTAGTATTCCTCCAAGTAGTCCTAGTATTCCTCCAAGTAGTCCTAGTATTCCTCCTAGTAGTCCTAGTATTCCTCCTAGTAGTCCTAGTATTCCTCCTAGTAGTCCTAGTATTCCTCCAAGTAGTCCTAGTATTCCTCCTAGTAGTCCTAGTATTCCTCCTAGTAGTCCTAGTATTCCTCCTAGTAGTCCTAGTATTCCTCCTAGTAGTCCTAGTATTCCTCCTAGTAGTCCTAGTAGTCCTAGTATTCCTCCAAGTAGTCCTAGTATTCCTCCCAGTAGTCCTAGTATTCCTCCTAGTAGTCCTAGTATTCCTCCTAGTAGTCCTAGTAGTCCTAGTATTCCTCCAAGTAGTCCTAGTATTCCTCCAAGTAGTCCTAGTATTCCTCCTAGTAGTCCTACTATTTCTCCTAGTAGTCCTCCTATTCCTCATAGTAGTCCTCCTATTCCTCCTAGTAGTCCTAGTATTCCTCCAAGTAGTCCTAGTATTCCTCTTAGTAGTCCAATTATTCCTCCTAGTAGTCCTATTATTCCTCCTAGTAGTCCTCCTATTCCTTCTACTAGGCCTAGTATTCCTCCTAGTAGTCCTAATATTCCTCCTAGAAATCCTAGTATTACTCCTAGTATTACTCCTAGTAGTCCTAGTATTCCTCCCAGTAGTGCTAATATTCCTCCTAGTAGTCCTGTATTCCTCCCAGTGGTCCTAATATTCCTCCTAGTAGTCCTCCTAATCCTCCTAGTAGTCCTAGTATTACTCCTAATACTCCTAGTATTCCTTCAAGTAGTCCTAGTAGTCCTAGTATTCCTCCTAGTAGTCCTAGTATTCCTCCCAGTAGTCCTAATATTCCTCCTATTTGTCCTAATATTCCTTCAAAACCTAGTATTCCGCCTAGTAGTCCTCCTATTCCTCCTAGTAGTTCTCCTATTCCTCAAAGTAGTCCTAGTATTCCTCCTAGTAGTCCTAGTATTCCTCCTAGTAGTCCTAGTGTTCCTCCTACTTGTCCTCCTCTTCCTCCTAGTAGACCTAGTATACCTCCTAGTAGTCCTCCTAGTAGTCCTAGTATTCCTCCTATTAGTCCTACTTTTCCTCCTAGTAGTCCTAGTATTGCTCCTAGTATTCCTAGTATCCCTCCTAGTAGTCCTAGTATTTCTCCTAGTATTCCTCCTAGTAGTCTTAGTACTCCTCCTAGTAGTCCTAGTATTCTTCCTAGTAGTGCCAGTATTCCTCCTAGTAGTCCTAGTGGTTCTCCTATTCCTCCTAGTAGTCCTAATTTTCCTCCTAGTATCCTAGTATTCCTCCTAGTAGTCCTCCTATTCCTCCTAGTAGTCCTAGTATTCCTCCTAGTACTCTTAGTATTCCTCCAAGTAGTCCTAGTATTCCTCCAAGTTGTCCTAGTATTCCTCCTAGTAGTCCTACTATTCCTCCTAGTAGTCCTATTATTCCTCCTAGTAGCCCTAGTAGTCCTAGTATTCCTCCTAGTAGTCCTCCTATTCCTCCTACTAGGCCTAGTATTCCTCCTAGTAGTCCTAATATCCCTCCTAGAAATCCTAGTATTACTCCTAGTATTACTCCTTGTAGTCCTAGTATTCCTCCCAGTAGTGCTAATATTCCTCCTAGTAGTCCTAGTATTCCTCCAAGTAGTCCTAGTATTCCTCCAAGTAGTCCTAGTATGCCTCCAAGTAGTCCTAGTATTCCTCCTAGTAGTCCTATTATTCCTCCAAGTAGTCATAGTATTCCTCCTAGTAGTCCTCCTAGTAGTCCTCCTAGTAGTCCTCCTAGTAGTCCTCCTAGTAGTCCTCCTATTCCTCATAGTAGTCCTCCTATTCCTCCTAGTAGTCCTAGTATTCCTCCTTGTAGTCCTAGTATTCCTCCTAGTAGTCCAAGTATTCTTCCTAGTATTCCTCCAAAACCTAGTAATCCTCCTAGTAGCCCTCCTATTCCTCCTAGTAGTCCTAGTATTCCTCCTAGTAGTTCTAGTATTCCTCCTAGTTGTCCTAGTATTCCCCCTAGTAGTCCTATTATTCCTCCTAGTAGTCCTAGTATTCCTCCTAGTAGTCCTCCTAGTAGTCCTTCTATTCCTCATAGTAGTCCTCCTATTCCTCCTAGTAGTCCTAGTATTCCTCCAAGTAGTCCTAGTATTCCTCCTAGTAGTCCAAGTATTCCTCCTAGTAGTCCTAGTATTCCTCCTTGTAGTCACAGTATTCTTCCTAGTATTCCTCCAAAACCTAGTAATCCTCCTAGTAGCCCTCCTATTCCTCCTAGTTGTCCTAGTATTCCTCCTAGTAGTCCTAGTATTCATCCTCGTTCTCCTAGTATTCTTCCTAGTTGTCCTAATATTCCTCCTAATAGTCCTAGTATTCCTCCTAGTAGTCCTAGTATTCCTCCTAGTAGTTCCAGTATTCCTCCTAGTAGTCCTAGTATTCCTCCTTGTTCCCCTAATATTCTTCCTAGTAGTCCTAGTATTCCTCCAAAACCTAGTAATCCTCCTAGTAGTTCTCCTATTCCTCCTAGTAGTCTTCCTATTCCTCTTAGTAGTCCTAGTATTGCTCCTAGTAGTCCTAAAACCCCAAACAGCAAGCAATGCAGGAGTAGAAGCACGGTGGCTAGGAAAAACTCCCTAGAAAGGCCAAAACCTAGGAAGAAACCTAGAGAGGAACCAGGCTATGAGGGGTGGCCAGTCCTCTTCTGGCTGTGCCGGGTGGAGATTATAACAGAACATGGCCAAGATGTTCAAATGTTCATAAATGACCAAAACGGTCAAATAATAATAATCAGAGTTGTTGTTGAGGGTGCAGCTGGAGGGATATCTTCAACCACCAACTTACCATCCTGAGACAAGGCCGAGTATAGCCCACAAAGATCTCCTCCACGGCACAACCCAAGGGGGGGCGCCAACCCAGACAGGAAGATCACATCAGTGACTCAACCCACTCAAGTGACGCACCCCTCCTAGGGACGGCATGAAAGAGCACCAGTAAGCCAGTGACTCAGCCCCTGTAATAGGGTTAGAGGCAGAGAATCCCAGTGGAAAGAGGGGAACCGGCCAGGCAGAGACAGCAAGGGAAGTTCGTTGCTCCAGAGCCTTTGCGTTCACCTTCACACTCCTCAATCATATGACCCACTGAAGAGATGAGTCTTCAGTAAAGACTTAAAGGTTGAGACCAAGTCTCTCATATGGGTAGGCAGACCATTCCATAACAATTGAGTTTTATAGGAGAAAGCCCTGCCTCCAGCTGTTTACTTAGAAATTCTAGGGACAATTAGGAGGCCTGCGTCTTGTGACTGTAGCGTATGTGTAGGTATGTATGGCAGGACCAAATCAGAGAGATAGGTAGGAGCAAGCCCATGTAATGCTTTGTAGGTTAGCAGTAAAACTTTGAAATCAGCCCTTGCCTTGACAGGAAGCCAGTGTAGGGAGGCTAGCACTGGAGTGATATAATCAAATCTTTTGGTTCCAGGATTCTAGCAGCCGTATTTAGCACTAACGGAAGTTTATTTAGTGCTTTATCCGGGTAGCCGGAAAGTAGAGAATTGCAGTAGTCTAATCTAGAAGTAACAAAAGCATGGATTAATTTTTCTGCATCATTTTTGGACAGAAAGTTTCAGATTTTTGCAATGTTACGTAGATGGAAAAAAGCTGTCATTGAAACAGTTTTGATATGTTCGTCAAAAGAGAGATCAGGGTCCAGAGTTATGCCGAGGTCCTTCACAGTTTTATTTGAGACGACTGTACAACCATTAAGATTAATTTTTAGATGTCTGAAACACAGGCTTCTAGCGAGGGCAATTTTGGGGCTTCACCATGTTTCATTGAAATGTACAGCTGTGTGTCTTTCATCATAGCAGTGAAAGTTAACATTATGTTTTCGAATGACATCCCCAAGAGGTAAAATATATAGTGAAAACAATAGTGGTCCTAAAACAGAACCTTGAGGAACACCGAAATTTACAGTTGATTTGTCAGAGGACAAACCATTCACAGAGACAAACTGATATCTTTCCGACAGATAAGATCTAAACCAGGCCAGAACTTGTCCGTGTAGACCAATTTGGGTTTCCAATCTCTCCACAAGAATGTGGTGATCGATGGTATCAAAAGCAGCACTAAGGTCTAGGAGCACGAGGACAGATACAGAGCCTCGGTCTTGTGCCATTAAAAGGTCATTTACCACCTTCACAAGTGCAGTCTCAGTGCTATGATGGGGTCTAAAACCAGACTGAAGCATTGCGTATACATTGTTTGTCTTCAGGAAGGCAGTGAGTTGCTGCGCAACAGCTTTTTCTACAATTTTTGAGAGGAATGGAAGATTCGATATAGGCCGATAGTTTTTTATATTTTCTGGGTCAAGGTTTGGCTTTTTCAGGAGAAGCTTTATTACTGCTACTTTTAGTGAGTTTGGTATACATCCGGTGGATTGAGAGCCGTTTATTATGTTCAACATAGGAGGGCCAAGCACAGGAAGCAGCTTTTTCAGTAGTTTAGTTGGAATAGGGTCCAGTATGCAGCTTGAAGGTTTAGAGGTCATGATTATTTTCATCGTTGTATCAAGAGATATAGTACTACAACACTTGAGTATCTCTCTTGATTCTAGGTCCTGGCAGAGTTGTGCAGACTCTGGAAAACTGAGCTTTGAAGGAATACGCAGATTTAAAGAGGAGTCCGTAATTTGCTTTCTAATAATCATGATCTTTTCCTCAAAGAAGTTCATGAATTTATTACTGCTGAAGTGAAAGCCATCCTCACTTGGGGAATGATGCTTTTTAGTTAGCTTTGCGACAGTATCAAAAATACATTTCGGATTGTTCTCTTATTTTCCTCAATTAAGTTGGAAAAATAGGATCATCGAGCAGCAGTAAGGGCTCTTCGATACTGCACGGTACTGTCTTTCCAAGCTAGTCGGAAGACTTCCAGTTTGGTGTGGCGCCATTTCCATTCCAATTTTCTGGAAGCTTGCTTCAGAGCTCGGGTATTTTCTGTATACCAGGGAGCTAGTTTCTTATGAGACATATTTTTTGTTTTTAGGGGTGCAACTGCATCTAGGGTATTGCGCAAGGTTAAATTGAGTTCCTCAGTTAGGTGGTTCGCTGATTTTTGTCCTCTGACGTCCTTGGGTAGGCAGAGGGAGTCTGGAAGGTCATCAAGGAATCTTTGTGTTGTCTGTGAATTTATAGCACAACTATTGATGCTCCTTGGTTGGGGTCTGAGCAGATTATTTGTTACAATTGCAAACATAATAATATGGTGGTCCGATAGTCCAGGATTATGAGGAAAAACATTAAGATCCACAACATTTATTCCATGGGACAAAACTAGGTCCAGAGTATGACTGTGACAATGAGTAGGTCCAGAGACATGTTGGACAAAACCCACTGAGTCGATGATGGCTCCGAAAGCCTTTTGGATTGGGTCTGTGGACTTTTTCATGTGAATATTAAAGTCACCAAAAATTTGAATATTATCTGCTATGACTACAAGGTCCGATAGGAATTCAGGGAACTCAATTAGGAACGCTGTATATGGCCCAGGACGCCTGTAAACAGTAGCTATAAAAAGTGATTGAGTAGGCTGCATAGATTTCATGACTAGAAGTTCAAAAGACGAAAACATAATTTTTTTTTTGCTATCGTAAATGTTAGCAACACCTCCGCCTTTGAGGGATGCACGGGGGATATGGTCACTAGTGTAACCAGGAGGTGAGGCCTCATTTAACACAGTAAATTCATCAGGCTTAAGCCATGTTTCAGTCAGGCCAATCACATCAAGATTATGATCAGTGATTAGTTCATTGACTATAACTGCCTTTGGAGTAAGGGATCTAACATTAAGTAGGCCTATTTTGAGATGTGAGGTATCACAATCTCTTTCAATAATGGCAGGAATGGAGGAGGTCTTTATCCTAGTGAAATTGCTAAGGCGAACACCGCCATGTTTAGTTTTGCCCAACCTAGGTCGGGGCACAGACACGGTCTCAATGGGGATAGCTGAGCTGACTACACTGACTGTGCTAGTGGCAGACTCCACTAAGCTGGCAGGCTGGCAAACAGCCTGCTGCCTGGCCTGCACCCTATTGCATTGTGGAGCTAGAGGAGTTGCCCTGTCTATGTTGGTCGATAAGATGAGAGCACCCCTCCAGCTAGGATGGAGTACGTCACTCCTCAGCAGGCCAGGCTTGGTCCTGTTTGTGGGTGAGTCCCAGAAAGAGGGCCAATTATCTACAAATTCTATCTTTTGGGAGGGGCAGAAAACAGTTTTCAACCAGCGATTGAGTTGTGAGACTCTGCTGTAGAGCTCATCACTCCCCCTTACTGGGAGGGGGCCAGAGACAATTACTCGATGCCGAAACATCTTTCTAGCTGATTTACATGCTGAAGCTATGTTGCGCTTGGTGACCTCTGACTGTTTCATCCTAACATCGTTGGTGCCAACGTGGATAACAATATCTCTATACTCTCTACACTCACCAGTTTTAGCTTTAGCCAGCACCATCTTCAGATTAGCCTTAACGTCGGTAGCCCTGCCCCCTAGTAAACAGTGTATGATCGCTGGATGATTTGTTTTATGTCTAATATTGCGGGTAATGGTGGGAAGCTTCAGTGTATCAGACCCCGTAACGGGAGGAGTAGAGACAAGAGAAGGCTCGGCCTCAGATTCCGACTCGCTGCTTAATGGGGAAAACTGGTTGAACGTTTCTGTCGGCTGAATGAGCGACACAGGTTGAGTCCTGTAGATTCCTAGTATAACCTTCTAGTATTCCTGTAGATTCCTTGTATAACCTCCCTAGTATTCCTGTAGATTCCTAGTGTTCCTCCCAGTATTCCTGTAGATCCTTGTATTCCTGTAGATTCCTAGAATTACTGTAGATTCTTAGTATTCCTCCTAGTATTCCCCCTTAGTTTTTCAAGTCCTCCTAGTAGTCCTACTATTCCTGTAGATTCCTAGTATTCCTGTAGATTCCTAGTAGGACCTAGTATTCCTAGTTTTCCTGTAGATTCCTAGTATTCCTCTTAGTATTTCTAGTATGCCTAGTATTCCTGTAGATTCCTATTAATTCCGTCTAGTATTCCTGTAGATTCTTAGTATTCCTCTTAGTTTTTCTAGTACTCCTAGTATTCCTATTATTCCTGTATATTCCAAGTATTCCTAGTACTCCTAGTATTCCTTCTAGTATTATTGTAGATTCTTAGTAGGACCTAGTATTCCTGTAGATTCATAGTATTCCTCCTAGTTTTCCTGTAGATTCGTAGTAGGACCTAGTATTCCTGTAGGTTCCTTGTATTCCTGTCGATTCCTAGTATTCCTCCAAGTATTCCTGTAGATCCTAGTGTTCTTCCTAGTATTCCGGTAGATTCGTAGTATTCCTCCTAGTGTTCTTCCTAGTATTTCTGTAGATTTCTTGTATTCCTGTAGATTATTTGTATTCCTCTTAGTATTCCTTCTATTATTCCTATTACTCTTAGTATTCCTTCTAGTATTCTTAGTTCTAGTATTCCTGTTGATTGCTAGTATTTCTCTTAGTATTATTGTAGATCTTTTTTGATTCCTGTGTTCCTGTAGATTCCTAGTAGGACATAGTATTCCTTTAGATTCCTAGTATTCCTCTTAGTATTTCTAGTGCTCCTAGTATTCATTTAGATCCTAGTATTCCTCCTAGTATTCCTTTAGATCCAACTATTCCTGTAGATTCCTAGTATTCCTGTAGATTCCTAGTATTCCTCCTAGTATTCCTCTTAGTATTTCTAGTACTCCTCATAGTATTCCTCATCATATTCCTCTTAGTATTCCTACTATTCCTGTAGATTCCTAGTATTCCACCTAGTATTCCTACTATTCCTGTAGATTCCTAGTATTCCTCCTAGTATTCCTAGTATTTCAGTAAATTCCTAGTATTCCTCCTATTATTCCTAGTACTATTAGTATTACTTCTAGTATTCCTAGTACTTGTATTCCTGTAGATTGCTATTCTTTCTCTTAGTATTATTTTGGATCTTGTTTGACAATCTAATGTATTATAGTAACATGACAGTTACCGTTACTGTTGGGATCTCACTGCTTTTCATAATATGGAATGTACAGTGGGGCAAAATAGTATTTAGTCAGCCACCAATTGTGCATGTTCTCCCACTTAAAAAGATGAGAGAGGCCTGTAATTTTCATCATAGGTACACTTCAACTATGACAGACAAAATGAGAAAGAAATCACATTGTAGGATTTTTAATGAATTTATTTGCAAATTATGGTGGAAAATAAGTATTTGGTCAATAACAAAAGTTTATCTTTGTTATATCCCCTTTGTTGGCAATGACAGAGGTCAAACGTTTTCTGTAAGTCCTCACAAGGTTTTCACACACTGTTGCTGGTATTTTGGCCCATTCCTCCATGCATATCTCCTCTAGGGCAGTGATATTTTGGGGCTGTTGCTGGGCAACACTGACTTTCAACTCTCTCCAAAGATTTTCTATGGGGTTGAGATCTGGAGACTGGCTAGGCCACTCCAGGACCTTGAAATGCTTCTTACGAAGCCACTCCTTCGTTGCCCGGGCGGTGTGTTTGGGATCATTGTCATGCTGAATGACCCAGCCACGTTTCATCTTCGATGCCCTTGCTGATGGTAGGCTTTGTTACTTTGGTCCCAGCTATCTGCAGGTCATTCACTAGGTCCCCCCGTGTGGTTCTGGGATTTTTGCTCACCGTTCTTGTGATCATTTTGACCCCACGGGGTGAGATCTTGCGTGGAGCCCCAGATCGAGGGAGATTATCAGTGGTCTTGTATGTCTTCCATTTCCTAATAATTGCTCCCACAGTTGATTTCTTCAAACCAAGCTGCTTACCTATTGCAGATTCAGTCTTCCCAGCCTGGTGTAGGTCTACAATTTTGTTTCTGGTGTCCTTTGACAGCTCTTTGGTCTTGGCCATAGTGGAGTTTGGAGTGTGACTGTTTGAGGTTGTGGACAGGTGTCTTTTACATTGATAACAAATTCAAACAGGTGCCACTAATACAGGTAACGAGTGGAGGACAGAGGAGCCTCTTAAAGAAGAAGTTACAGGTCTGTGAGAGCCAGATATCTTGTTTGTTTGTAGGTGACCAAATACTTATTTTCCACCATAATTTGCAAATAAATTCATTAAAAATCCTACAATGTGATTATCTGGATTTCTTTGTTCTCATTTTGTCTGTCATAGTTGAAGTGTACCTATGATGAAAATTATAGGCCTCTCTCATCTTTTTAAGTGGGAGAACTTGCACAATTGGTGGCTGACTAAATACTTTTTTGCCCCACTGTATACATGGTGGACTCTTTTATACATAGCACATAGCTAGGCCTATATACAGCTTGTTAACTGACTACCCGAGTGCCGGGTTTTGTTCAAGTGATAAACTGACTTATGATATGTTGGGTGCATAGACGTGTGTGTGTGTGTGTGTGTGTGTGTGTGTGTGTGTGTGTGTGTGTGCGCGCGTGCATCTCTAACTTTTCCTCATTGAAGTATCTAAGTCAGAGCTTGAAAGTGGGGTGGGGGAGGAGGACTGTCAAGTGAAAGTGTTGGCTCAGGAGATTATTATTTTATTTTATTTGGGGGGGTCAAGGTGAGGAGGGGGATTATTTAAGATGCTCTTTGGTGCTTTTGGAAGATTGGCAGGGACTCTGCTGTTCTAGCTTCAGGGTGAAGCTGGTTCTGCCATTGGGGTGCAAGGAGAGAGAAGAGCTTGGACTGGACTGAGAGGGAGTTGCAAAGAGACCAGAGGTAGGCGGAATTGAGTGCTCGGGTTGGGGTGTTGGGTTTGAGCGCCACCTGAAGGTAGGGATGGCCAGGTCCTTACAATACACAAACATCTGGTCCCAAAGTGATTATGGATTGATCCAGGACCATCAGGATGGATTGATCCAGGACCATCAGGATGGATTGATCCAGGGCCATCAGGATCGATTGATCCAGGGCCATCAGGATGGATTGATCCAGGGCCATCAGGATGGATTGATCCAGGGCCATCAGGATGGATTGATCCAGGGCCATCAGGATGGATTGATCCAGGGCCATCAGGATGGATTGATCCAGGACCATCAGGATGGATTGATCCAGGGCCATCAGGATGGATTGATCCAGGGCCATCAGGATGGATTGATCCAGGGCCATCAGGATGGATTGATCCAGGACCATCAGGATGGATTGATCCAGGACCATCAGGATGGATTGATCCAGGACCATCAGGATGGGTTGATCCAGGACTATAAAGAGGAAGGGGCCTGCAGTATGGATTCATCCAGGACTATCAAGAGGAGGAAGTGGCCGGCAGTATGGATTCAGGAAGAGTAGCCAGCCAGTAGTGTGCTTTGAGCCTCAGGACAGTAAGTGTTATAGACCAGGGCTCCTCCTGGGCTCCAGTTCTGTCTGCTTCCCAAATGACACCCTATTCCTTACACAGTGCACTACTTTTGGGGATAGGGTGTTATTATACTATCCACTATATAGGGGATAGGATGTTATTTGGGACGAAGACAGTCTTTAAATAGCCACCATGTTTACTTAGCTGCTTGATGTACATCACCACTGTCTGTCTCCCCTTAACGACCTATACAAATCTAATAACGACCTATACAAATCTAATAACGACCTATACAAATCTAATAACGACCTATACAAATCTAATAACGACCTATACAAATCTAACAACGACCTATACAAATCTAATTTGATGCAATGCTGGTAAAGTAGTCTGGCTGTATTGTATGAAATCACTACTTGGGGCTGATGTTGGGCCGCTTAGGTATAGAACTTAAGCTCAGTGTAAACTATTATGGCAAATAATTTTCTTGCTCGTTAGAGGCCTGATCGTGATTTGATTAGATTTTGTGTATGGCTGCTTTTGATTTGATTGTACTGGTGACACAGTACTGCTGCAACTTTAGAGCTGTTGTGTGTAGGCCTATCTCCCAAACTGAGTTAATTTCCTTATCAATATTTTTCAAGTATTTTTTTATTTATTTTTCAGCAACACACTTTATACTTCTTCCTGCCATCGCCTCCACACTAACAGTTGCATCCTGGTAGGCTTAGTGTAGCTGTCCACTGAGGTGATGTCTCCGCTGCCCAAGAGTCCTCTTCCTCACTCCCTGTTGCTCTGGCAGGCTTATGAACCTGACAATGTTGCCTCTCAAACCTTCAAAGAATAGGATTATTCCATGATAGAAAATAAAAAAAATCAGTAAGTAGCTAAAATGGGGAGACGGTCAAGTAGGAGAAACAGTGGACTTGGGGATTGAACCCCAATCTCCTGCAGGACGTTGTTTAGGCTAAGTGACACGTACCGGCAGGATGTTGTTTAGGCTAAATGACACGTACCGGCAGGACGTTGTTTAGGCTAAGTGACACGTACCGGCAGGACGTTGTTTAGGCTAAGTGACACGTACCGGCAGGACGTTGTTTAGGCTAAGTGACACGTACCGGCAGGACGTTGTTTAGGCTAAATGACACGTACCGGCAGGACGTTGTTTAGGCTAAGTGACATGTACCGGCAGGACGTTGTTTAGGCTAAGTGACACGTACCGACAGGACGGTGTTTAGGCTAAGTGACACGTACCGGCAGGACGTTGTTTAGGCTAAGTGACATGTACCGACAGGACGTTGTTTAGGCTAAGTGACATGCACCGGCAGGACGTTGTTTAGGCTAAATGACACGTACCGGCAGGACGTTGTTTAGGCTAAGTGACACGTACCGGCAGGACGTTGTTTAGGCTAAGTGACACGTACCGACAGGACGTTGTTTAGGCTAAGTGACACATACCGACAGGACGGTGTTTAGGCTAAGTGACACGTACCGATGGGTGTTACCACAACACCACCACGGTTCTACACAAAATGTTCCTTTACACCTCAATTAGTTGACATAGAAACTTCTCAGTCAGCGTATATGATTGAGATAAATATTAGGAAGCTGCACTGGTATAGGCTAACTTATCGCCCACTGTTTCTCTCCAGGTCGAGGATTGGTTGATTTTGAATTTGATATGATTGTGCCGGTTAGCTTTTTAAACCCCTAACTGCAGCTGGTGGAGAACATTTACACTAGGCAGTGTCCAAAAACGCTGTCACTAGGCAGTGTCCAAAAACGCTGACACTAGGCAGTGTCCAAAAACGCTGTCACTAGGCAGTGTCCAAAAACGCTGTCACTAGGCAGTGTCCAAAAACGCTGTCACTAGGCAGTGTCCAAAAACGCTGTCACTAGGCAGTGTCCAAAAACGCTGTCACTAGGCAGTGTCCAAAAACGCTGTCACTAGGCAGTGTCCAAAAACGCTGACACTAGGCAGTGTCCAAAAACGCTGACACTAGGCAGTGTCCAAAAACGCTGACACTAGGCAGTGTCTAAACACCGCACTACTGTTTTATGCCCTATCCCATAGAGCTCTGGTCAAAAGTAGTGCACTCTATAGAGAATAGGGGTCCATTTCCGACTGCTACTGAGCAGTTTTGGCTGATTGACACCTCTATCTTTTGGCTCTCAGCTAAAATGCATGAGGCGTGCGGCCGGATAATTGGGCTATTAACTCTGCTCTGCATACCAGTCAATTACATGTGAATTATACCTTGCTATTTGGCTCTGTCAGATCACAGGTGATTGGAGGGCTAATCTCTGGTCATGTGGGCGGCTGCAGGTGGTTGGGTCTTTTCCACATATCTGCTTTTTCCTGGTTTGGATGTTTTTTTTGTAGACCGATAGATTTATTGTGTTTGAGTGAGGAGGAGAATTGTCTCTGTACCAGGGATGAGCATTCTTTCTGGATCCCCAGTGGGATTGGTTTTGTGCTGTGAGTGAAGTTGCTGCTGCTGAGCACAGATAACATACATTTTACACACAAACTGAATCATCATAATCAGAAACTGTTTTTGCTCTCTGTTACCTCTTAGAGGTAATCTATAGGTAATCTATAACCCCCTTGGAGGTAATCTATAGGTAATCTATAACCCCCTTAGAGGTAATCTATAACCCCCTTAGAGGTCTAATCTAATCAGTTCCATCGAACTGGCTCTGGAACCTCATGTTCCTAGCTGTGTGTGTGTGTGTGTGTATGTGTGTGTGTGTGTGTGTGTGTCTGTATATATTTGTGTGTGTGTGTGTGTGTATTTACACAACACACACTCACGCACACACTATATACACTATATACACCCATACACACACATGCGCACATGTGCATACTGATGCCACACACACAGTCACACTTTCAAACTCACCACATACACTGCTGCTACTGCCCCACATACACTGCTGCTACTGCCCCACATACACTGCTGCTACTGCCCCACATACACTGCTGCTACTGCCCCACATACACTGCTGCTACTGCCCCACATACACTGCCGCTACTGCCCCACATACACTGCTGCTACTGCCCCACATACACTGCTGCTACTGCCCCACATACACTGCTGCTACTGCCCCACATACACTGCTGCTACTGCCCCACATACACTGCTGCTACTGCCCCACATACACTGCTGCTACTGCCCCACATACACTGCTGCTACTGCCCCACATACACTGCGGCTACTGCCCCACATACACTGCTGCTACTGCCCCACATACACTGCTGCTACTGCCCCACATACACTGCTGCTACTGCCCCACATACACTGCCGCTACTGCCCCACATACACTGCTGCTACTGCCCTACATACACTGCTGCTACTGCCCCACATACACTGCTGCTACTGCCCCACATACACTGCTGCTACTGTCCCACATACACTGCTGCTACTGCCCCACATACACTGCTACTACTGCCCCACATACACTGCTGCTACTGCCCCACATACACTGCTGCTACTGCCCCACATACACTGCCGCTACTGCCCCACATACACTGCTGTTACTGCCCCACATACACTGCTGCTACTGCCCCACATACACTGCTGCTACTGCCCCACATACACTGCTGCTACTGCCCCACATACACTGCTGCTACTGCCCCACATACACTGCTGCTACTGCCCCACATACACTGCCGCTACTGCCCCACATACACTGCCGCTACTGCCCCACATACACTGCTGCTACTGCCCCACATACACTGCCGCTACTGCCCCACATACACTGCTGCTACTGCCCCACATACACTGCCGCTACTGCCCCACATACACTGCTGCTACTGCCCCACATACACTGCTGCTACTGCCCCACATACACTGCTGCTACTGCCCCACATACACTGCCGCTACTGCCCCACATACACTGCTGCTACTGCCCCACATACACTGCTGCTACTGCCCCACATACACTGCTGCTACTGCCCCACATACACTGATGCTACTGCCCCACATACACTGCTGCTACTGCCCCACATACACTGCTGCTACTGCCCCACATACACTGCTGCTACTGCCCCACATACACTGCTGCTACTGCTCCACAAGCAGTGGCTGCTTCACTAAAGGTTTTGCGATTCTGCTGCCCGCCTTAGAGGTAATTTGTGGTTGAGTACGGTACCCTGCGTCACCACTTCAATTGCTCCAGGCCAGCGCAAGGGGGAATTAGAGGACTTATTATGCTTTTGGGTCCTACCGTGTCTCTAACTGACAATGAGTGGGTGACATAAACCGAAATAGAAACTGATAATTGTGCACGACTTCAGTATTACTTAAACTGTTGTTACACTAAGGTAAAAAAAAAAAAAAGGGTCTTACTGTAGTACTGTAGGCCACTCCCGACCGGTCACGTTGTACAGCGCCTGAGTGGCGCAATGGTCTAAGACACTGCATAGCAGTACAAGCTATGTTGCTACAGATGCTGGTTCAATGCCTGTGACTGGAACACCCATGAGATGATTGTATGTTTTTGGTTTCTCTCCCTCTAAAAACAGAAATAAATAATTCACAATAACAGACTGGCTTTATTTACAAATTGGTAACAATGTCTCACCCCATGTTCAAGAATGGCCTTCACCTCATGTAGCCTAACCCAAAGGCCTATATGTTTTGGTAATGTTACGATCAACTAGGAGTGGTGGTGGGTGGAATCAGGCGCAGAGAGCAGGGTTCAGTCTTTCCTTCAAATTTATTCCCCAGTGCAACAAAACAGTCACGCCAACACACAGGGCGTATAATAGGTTGCCGGTCCAAACAACAGGACAAAATAGTCCGGAGAATAAATGTACGAATAACTCACACCATCAAACACAGAGTGACACAAACAAGCCCGCACAAATACCCAGCGGGCCTAGTGCCCTTAAATACCATACAAACAAACCCTAATACAAAACAGGTGTACCCAATTACCCAATAACCAAAAACAAACGGAAAGGAAATCGATGGCAGCTAATAGGCCGGCGACGACGACCGCCGAGCACCGCCCGAACAGGAAGAGGCACCGTCTTCGGCAAGGTTCGTGACAGGTAAGGTTTGTGTCACAACTAAAGTGGACAAATAACTTCTTAAAATTAATCACATTAATCAGATTTACAATGTAGAAGATCATTTTCACGATAAAAGCATTACATGCATAATCACATTTGCAGATTTCATAATGGTGTTTTCCGCTAATGGAGCATTCACACTTATAGCCTACTACCATGTGTGCATTGCTGCACTTATAGCCTACTACCATGTGTTCATTGCTGCACTTATAGCCTACTACCATGTGTGCATTGCTGCACTTATAGCCTACTACCATGTGTGCATTGCTGCGCTTATAGCCTACTACCATGTGTGCATTGCTGCGCTTATAGCCTACTACCATGTGTGCATTGCTGCATGATTAATGTGAAGAAATAGCCTAATATTTTATCAACATTTTAAGCTAAACCTTCTGGTCTGTTGCGTCAGCCTCATTGCGTAAAAAAAGTATTTTTTATGCTAGAGGTTGTGTTAATTTGGGATCTATTGCATCCCACAACTGTCCCAGACTATGTTTGGAATATTTATTTCTCGCACAGAATTGAATAGGTTCACTTTTGTAATATGGGGGAATAGTAGATTGACATAGGCTAGTGCCTTTGCTGTTCGTTAAGCCTACTCATCTTTTTGGCTGAGGAAAAGTAAATGTGGACAGTTCTTCCAATATCTTCAATATGCACCTCGGAATTGGATAAGGACGTGTGCAGTTGCGTCCCCGCAGTGTCTGTCTTCACTTGTAGCCTGTGAGAAACACCTGATGACGTGTGAGAGCTGTGTGAGGGGTGCTTCGGAGCACGACGGCCACTGGCCGCAAAAGGCATGGATTTTTTTAAGGGTGCATTACGGCCACACAAGGGGTATGCCGCCGCAAAAAAACCAAAGCAGAGCAAAAAACCAAAGCAGAGCACATGCTTTTCAAGCAACTTTTTTCAAATCATCATTAGAGTCGCATCATACAGCCTTACAATGTATTAAAATCAAAACATATAACCCAACGTTTGTTTAACAACTAAAGTTACACGAATAACTCTAAATTAAGCATTTAGGAATACCTATTTCTTTGTTAAATGCTCAACACAGAATAGCCACGTGAGCACTCCCTCAAATAGTTGGGAGAATGTATCCTTTCTATCTTATTCAGCTTTGTTCAATTGTATTCTTCATACTATAAAATAATGCCACGGAATTCTAAGCAAATCTTGTCTGCTAAATGAACTAGTGTAGCCCACAGCCATATGGTATAACCAGATCAGGACCTAACATAAGGAAAACTCAGAGTATGCTATTCTGTTCTTCTGAAATAGACTACATTTTCTTCATGTCATGTTTCTTTAAAGCTGTCTAAAATAAATGGATTTATTGTGAAGGTGTAGGCTATATTAGATGGATTTATTACACTTTTTAAATGTAGATGTTCCCTAACTGTGTTTGTTAATTAACTGTCAACTTACCATGAGACTGACAGTTATAGGCTTGACAATCACTGGCTGACGAAATTTCGTGACAGCCACAGCCCTACATGAGCGCAACAGCTGGACGACTGTGTGATCACGCTCTCCGTAGCCGATGTGAGCAAGACCTTTAAAAAGATCAACATTCACAAGGCCTCGGGGCCAGATGGATTACCAGGACGTGTACACAGTGCATGCGCGGACCAACTGGCAAGTGTCTTCACTGACATTTTTCAACCTCTCCCTGACTGAGTCTGTAATACATGTTTCAAGCAGATCACCATAGTCCCTGTGCCCAAGAAGCGAAGGTAACCTGCCGAAAGCCCTGATCAACGACGAGATAGCCTATTGGGACGAGGTCAGAGACCTGGCAGTGTGGTGCCAGGACAACAACCGCTCCCCCTTATCTAGCCAACTTGTTAGCTAGCTACGCTAATATTAGATATAAAGTTAGCTTGCCTGCCTCGATAGGTAACGTTAGCTAACCTGCCTCAGTTTATCAAATGATAACTACCTACATAAACATTATAACATTATCTAACGTCGTTAGCTAAGTTACATCAGAGGTCAATATATTCCAGTATCTCGGATTATACTCACCATCACCGGTCGTTGCACACCAAGCTGGCGTTATTGGTGCAGACTTGTGGACCGACAAACTCAAGCACCTATTCCGCATACTAGCTAGGGTCCTTCAGTAGGGCATGCATACCATAGAACTTTGGCTGTGGAGGCATTGTCAATCCATATAGTGATCATTTGAACGTGTTGGGGGTGATGAAACAACGGAGCCCCATTCAATGAAGGGCAGCGGAGGGGCGATTTGCACGTGGAGCTTGGCAAAATGGGGCATGATTTATTGACATAATTGTAATTCAAACCCAACCTTCATTTACTTGTGACGCACTGAGGTTCCAAACTCCGCTTTAGATAAGACTGACTTTGTGACCAAAATGATCCGATTTACACTTTGTAGTCAATTTCAGACACTAAAATAAATGTTTCAGACTCATATACCACATATGCTGTTTTCAAAGGGATTAGTTGTATTTTAGAGGCAGTCGCTCTAAAGACTGATAGTATAGTTACAGGCATCAAAGCCAGCTATTCTTTCTCCATGCTCTACCATAGTACGATAAGTGTGTTTCTCACTTGGGATGGCGTTTACAAGCATCTGACTGGGTTTCTTTTTCTTGTCCTCCTCTCTGTAGGTTTCCAAAAAGGTTGCCGATCTTATCCTGGAAAAACAGCCGTCCTACGTCAAGGTATGCTTTCTGTATTTTTCCTTCCTCTCTTCCTCCTTTCTTTCCATTGTATGTTTTAAGTTTCACCCATTTTTCTTGTAAGTATATATCACATTCTGTAATTTCCCTATGACTCGTCTCATGCAGATAAATGTAGGCTTATTTAGGTTTGCCGTTTCTTTCAGAACACTGACTGCACACATTATCATAGTATGGTGATTTATATTCGCTGATTGATATCTACTGTCAATCAGTCATAACAAAGGAGGTAATGTGGAATTTATCAGCGTTACCATGGCAATGGAATATATCCTACGACCGACTGCGTTCGCTCTATAAGTAAAACGTCTGTTCAGTACCAGCCGCTATCTCAATCTATATAAATCTTATCAGGGCCGATTGTCTGTCGTGACTGGCAGATGTGAGAGTGAGCCTGTATCCACCTCGATAAAGAAATCACTTCCTGAGTGTTTGGATCAAAGCCACAGCAAAGGAGCGGAGGGAGAGGAAAGTAGAGTAAGAGGAGAGAGAAAACAGAGACGGAGAAGAGTATGAGGCTATCCATCCCAGGCTCCTGCTCATCTCTGATCCTTCATAGGAGCTCTTTGAGACATGTCTAAGCTATTCACTGTCGGACAGGAGACATATTTGATCAGGCCCATGGGGATTTAGACCCCTCAGGCCGTGCACCACAGATGAATGGTTTAGTTAGTATGTGGATATGTATGAGCACTGACAGGAGACTGTGGTCACATCCCAATTGACACCCTATTCCCATGTACTTTTGACCAGAGCCCTTCAAATGGATGGATAGCCCACATAGTTAGGTTAGCAGTCAGTTGGGGTCGTTTCCAGTTAAATTATGAATTGAATCGAAAATGTGTTTCATGAATAACAAAATCACCTGTTAGTTTTCTGTGTGAACGTTTGAAGTCATGACTTGAATTGCACGTCACATCCTGAACTGATTAAGTTGACACGGAATGGACCCCAGCCCTGGTAGCAGCTGCACTCCTCCCTAGTCTCCACATGAGGTGGCAGTGGCCATTTTGGGCCTGCTAGGGGTTCCCTACCGAGTAACCTTTGTTGAACCCGCCTCTACCCAGCTGTGATTGGCCCATTGATCCCAGCGGGCATTGTGACCCGTTGGGGGGTGACAGCACGCTTGCGTGACTATAGGTTGACTCACACGGATCTCCTGTGTCGTGTCCCTAAAGAAATGTCACCACAGTTTGTTTCTAATCTCCTTCTCTGTCTTGTCTCTTTTATCCATCCTATTCCTATTTCCTTATATAGTGAACTACTATTGTCCAGACTCCTATGAGCCCTAGCTAAAAGTAGACCAATAAAAAGAGAATAGGCTGCCGTTTGGGACGCATATAATTGTCTCATCGAAGGAACATTGAAATCCTAGATTCCCTCTATTGTATAGGCTTCTTTTTATGCTACATATAGCCTAGCTATGCTATAATGTTATTATATTATACACTGAGTATACAAAATATTAAGGACACCTGCTCTTTCCATGACAGACTGACCAGGTGAATCCAGGTGAAAGCTATGATCCCTTATGGATGTCACTTGTTAAATCCACTTCAATCAGTATAGATGAAGGGGAGGAGACGGGTTAAAGAAAGATTTTTAAGCCTTGAGACAATTGAGACATGGTTTGTGTATGTGTGCCATTCAGAGCATGAATGGGCAAGACAATGAAAGTGCCTTTGCACGGGTAATGGTAGTAGGTGCCAGGCTGTAAAGGGTTAAGTGAAACCTTCAGTTGAAACATCTGCTTTGGATCATTAGGTATGCAGGTTGTGATGGCATTTAGGTGTGAAAGGACATCTCTTGTACTAATGGCTTTTTGACAGTTGAAGGGTGCCATCTTGAGATGGGGGAAGGGTGCATTAAGCTTGGATGGATGTCACTGATCATGATGTCTTACACGCCAGCGGGAGGGGAAAATATTTTTGGTATAAATACAAATGTTCACATTAATTTATTGAACATTCAAAATATTAATATCTCAAAACGACCCTTTTTGAATGGGTTCATTTTAAGATATTGCTTGGAACAATATACTCTACAAGTACATTACATTTCCAGAGTGGGTTCTCTGCTCATTCTGAAGGTATGATACATTTTATGAGCACCATCAACACAATAAATTGAAAAATGTATTCAAAGGTAACTCCCTCTGCTGGTGTCTTGCTGAATGTCAATCCCAAAGGAGGGCTGAGAATGGTAAATAGCTAGAATATAAATTTCTTTGTATAAAATGGGTAATTAAAGGTACCAGAGAGCCCACTCTGGAAGGGTATATTGTTACAAACAATATGTATAAAAATAAGCTACATCCAAAAGGATAGTTTTGTTGAAAAAATTAATGTGAAAATGTGTATTTCAGAATCTAGACATACTCCATATTTGAGAGAACACATTTAGGATTATATTGACAGCAAGAGGAATATACAAGTCTAACAAAGGCCTAAAAATGCTTTGTGATACAATTATAAAAAGCATGTTAAACATCCTTCCCCCCAATTTTTATTTTATTTATTTATTTTACCTTTATTTAACCAGGTAGGCAAGTTGAGAACAAGTTCTCATTTACAATTGCGACCTGTCCAAGATAAAGCAAAGCAGTTCGACAGATAAAACGACACAGAGTTACACATGGAGTAAAAACAAACATACAGTCAATAATGCAGTATAAACAAGTCTATATACAATGTGAGCAAATGAGGTGAGAAGGGAGGTAAAGGCAAAAAAAGGCCATGATGGCAAAGTAAATACAATATAGCAAGTAAAATACTGGAATGGTAGTTTTGCAATGGAAGAATGTGCAAAGTAGAAATAAAAAAATAATGGGGTGCAAAGGAGCAAAATAAATAAATAAATAAAAATTAAATACAGTTGGGAAAGAGGTAGTTGTTTGGGCTAAATTTTAGGTGGGCTATGTACAGGTGCAGTAATCTGTGAGCTGCTCTGACAGTTGGTGCTTAAAGCTAGTGAGGGAGATAAGTGTTTCCAGTTTCAGAGATTTTTGTAGTTCGTTCCAGTCATTGGCAGCAGAGAACTGGAAGGAGAGGCGGCCAAAGAAAGAATTGGTCTTGGGGGTGACTAGAGAGATATACCTGCTGGAGCGTGTGCTACAGGTGGGAGATGCTATGGTGACCAGCGAGCTGAGATAAGGGGGGACTTTACCTAGCAGGGTCTTGTAGATGACATGGAGCCAGTGGGTTTGGCGACGAGTATGAAGCGAGGGCCAGCCAACGAGAGCGTACAGGTCGCAATGGTGGGTAGTATATGGGGCTTTGGTGATAAAACGGATTGCACTGTGATAGACTGCATCCAATTTGTTGAGTAGGGTATTGGAGGCTATTTTGTAAATGACATCGCCAAAGTCGAGGATTGGTAGGATGGTCAGTTTTACAAGGGTATGTTTGGCAGCATGAGTGAAGGATGCTTTGTTGCGAAATAGGAAGCCAATTCTAGATTTAACTTTGGATTGGAGATGTTTGATATGGGTCTGGAAGGAGAGTTTACAGTCTAACCAGACACCTAAGTATTTGTAGTTGTCCACGTATTCTAAGTCAGAGCCGTCCAGAGTAGTGATGTTGGACAGGCGGGTAGGTGCAGGTAGCGATCGGTTGAAGAGCATGCATTTAGTTTTACTTGTATTTAAGAGCAATTGGAGGCCACGGAAGGAGAGTTGTATGGCATTGAAGCTTGCCTGGAGGGTTGTTAACACAGTGTCCAAAGAAGGGCCGGAAGTATACAGAATGGTGTCGTCTGCGTAGAGGTGGATCAGGGACTCACCAGCAGCAAGAGCGACCTCATTGATGTATACAGAGAAGAGAGTCGGTCCAAGAATTGAACCCTGTGGCACCCCCATAGAGACTGCCAGAGGTCCGGACAGCAGACCCTCCGACTTGACACACTGAACTCTATCAGAGAAGTAGTTGGTGAACCAGGCGAGGCAATCATTTGAGAAACCAAGGCTGTCGAGTCTGCCGATGAGGATATGGTGATTGACAGAGTCGAAAGCCTTGGCCAGATCAATGAATACGGCTGCACAGTAATGTTTCTTATCGATGGCGGTTAAGATATCGTTTAGGACCTTGAGCGTGGCTGAGGCGCACCCATGACCAGCTCTGAAACCAGATTGCATAGCAGAGAAGGTATGGTGAGATTCGAAATGGTCGGTAATCTGTTTGTTGACTTGGCTTTCGAAGACCTTAGAAAGGCACGGTAGGATAGATATAGGTCTGTAGCAGTTTGGGTCAAGAGTGTCCCCCCCTTTGAAGAGGGGGATGACCGCAGCTGCTTTCCAATCTTTGGGAATCTCAGACGACACGAAAGAGAGGTTGAACAGGCTAGTAATAGGGGTGGCAACAATTTCGGCAGATAATTTTAGAAAGAAAGGGTCCAGATTGTCTAGCCCGGCTGATTTGTAGGGGTCCAGATTTTGCAGCTCTTTCAGAACATCAGCTGAATGGATTTGGGAGAAGGAGAAATGGGGAAGGCTTGGGCGAGTTGCTGTTGGGGGTGCAGTGCTGTTGTCCGGGGTAGGAGTAGCCAGGTGGAAAGCATGGCCAGCCGTAGAAAAATGCTTATTGAAATTCTCAATTATGGTGGATTTATCAGTGGTGACAGTGTTTCCTATCTTCAGTGCAGTGGGCAGCTGGGAGGAGGTGTTCTTATTCTCCATGGACTTTACAGTGTCCCAGAACTTTTTTGAGTTAGTGTTGCAGGAAGCAAATTTCTGCTTGAAAAAGCTAGCCTTGGCTTTTCTAACTGCCTGTGTATAATGATTTCTAGCTTCCCTGAACAGCTGCATATCACGGGGGCTGTTCGATGCTAATGCAGAACGCCATAGGATGTTTTTGTGTTGGTTAAGGGCAGTCAGGTCTGGGGAGAACCAAGGGCTATATCTGTTCCTGGTTCTAAATTTCTTGAATGGGGCATGTTTATTTAAGATGGTTAGGAAGGCATTTTAAAAAAATATCCAGGCATCCTCTACTGACGGGATGAGATCAATATCCTTCCAGGATACCCCGGCCAGGTCGATTAGAAAGGCCTGCTCGCAGAAGTGTTTCAGGGAGCGTTTTACAGTGATGAGTGGAGGTCGTTTGACCGCTGACCCATTACGGATGCAGGCAATGAGGCAGTGATCGCTGAGATCTTGGTTGAAGACAGCAGAGGTGTATTTAGAGGGGAAGTTGGTTAGGATGATATCTATGAGGGTGCCCGTGTTTAAGGTTTTGGGGAGGTACCTGGTAGGTTCATTGATTATTTGTGTGAGATTGAGGGCATCAAGTTTAGATTGTAGGATGGCTGGGGTGTTAAGCATGTTCCAGTTTAGGTCGCCTAGCAGCACGAACTCTGAAGATAGATGGGGGGCAATCAGTTCACATATGGTGTCCAGAGCACAGCTGGGGGCAGAGGGTGGTCTATAGCAGGCGGCAACGGTGAGAGACTTGTTTTTAGAGAGGTGGATTTTTAAAAGTGAAGTTCCTGTGTGAGAATTGCCAGAACAATCTGAGATACCAAAAATATTTTCCGCTGCATGGAATCACCCTTATAGGGTATTGTCGGTGTGCATAACCAGTGAGCGCTCAGAGTCTGTGATTTTCTGAGGAACAGCCTGTTAATGGTCAATTGATTAGGGCTTAATGGTAGTATTGATCGAGCTGATGTGGAATGTAAATGTTTCATTCAATGTTTTGAGCTTCAGCAGAAAGCCCTGTGTGTAGGTAAATGCAGGTCAGGAGGTAAATGTGGGCCATTACACTTACTGTCCTCTCCTCCTTCACCCACACCTGCCCCCTCCATTCTGCCCTACATTATGCCTATACAGTGGAAGCTACAGTACTCTTTAGCAGCTACCTCAATCATGGAGGATAGAATATCATGGGATATAATCGGATTGGGCAGAAGCAAATCAACTTTAGCAATCACCTTTGTTGCATGGTTTCACTCCAACCCACTATTGTATTTAGTATTCAACCCCACCAGCATGTTCCCCTTATTTTACCTCTCAATCCTAACACAAAGCGCTATAAATAAATCACTTTGCATCACATACTCGTGTTTGTTAGCTTCCCAGACCAATCAAGCCACCCAGAGATGCTCTACGGTGCATTTCCTCTCTGAGCCTCTCAGTGTGTGTCTGGTTCAGATCAATACCGTGCGGTTCTATCAGCGCTCCTTTAAATCAACAGCCCTGGCACTACGAGCTCAGGGAAATTAGATGGATGTGACAACATATCTTTCTCTTGCTGCATTCACTGCTTTAATTAAATAACGTCTTTGTTGAACTGAAATTGGTACTAGGGCTGTTGAGGTGACCATATTACCGCCACACTGGCGGTCACGAGTCATGAAGGCAGTCAAATTCCACATGACCATTTAGTCACGGTAATTAGGCTTCTCCAAGCTCTGATGCTGCTGCTGGTCGTTAGTAACAAACTTGCTAACTGCCTGGTACTCAGCACTCTATTGTCCCTCTAATCACTCTGACATCAATGCAAATATCTTTGAAAATCTAATCAAACACTTCATGAGAGCCCATGAGCTCATGTTGCGCAACATTTCTATAGGCTATGCAATTGTGGGAGAAAACAGAGTGATGGCCTCTACTAAAAAGAAGAGGATCCCATCAGCTTACTATAGGCTAGGCCTACTATATTTATTTCTCAACTGTGCTAAGCAAATATTTACAACAGGAGTATGGCCTACCTGGCAGGCATGAAAATAAACCATGGGGAAAACCATCCATTTGCTATTTAAGTGCATAGATAACATGTATTTTCTCCCGCTGCCCCTGTTTCCAGACAGGTGCATGATAATGGTCCATTCTAAATCAAAACAAATGTCACACATACTGTATATTATTCAGTATATGTAAATATGATATCAAATCAAGAATAGTCTGATGGGTGACAATATTAGCCTATCATGAATGATGCCCAGCATAAGAAGCAATGCCTTTTTTTGCGAATTTTTGGTACCGCTTGCCGTGCGGTAGTAGAGAGAACAGTCTGTGACTAGGGTGGCTGGAGTCTGACCATTTTTAGGGCCTTCCTCTGACACCGCCAGGTATAGAGGTCCTGGATGGCAGGAAGCTTGGCCCCGGTGATGTACTGTGCCGCAAGCACTACCATCTGTACTGCCTTGCAGTCGAGGCCGAGCCATTGCCATACCAGGCAGTGATGCAACCCGTCAGGATGCTCTCGATGGTGCAGCTGTAAAACATTTTGAGGATCTGAGGACAGGATCCTATGCCAAAACTTTTCAGTCTCCTGGGGGGGAATAGGTTTTGTCGTGTCCTCTTCATGACTGTCTTGGTGTGCTTGGACCATGTTAGTTTGTTGGTGATGTGGACGCCAAGGAACTTAAAGCTCTCTACTTGCTCCACTACAGCCCCGTCGATGAGAATGAGGGCATGCGGCAGGGTAGCCTAGTGGTTAGAGCATTGGACTAGTAACCGGAAGGTTGCAAGTTCAAATCCCCGAGCTGACAAGGTACAAATCTGTCGTTCTGCCCCTGAACAGGCAGTTAACCCACTGTTCCTAGGCTGTCATTGAAAATAAGAATATGTTCTTAACTGACTTGCCTGGTAAAATAAAAAATGCTTGGTCCTGCAGTCCACAATCATCTCCTTTGTCTTGATCATGTTGAGGGAGAGGTTGTTGTCCTTGGCCCACACAGCCAGGTTTCTGACCTCCTCCCTATAGGCTGTCTCATCATTGTCGGTGATCAGGCCTACCACTGCTGTGTCATCAGCAAACTTAATGATAGGGTTGGAGTTGTGCCTGGCCATGCAGTCATGAGTGAACAGGGAGTACAGGAGGGGACTGAACATGCACCCCTGAGGGGCCCCCGTGTTGAGGATCAGTGTGGCGGATGTGTTGTTACCTACCCTTACCACCTGGGGATGGCCCGTTAGGAAGTCCAGGATCCAGTTGCAGAGGTAGGTGTTTAGTCCCAGGGTCCTTAGCTTAGTGATGAGCTTTGAGGGCACTATAGTGTTGAACTCTGAGCTGTGTCAATGAATAGCATTCTCAGATAGATGTTCCTTTTTTTCCAGGTGGGAAAGGGAAGTGTGGAGTGCAATAGAGTGTACAGGGGGTACAGGATCATCTGTGGATCTGTTGGTGCGGTATACAAATTGGAGTGGGTCTAGAGTTTCTGGGATAATGGTGTTGACCAGCTTTTCAAAGCATTTCATGGCTACAGACGTGAGTGCTATGGGTCGGTAGTCATTTAGGCAGGTTATCTTAGTGTTCTTGGGCACAGGGACTATTGTGGTCTGATTGAAACATGTTAGTATTACAGATTCAGACAGAGACAGGTTGAAAATGTCAGTGAAGACACTTGCCAGTTGGTCAGCGCATGCTTGGAGTACACGTCCTGGTATTCCGCCTGGCCCAGCGGTCTTGTGAATGTTGACCTGTTTAAAGTACTTACTCATAGTCGCACACCTCATGTATATTTTAATATGGTTTGTATCACAACTAAAGTTGCCAACTTCTTACATTTAATTTAACAGTCTTTAAGAGTCTGGCATATATAAGCAGTGTGTGAGTTTCAAGTTTGGGAAGATAAATTTCACCATAAAAATTGACCTTATAATAAAATAATTACATGCATAATTGCATTTGCGGTCACTTTTTATAATATAATTTTTTACGCTAGTGGAAGATTTGCACATATAACCTACGCATTGCTGAGCTTATAATGTGAATAAATATCCTAATAGTTCATCAACATTTTAAACTAAACGTTCTGATCTGTTGCATCAGCCACATTTCATTAAGCTTTTTGATGCCAGTGGTTGTATTAATTTGAAATCTATCACATCCCACAACTGTCCCAGACTATGTTTAGAATATTTGTTTCTCACACACAATATAATAGGTTGACTTTTGTACTTCGGGGGATAGTAGATTGACATAGGCAGGTGCTTTTGCTTTTCGTTAGGCCTACTCAACTTGTTGGCTGACCAAGAGTGAATGTGGACAGTTCATCCAATATTTTCAATATGCACCTCGGAATTGGATAAGGACTCGTGCAGTTGCGTCCCCGATGTGTCTGTCTTAACTTGTAGCCTGTGAGAAAGACCCGATCCCGTGACAGAGAGCCGTGTGATTGAGAGACGCTTAGGATTGTGCAGCACACTCAGGGAGAAGGGCACGATGCAGCACTCCGGGCCTTAAAATGCATGGATTTTTTAGGGTGCATTTCGGCCACGGATGGGAATGCCGCTGTGAAATTCGAGGCATTATTAAGTGCTTGTCAAACTGTGAATGAGAGGCTATTGGAGTGTGTACAACCAAACTTTTAAGAAACTTTTTTCAAATCATCATTAGAGTCACATCATGCAGCCTTACAATGTATTAAAAATACATGGATTTATTAGACTTTTTAAAATGGCTTGTAGGAAATGTGTGGAAGCCAGGAGATGATTAATGTGTTATTGTTAATTAACGGTCAATTACCGTGAGACTGACAGTTATTTGCTTGTCAATCACCGGCTGATGATATTTCGTGACCACCACAGCCCAAATGGGTACTTAATGCAGGTAAAACCAAGAATGTTATTCTCCATGTCACGTAAAAATGTATCTGATGATTTATGCATATATACATTGGTTGCTGCCCTCTTTGATTGTATCCCTGCTTATAAATATCTGGGCATCTGGATTGAGCTATCTTTCAAAAAGCGTATTGATGAGTTCAGAAATTAAGAATTAAAATTGACTTCTTCTATAGGAATAGTTTATGCCTTATAATAAACAGCAGAAAACAAATCATTCAGTCGACATTCATACAGGTTTTAGACTATGGGGATATTGTCTATATCAGTGGTTCACAAACTTTTTATAGTCCCGTACCCCTTCAAACATTCAAACTCCAGCTGCATAGCCCATCTAGCACCAGGGCCAGCGCACTCAAATGTTGTGTTTTGCCATCGTAAGCCTGCCACACACACACACACACTAAGCAATACATTTATTAAACATAAGAATGAATCTGAGATTTTGTCACAACCTGGCTCGTGAGAAGTGACAAAGAGCTCTTATTGGACCAGGGCACAAATAATAATATAATAATCATCAGTAATTTTGCTCTTTATTTAACCATCTTACATATAAAACATTATTTGTTCATCGGAAATTGTGAATAACTCACCACAGGTTAATGAGAAGGGTGTGAATAACTCACCACAGGTTAATGAGAAGGGTGTGAATAACTCACCACAGGTTAATGAGAAGGGTGTGAATAACTCACCACAGGTTAATGAGAAGGGTGTGAATAACTCACCACAGGTTAATGAGAAGGGTGTGAATAACTCACCACAGGTTAATGAGAAGGGTGTGAATAACTCACCACAGGTTAATGAGAAGGGTGTGAATAACTCACCACAGGTTAATGAGAAGGGTGTGAATAACTCACCACAGGTTAATGAGAAGGGTGTGAATAACTCACCACAGGTTAATGAGAAGGGTGTGAATAACTCACCACAGGTTAATGAGAAGGGTGTGAATAACTCACCACAGGTTAATGAGAAGGGTGTGAATAACTCACCACAGGTTAATGAGAAGGGTGTGAATAACTCACCACAGGTTAATGAGAAGGGTGTGAATAACTCACCACAGGTTAATGAGAAGGGTGTGAATAACTCACCACAGGTTAATGAGAAGGGTGTGAATAACTCACCACAGGTTAATGAGAAGGGTGTGAATAACTCACCACAGGTTAATGAGAAGGGTGTGAATAACTCACCACAGGTTAATGAGAAGGGTGTGAATAACTCACCACAGGTTAATGAGAAGGGTGTGAATAACTCACCACAGGTTAATGAGAAGGGTGTGAATAACTCACCACAGGTTAATGAGAAGGGTGTGAATAACTCACCACAGGTTAATGAGAAGGGTGTGAATAACTCACCACAGGTTAATGAGAAGGGTGTGAATAACTCACCACAGGTTAATGAGAAGGGTGTGAATAACTCACCACAGGTCAATGAGAAGGGTGTGAATAACTCACCACAGGTCAATGAGAAGGGTGTGAATAACTCACCACAGGTTAATGAGAAGGGTGTGAATAACTCACCACAGGTTAATGAGAAGGGTGTGAATAACTCACCACAGGTTAATGAGAAGGGTGTGAATAACTCACCACAGGTTAATGAGAAGGGTGTGAATAACTCACCACAGGTTAATGAGAAGGGTGTGAATAACTCACCACAGGTTAATGAGAAGGGTGTGAATAACTCACCACAGGTCAATGAGAAGGGTGTGAATAACTCACCACAGGTTAATGAGAAGGGTGTGAATAACTCACCACAGGTTAATGAGAAGGGTGTGAATAACTCACCACAGGTCAATGAGAAGGGTGTGAATAACTCACCACAGGTCAATGAGAAGGGTGTGAATAACTCACCACAGGTCAATGAGAGGTGTGTGAATAACTCACCACAGGTTAATGAGAAGGGTGTGAATAACTCACCACAGGTTAATGAGAAGGGTGTGAATAACTCACCACAGGTTAATGAGAAGGGTGTGAATAACTCACCACAGGTTAATGAGAAGGGTGTGAATAACTCACCACAGGTTAATGAGAAGGGTGTGAATAACTCACCACAGGTTAATGAGAAGGGTGTGAATAACTCACCACAGGTTAATGAGAAGGGTGTGAATAACTCACCACAGGTCAATGAGAAGGGTGTGAATAACTCACCACAGGTTAATGAGAAGGGTGTGAATAACTCACCACAGGTTAATGAGAAGGGTGTGAATAACTCACCACAGGTCAATGAGAAGGGTGTGAATAACTCACCACAGGTCAATGAGAAGGGTGTGAATAACTCACCACAGGTCAATGAGAAGGGTGTGAATAACTCACCACAGATTAATGAGAAGGGTGTGAATAACTCACCACAGGTCAATGAGAAGGGTGTGAATAACTCACCACAGGTCAATGAGAAGGGTGTGAGTAACTCACCACAGGTCAATGAGAAGGGTGTGAATAACTCACCACAGGTCAATGAGAAGGGTGTGAATAACTCACCACAGGTCAATGAGAAGGGTGTGAATAACTCACCACAGGTCAATGAGAAGGGTGTGAATAACTCACCACAGGTCAATGAGAAGGGTGTGAATAACTCACCACAGGTCAATGAGAAGGGTGTGAATAACTCACCACAGGTTAATGAGAAGGGTGTGAATAACTCACCACAGGTCAATGAGAAGGGTGTGAATAACTCACCACAGGTCAATGAGAAGGGTGTGAATAACTCACCACAGGTCAATGAGAAGGGTGTGAATAACTCACCACAGGTTAATGAGAAGGGTGTGAATAACTCACCACAGGTCAATGAGAAGGGTGTGAATAACTCACCACAGGTCAATGAGAAGGGTGTGAGTAACTCACCACAGGTCAATGAGAAGGGTGTGAATAACTCACCACAGGTCAATGAGAAGGGTGTGAATAACTCACCACAGGTCAATGAGAAGGGTGTGAATAACTCACCACAGGTCAATGAGAAGGGTGTGAATAACTCACCACAGGTCAATGAGAAGGGTGTGAATAACTCACCACAGGTCAATGAGAAGGGTGTGAATAACTCACCACAGGTCAATGAGAAGGGTGTGCTTGAAAGGATGCACATAACTCTGTAACTCTGCAATGTTGTATTGGAGAGAGTCTCCGTCTTAAATCATTTTCGACACACAGTCTGTGCCTGTATTTAGTTTTCATGCTAGTGAGGGCCGAGAATCCACTCTCACATAGGTACGTGGTTGCAAAGGGCATCGGTGTCTTAACAGAGCGATTTGCTAATGCAAGAAACTCCGAGCACAGCCCTATCCAGAAATCTGGTTGTGGCTTCTGATTAAATTCAATTTTCACAGAGCCGCTTGTTGCAATTTCAATGAGGCTCTCTTGTTCAGATATCGGTAAGTGGACTGGAGGGAGTGCATGAAAGGGATAACGAATCCAGTTTGTGTCATCTGTTTCAGGATAGTACCTACCTAATTGCGCACCCAGCTCACTCGGGTGCTTCACTATATCACATTTGACATTGTCTGTAAGCTTGAGTTCATTTGCACCCACAAAATCCTACAATGAATGAAAGACCTGTGTGTTGTCCTTGTTAATGCAGACAGAAAAGAGCTCCAACTTCTTAATCATAGCCTCAATTTTGTCCTGCACAATGAATATAGTTGCGGAGAGTCCCTGTAATCCTGTATTCAGATCATTCATGAGAGAAAAAACATCTCCCAGATAGGTCAGTTGTGTGAAAAACTTTAACAAAGTGAACTATTTTCACTGTAGTGTCCAAAACGTCTTTCAAGCTGTCAGGCATTCCATTGGTGGATGCTGCAGTGTACCCAAGTGGCGTCGTGAGCAACTGCTTGCACTCGCGTTACCACTCCACTATGTCTCCCTGTCATGGCTTTTGTGCCATTAGTACAGATACCAACACATCTTGACCAACAAAGTCCATTTGATGTCACAAAGCTGTCCAGTACTTAAAAAATATCCTCTCATGTTGTCCTGGTTTGCAGTGGTTTGCAGAAGAGGATGTCTTCCTTAATTGACCCCCCCCATAAATGTAACGTACATATACCAAGAGCTGTGCCAGGCCTGCCATGTCTGACGCATCCAGCTGTAACTCATAGAATTCACTGGCTTGTATACGAAGCAGTAATTGTTTCAAAACATCTCCTGCCATGTCACTGATGCATCATGAAACAGTTTAGTTTGATGAAGACATTGTCTGTATAGTTTTTTTGGCCTTTCCCCCCAACATTGTCCCAGCCATATCTGTGGCTGCAGGAAGAATTAAGTCCTCCACAATAGTATGGGGCTTGCCTGTCCTAGCCCCTCGGTAGCTCACCATGTTAGACACTTCTAGCCTGCGCAAGAGTCAAGGTTTCACGGGGGAGAGTAACGGTTAATGTGATTGGATGTTAATTATTTGACTAGGCTACCTGTATTTTGACATTGTGTTGTTATTTCGCTGAACACTAGATGGTTTAATTTTATTTTTGGAAATGAAATGAGGCTACTCAGGCGGGAAAAAAAACTCACCCATATGTATAGCCCTGTTGGAAAATAGAAATGGACTGTTTGAAAATGTGAAGGAAAAAAAACTGTAAACAAAGTGTTTTTTAGTTAAAAAAAAAAGTTGATCACATTTTATTTGGCCTTCCCCTTGACGGCATTGCTTGTACCCCACTTTGGGAATACCTGATCTATATGAATGCAGCTGCCGCTCTACTGAAGCCGATGGACCCAGTTTGGGAATACCTGATCTGTATGAATGAAGCTGCCGCTCTACTGAAGCCGATGGACCCAGTTTGGGAATACCTGATCTGTATGAATGCAGCTGCCGCTCTACTGAAGCCGTTGGACCCAGTTTGGGAATACCTGATCTGTATGAATGAAGCTGCCGCTCTACTGAAGCCGATGGACCCAGTTTGGGAATACCTGATCTGTATGAATGCAGCTGTCGCTCTACTGAAGCCGATGGACCCAGTTTGGGAATACCTGATCTATATGAATGCAGCTGCCGCTCTACTGAAGCTGTTGGACCCAGTTTGGGAATACCTGATCTGTATGAATGCAGCTGCCGCTCTACTGAAGCCGTTGGACCCAGTTTGTCATCATAGAGCACTACGCTTTATTAATGAAGATAGGTTCAGTACACATCACTGCATAGGTTCAGTACACATCACTGCATAGGTTCAGTACACATCACTGCATAGGTTCAGTACACATCTCTGCATAGGTTCAGTACACATCACTGCATAGGTTCAGTACACATCACTGCATAGGTTCAGTACACATCACCACATAGGTTCAGTACACATCACTGCATAGGTTCAGTACACATCACCACATAGGTTCAGTACACATCACTGCATTCTGTATCAGAAAGTAGGCTGGCCCTCTTGAAGTCTCGTAGATCGATGCATTGCACTCGTTTTGTTTGTAAAGCCCCTCTGCAAAAACTTCCGCCGTACCTGACTTCATTGTTAACTTGAGACACCAGACCCGGTCTAAGAGATGGCTTACTCTGGAGATCCCTTTGTTCTCCACTGAGTTGAGCAAATTTACCTCTTACTTGTGGAATGATCTCCAAGGCTCTCTAGAGTTGGATGAATTGGTGCCTCTAGGGCAATTCACAAGGCTGATTGAGGACCTTTTTTTACTGACGAATGTGTTTGTTTTCTATGATTTGTGTTTAGCTTTTTGTGTGTTGATGTGAATGTTTATATGTAGGCCTATATTGATGTATATACAGGGCTCATCTGTGAAAGACACCTCGTCTCAGCACGAATAAGCACAAAATGTTTGGCTATAAATTATGCCTCATTACTATACTCAGTGTATATTATTGATAAGCATCATATATTGAGCTTGAGCTATCATGAACTATGGATGGTCATCCTATCATTTAACATTGTATCAATAATAGTGTTTGACTAACACATACATCTACAGTATGCATTATATACACTGAGTATACAAAACATTAAGAACACCTGCTCTTTCCATGTCATACTGTACACTATTCAGGTGAAAGATCCCTTATTGATGTCACATGTTAAATCCACTTCAATCAGTGTAGATGAAAGGGAGGATACAGGTTAAGGAAGGATTTTTAAGCCTTGCCATGGATTGTGTATGTTTGCCATTCAAAGGTGAATGGCAAGATTCAATATTTTTGAATGGGGTATGGTAGTAGGCGCAATGGTTTGTGTCAAGAACTGCAATGATGCGGGGTTTTTCAAGCTCAACAGTTTCCTGTGTGTATCAAGAATGGTCCACCACCCAAAGGACATCCAGTCAACTTGACACAACTGTGGGAAGCATTGGAGTCGGTTTGGGCCAGTATCCCTGTGGAACGCTTTTGACCCTTTGTAGAGTCCACGCCCCGAAGAATTTAGGCTTTTCTGAGGGCTAAAGGGGGGTTGTATAACTCAATATTAGGAAGGTGTTCCTAAAGTTTGGTATACTCAGTGTATAATTTGTATGGCTATATACACTGAGTGTACAAAACATTAGGAACACCTTCCTAGTATTGAGTTGCATGCCCCAAGTTACAGTTTAACTTAAATTGTCTTGAAAATCTATGTCAAGACTAGGAAATGGCTCTCTAGCAATGATCAACAACCAACTTGACAGAGCTTGAAGAATTAAAAGTAATAATGTGCAAATATTGTGCAATCCAGGTGTGGAAAGCTCTGAGAAACTTACCCAGAAAGACACATAGCTGTAATCACTACCAAAGTTGATGTATTCAATCAGGTGTGTGAATGCTTATAGAAATTAGATATCTCTGTTTTTCATTTTCAATGCATCTGCATAAACATTTAAAAACATCTTTTCACTTTGTCATAATGGTCTATTGTGTGTAGATGGGTGAGGGAAAATTCAGGCTGTAACACATCAAAATGTGGAATAAGTCAAGGGGTGTGGATAATTTCGGAAGGAACTGTACATGTACATAGTACTTCAATCAATGACCCCAACTACCTCGTACCCCAGTACAATGCCTCGGTACCAGTACAACTACCTCGTACCCCAGTACAATGCCTCGGTACCAGTACAACTACCTCGTACCCCAGTACAACTACCTCGTACCCCAGTACAATGCCTCGGTACCAGTACAACTACCTCGTACCCCAGTACAATGCCTCGGTACCAGTACAACTACCTCGTACCCCAGTACAATGCCTCGGTACCAGTACAACTACCTCGTACCCCAGTACAATGCCTCGGTACCAGTACAACTACCTCGTACCCCAGTACAATGCCTCGGTACCAGTACAACTACCTCGTACCCCAGTACAATGCCTCGGTACCAGTACAACTACCTCGTACCCCAGTACAACTACCTCGTACCCCAGTACAATGCCTCGGTACCAGTACAACTACCTCGTACCCCAGTACAATGCCTCGGTACCAGTACAACTACCTCGTACCCCAGTACAACTACCTCGTACCCCAGTACAATGCCTCGGTACCAGTACAACTACCTCGTACCCCAGTACAATGCCTCGGTACCAGTACAACTACCTCGTACCCCAGTACAATGCCTCGGTACCAGTACAACTACCTCGTACCCCAGTACAACTACCTCGTACCCCAGTACAATGCCTCGGTACCAGTACAACTACCTCGTACCCCAGTACAACTACCTCGTACCCCAGTACAATTACCTCGTACCCCAGTACAACGCCTCGGTACCAGTACAACTACCTCGTACCCCAGTACAACTACCTCGTACCCCAGTACAATGCCTCGGTACCAGTACAACTACCTCGTACCCCAGTACAACTACCTCGTACCCCAGTACAACTACCTCGTACCCCAGTACAACTACCTCGTACCCCAGTACAACTACCTCGTACCCCAGTACAACTACCTCGTACCCCAGTACAATGCCTCGGTACCAGTACAACTACCTCGTACCCCAGTACAATGCCTCGGTACCAGTACAACTACCTCGTACCCCAGTACAATGCCTCGGTACCAGTACAACTACCTCGTACCCCAGTACAACTACCTCGTACCCCAGTACAACTACCTCGTACCCCAGTACAACTACCTCGTACCCCAGTACAATGCCTCGGTACCAGTACAACTACCTCGTACCCCAGTACAACTACCTCGTACCCCAGTACAATGCCTCGGTACCAGTACAACTACCTCGTACCCCAGTACAACTACCTCGTACCCCAGTACAACTACCTCGTACCCCAGTACAACTACCTCGTACCCCAGTACAATGCCTCGGTACCAGTACAACTACCTCGTACCCCAGTACAACTACCTCGTACCCCAGTACAACTACCTCGTACCCCAGTACAACTACCTCGTACCCCAGTACAATGCCTCGGAACCAGTACAACTACCTCGTACCCCAGTACAACTACCTCGTACCCCAGTACAACTACCTCGTACCCCAGTACAACTACCTCGTACCCCAGTACAACTACCTCGTACCCCAGTACAATGCCTCGGTACCAGTACAACTACCTCGTACCCCAGTACAACTACCTCGTACCCCAGTACAACTACCTCGTACCCCAGTACAACTACCTCGTACCCCAGTACAATGCCTCGGTACCAGTACAACTACCTCGTACCCCAGTACAATGCCTCGGTACCAGTACAACTACCTCGTACCCCAGTACAACTACCTCGTACCCCAGTACAATGCCTCGGTACCAGTACAACTACCTCGTACCCCAGTACAACTACCTCGTACCCCAGTACAATGCCTCGGTACCAGTACAACTACCTCGTACCCCAATACAACTACCTCGTACCCCAGTACAACTACCTCGTACCCCAGTACAATGCCTCGGTACCAGTACTCCTTGTTTATAGCCTGTATTTAGCCTCGTTAATGTTATTTTATTTTGTTATTTTATTGTGTTACTATTTTATTTTTATCTATTTGTTAATCTTCTTACTTTGTAACTGCATTGTTGGAAAGGGCTGGTAAGTAAGCATTGCACGGTAAAGTCTACACTTGTAGTAATCGGCGCATGTGACAAATACAATTTGATTCGGTTTGGAGGGAGACGCAAAAGTCAGGGCGGTGGTTAGGCCGTCATCCCGGACACCTGCAGTCACGCCGATACAGCAGGAGCCACATTTACCAGGACAGGAACTGCCAGGCCATTCACCCGTGATGTGTCATGTCTGTTTCATCCTCCCCAGTAAGTACTGAATCAACAGTGTGATGTCGGAGGGGAGAAAAGGGATCCCGTGGAAGTGTCAGTTTAAGTCTCAGGCTAAGGTGAGATTGATTGCCATGTCATTTCTCCCTCCTACAGCTTGATGGATTGTAAAAACTGCCCTTCCAAGCAAAAAGGCAGTAACTGCTCATAGTGTGGAACTGAGGAAAATTGGCTTCAAATGTTATATAATTGTCCAGCCAAATGAATTATACTAAGAACATTGGTGATTAAGTGATCTGCTGTCTTACTACGAGTAATTAAAAAAAAATCATGTTAACCCTGACTTCTGACACAACCTTTGACCCTTAAACAGCAGTTACTGCCTTCCTCCTAGGCATGATATATTATAAATGTTGTGGTGTGCAAACATATGATCATAATCCTTTTCAGTTCTATAATGTTCTATAATATAGGATATAATCAATGTTGATTTTATCTCGTGCAAACATTGTCATGATCATTTTCACTGTCATAAGTCAGTTCATCTACTCATTTCATACCTGCTCCCAAAAAGGCTCTGAAATTTGCATCTTTATTTTCAAATCTAATATTAAGATAATAAGAATAGCACTCTTAATAGCCCTAATGCTTATTTAGATTGCATGGACGGACATTGACTGGAAGAAAACCTAGTATTGATGTGGTTGTACAGTCCTAATGCACCCTCACATGGCAATTTTGATCCGCACAGATACTATAATCATCTAGGCCACAGGGATTGGTGAAAGTCATTTTGGTAAAACAATTTTTTCCCGCATTCATGTAATGATGAATAGATAGTATCAATTGCTGATCTCCTCTTATGGGAGCAGGCAGCATTGTTAGTCTATGCTCATTAGCTATCTCAGCTTGTTCTTACCAGTGTCTGGGTTTCGGCATTTCAGAGCAAGTTCAACCATAATTTTCCCCATGGAATTCTGTGTCGTGATGTTGTGTCCCTAGATTAGCAATGTGTCTGTAGCTGTCAGTCAGTGTCATTCGTTCGATTGTATCACTATCAGAATGTGATATGATACCAAGGTAAAAGGCAGTAACTGCAGCCAAGGGCAGGTTGAAACCAAGCTAAAAGGTAGTAAATTCAGTTACTGCCATTTACCTTGGTTTCACAGTAACGTTTTGCAGTTACTGCTAATTATGACCCCCATTGTCTCCAAAACACAATACAATAGACGCAGGATATTTGTCCAAATTATTAAGCATGTATTTAATGTAGGAAAATAACTCATTCTCAACCAAATTAGTAGTTACTGCCTTTTTGATTGGTATGGGGGTTGCCCTGCTGTGATGCTTATCGGCCAACTTAAAACAGAAGCCCTATAATTGAGTGGCCAAACTAGCCAATGTCTGACAGAGAGACTGTCAGGGAAAAAGAGATTGGTTCCAGAGTCAGAGCCTGCTTCCTAATGAATTCCCCTCCAATACATTGTCAGGTAATACTATGCTGCCAAGGGAATGAAATGGACTTGGACGGTTATTTGATCATTTTTCTGTGCGAGCACTTACCCACCATTAAAATTCCCATTAGTGCTTTATGTCCCCTGTTGGTGCCATTTGGAGCAGGTGAATTGAGTGGCTGGCTACTTGGAACTATGACTTCAACTTGATCTCTTGCCCTTCTCCTTGGTTGGGAGATTGGAGAATGGACTGTGTGTATGTGGAGGGGGGGGCTGCACGGGTCAGCTGCTTGTTCACCCACACCCTCCCGCAATTGCTAATAATCCTTCCGCAGCTGCCCGACTATATGTGATAAAGTGAATATCTGTGGCCCGCACCCGACCCTAATCTACAAATATATTAAATACACTACAGGCCACAGTCGGAGATGGCGGAAAGATTTTTGTACAGGGGGTGAAAGATTTTTTGGGGGCCTAATTTAGAGATTTTTCTGCTTATAATTTCTGACATTTTAGTAGGCTATTTGTTAGTTAACTTGTATATAATTACATATAACCTCAGTAAAAAAAGAAACGTCCCTTTTTTAGGACTGTCTTTCAAAGGTCATTCGTAAAAATCCAAATAACTTCACAGATCTTCATTGTAAAGGGTTTAAACACTGTTTCCTATGCTTGTTCAATTAACCATAAACAATGAATGAACATGCACCTGTGGAACGGTCGTTAAGGCACTAACAGCTTACAGACGGTAGGCAATTAAGGTCAAAGTTATGAAAACTTAGGACACTAAAGAGGCCTTTCTACTGACTCTGAAAAACACCAAAAGAAAGATGCCCATGGTCCCTGCTCATCTGTGTGAACGTGCCATAGGCATGAGGACTGCAGATGTTCCCGGGGCAACAAATTGCAATGCCCGTACAGTGAGATGCCAAAGACAGCGCTACAGGCAAGAAGTGCTTTTCACTGACGAGTCGCGGTTTTGTCTTACCAGGGGTGATGGTCAGATTCGCGTTTATCGTCGAAGGAATGAGCGTTACACCGAGGCCTGTACTCTGGAGCGGGATTGATTTGGAGGTGGAGGGTCCGTCATGGTCTGGGGAGGTGTGTCACAGCATTATCGGACTGAGTTGTTGTCATTGCAGGGAATCTCAACGCTGTGCGTTACAGGGAAGACATCCTCCTCCCTCATGTGGTAACCTTCATGCAGGCTCATCCTGACATGACCCTCCAGCATGACAATGCCACCAGCCATACTGCTCGTTCTGGTCGTGATTTCCTGCAAGACAGGAATGTCAGTGTTCTGCCATGGCCAGCGAAGTGCCCGGATCTCAATCTCATTGAGCACGTCTGGGACCTTTTGGATCGGAGGGTGAGTCTTCGGGTCATTCCCCCCAGAAATGTCAGTTTACTTGCAGGTGCCTTGGTGGAAGAGTGGGGTAACATCTCACAGCAAGAACTGACAGATCTGGTGCAGTCCATGAGGAGAAGGTGCACTGCAGTACTTAATGGAGCTGGTGGCCACGCCAGATACTGACTGTTACTTTTGATTTTGACCCCACCCTTTGTTCAGGGACACATTATTCCATTTCTGTTAGTCACATGCCTGTGGAACTTGTTCAGTTTATGTCTCAGTTGTTATGTTCATACAAATATTTACAAACGTTAAGTTTGCTGAAAATAAATGCAGTTGATAGTGAGAGGACATGTATTTTTTTGCTGAATTTATGTAGCTTCTCTTTTGTCGTTGCTTGTTGCCCTAGAAGACTAAATGAAGCCTTGCTCTCCAGAATAATGAATGGAATGATCGGGAGGAAAGGTGTCCAGAATAATGAATGGAATGTTCGGGAGGAAAGGTGTCCAGAATAATGAATGGAATGCTCGGGAGGAAAGGTGTCCAGAATAATGAATGGAATGATCGGGAGGAAAGGTGTCCAGAATAATGAATGGAATGTTCGGGAGGAAAGGTGTCCAGAATAATGAATGGAATGTTCGGGAGGAAAGGTGTCCAGAATAATGAATGGAATGCTCGGGAGGAAAGGTGTCCAGAATAATGAATGGAATGATCGAGAGGAAAGGTGTCCAGAATAATGAATGGAATGCTCGGGAGGAAAGGTGTCCAGAATAATGAATGGAATGCTCGGGAGGAAAGGTGTCCAGAATAATGAATGGAATGCTCGGGAGGAAAGGTGTCCAGAATAATGAATGGAATGATCGGGAGGAAAGGTGTCCAGAACAATGAATGGAATGCTCGGGAGGAAAGGTGTCCAGAATAATGAATGGAATGATCGGGAGGAAAGGTGTCCAGAATAATGAATGGAATGATCGGGAGGAAAGGTGTCCAGAATAATGAATGGAATGCTCGGGAGGAAAGGTGTCCAGAATAATGAATGGAATGATCGGGAGGAAAGGTGTCCAGAATAATGAATGGAATGCTCGGGAGGAAAGGTGTCCAGAATAATGAATGGAATGCTCGGGAGGAAAGGTGTCCAGAATAATGAATGGAATGATCGGGAGGAAAGGTGTCCAGAATAATGAATGGAATGATCGGGAATAAAGGTGTCCAGAATAATGAATGGAATGCTCGGGAGGAAAGGGGTTTAGGGGAAAGACTTTCAAAATGTCCAAATGACAGTTGAACCAGTTGACAAGAAATGGAAAGCTGTGAAAATGACCCAACCTGTTTCTGATAATATTTCTGTTTCGATGCATATTTTGTGTGGTTGAAAAACTATCAGCTTTTATGAGGCTGTTAAAGATAGCACCTTTTACAGACGGTTCCTTAACTGCGCCATCACATTCTCTCAAGATGCTCAAAGAAAGAAATCATATTTTTTCACTCTTGTTCCCGAGGCAAAATGTACATTTGGTGTATCATTTCACTGAAAGAAATGCAGGAGTTAATATTAAGGTTATATGGGAGGTTATATACCTACAGTCAGTGTCCAGATTTCCGTTTCCACTTAACCCATCTAAACAGTAGGCTCTCTTGACATTCCATAGGCCTATTTGAAGTCCCCATCTTGTGACTGTAAAATTTGTACAGCGGCACCATTCACTGCATCATCCTCTTTTACCCATTCGCTAAATCGTTCCAAAACATGATTTTTCTGGCCCTCCATTCTCTTTATTTTCAACTCTCCATTTCACAGCTTTTCTCTTTTCTCTCACTGTCTTTTTTCTTCTTCCTCCTCCTCACTCTGCCTCTACATCCTCCTCCCTCTGCCTCGTCCTTCCTCCTCCTCACTCTGACTCTACATCCTCCTCCCTCTGCCTCGTCCTTCCTCCTCCTGCCTCTTCCTCCTCCTCACTCTGCCTCTACATCCTCCTCCCTCTGCCTCGTCCTTCCTCCTCCTGCCTCTTCCTCCTCCTCCCTCTGCCTCTACATCCTCCTCCCTCTGCCTCATCCTTCCTCCTCCTGCCTCTTCCTCCTCCTCACTCTGCCTCTACATCCTCCTCCCTCTGCCTCGTCCTTCCTCCTCCTGCCTCTTCCTCCTCCTCCCTCTGCCTCTACATCCTCCTCCCTCTGCCTCGTCCTTCCTCCTCCTGCCTCTTCCTCCTCCTCACTCTGCCTCTACATCCTCCTCCCTCTGCCTCGTCCTTCCTCCTCCTGCCTCTTCCTCCTCCTCCCTCTGCCTCTACATCCTCCTCCCTCTGCCTCATCCTTCCTCCTCCTGCCTCTTCCTCCTCCTCGCTCTGCCTCTACATCCTCCTCCCTCTGCCTCGTCCTTCCTCCTCCTGCCTCTTCCTCCTCCTCCCTCTGCCTCTACATCCTCCTCCCTCTGCCTCGTCCTTCCTCCTCCTGCCTCTTCCTCCTCCTCCCTCTGCCTCTACATCCTCCTCCCTCTGCCTCGTCCTTCCTCCTCCTGCCTCTTCCTCCTCCTCCCTCTGCCTCTACATCCTCCTCCCTCTGCCTCGTCCTTCCTCCTCCTGCCTCTTCCTCCTCCTCCCTCTGCCTCTACATCCTCCTCCCTCTGCCTCGTCCTTCCTCCTCCTGCCTCTTCCTCCTCCTCACTCTGCCTCTTCCTCCTCCTCCCTCTGCCTCTACATCCTCCTCCCTCTGCCTCGTCCTTCCTCCTCCTGCCTCTTCCTCCTCCTCCCTCTGCCTCTACATCCTCCTCCCTCTGCCTCGTCCTTCCTCCTCCTGCCTCTTCCTCCTCCTCCCTCTGCCTCTACATCCTCCTCCCTCTGCCTCGTCCTTCCTCCTCCTGCCTCTTCCTCCTCCTCCCTCTGCCTCTACATCCTCCTCCCTCTGCCTCGTCCTTCCTCCTCCTGCCTCTTCCTCCTCCTCCCTCTGCCTCTACATCCTCCTCCCTCTGCCTCGTCCTTCCTCCTCCTGCCTCTTCCTCCTCCTCACTCTGCCTCTTCCTCCTCCTCCCTCTGCCTCTACATCCTCCTCCCTCTGCCTCGTCCTTCCTCCTCCTGCCTCTTCCTCCTCCTCCCTCTGCCTCTACATCCTCCTCCCTCTGCCTCGTCCTTCCTCCTCCTGCCTCTTCCTCCTCCTCCCTCTGCCTCTACATCCTCCTCCCTCTGCCTCGTCCTTCCTCCTCCTGCCTCTTCCTCCTCCTCCCTCTGCCTCTACATCCTCCTCCCTCTGCCTCGTCCTTCCTCCTCCTGCCTCTTCCTCCTCCTCACTCTGCCTCTTCCTCCTCCTCCCTCTGCCTCTACATCCTCCTCCCTCTGCCTCGTCCTTCCTCCTCCTGCCTCTTCCTCCTCCTCCCTCTGCCTCTACATCCTCCTCCCTCTGCCTCGTCCTTCCTCCTCCTGCCTCTTCCTCCTCCTCCCTCTGCCTCTACATCCTCCTCCCTCTGCCTCGTCCTTCCTCCTCCTGCCTCTTCCTCCTCCTCCCTCTGCCACTACATCCTCCTCCCTCTGCCTCGTCCTTCCTCCTCCTGCCTCTTCCTCCTCCTCCCTCTGCCTCTACATCCTCCTCCCTCTGCCTCGTCCTTCCTCCTCCTGCCTCTTCCTCCTCCTCACTCTGCCTCTTCCTCCTCCTCCCTCTGCCTCTACATCCTCCTCCCTCTGCCTCGTCCTTCCTCCTCCTGCCTCTTCCTCCTCCTCCCTCTGCCTCTACATCCTCCTCCCTCTGCCTCGTCCTTCCTCCTCCTGCCTCTTCCTCCTCCTCCCTCTGCCTCTACATCCTCCTCCCTCTGCCTCGTCCTTCCTCCTCCTGCCTCTTCCTCCTCCTCCCTCTGCCTCTACATCCTCCTCCCTCTGCCTCGTCCTTCCTCCTCCTGCCTCTTCCTCCTCCTCACTCTGCCTCTTCCTCCTCCTCCCTCTGCCTCTACATCCTCCTCCCTCTGCCTCGTCCTTCCTCCTCCTGCCTCTTCCTCCTCCTCCCTCTGCCTCTACATCCTCCTCCCTCTGCCTCGTCCTTCCTCCTCCTGCCTCTTCCTCCTCCTCCCTCTGCCTCTACATCCTCCTCCCTCTGCCTCGTCCTTCCTCCTCCTGCCTCTTCCTCCTCCTCCCTCTGCCTCTACATCCTCCTCCCTCTGCCTCGTCCTTCCTCCTCCTGCCTCTTCCTTCTCCTCCCTCTGCCTCTACATCCTCCTCCCTCTGCCTCGTCCTTCCTCCTCCTGCCTCTTCCTCCTCCTCACTCTGCCTCTTCCTCCTCCTCCCTCTGCCTCTACATCCTCCTCCCTCTGCCTCGTCCTTCCTCCTCCTGCCTCTTCCTCCTCCTCCCTCTGCCTCTACATCCTCCTCCCTCTGCCTCGTCCTTCCTCCTCCTGCCTCTTCCTCCTCCTCCCTCTGCCTCTACATCCTCCTCCCTCTGCCTCGTCCCTCCTCCTGCCTCTTCCTCCTCCTCCCTCTGCCTCTACATCCTCCTCCCTCTGCCTCGTCCTTCCTCCTCCTGCCTCTTCCTCCTCCTCCCTCTGCCTCTACATCCTCCTCCCTCTGCCTCGTCCTTCCTCCTCCTGCCTCTTCCTCCTCCTCCCTCTGCCTCTACATCCTCCTCCCTCTGCCTCGTCCTTCCTCCTCCTGCCTCTTCCTCCTCCTCCCTCTGCCTCTACATCCTCCTCCCTCTGCCTCGTCCCTCCTCCTGCCTCTTCCTCCTCCTCCCTCTGCCTCTACATCCTCCTCCCTCTGCCTCGTCCTTCCTCCTCCTGCCTCTTCCTCCTCCTCGCTCTGCCTCTACATCCTCCTCCCTCTGCCTCGTCCTTCCTCCTCCTGCCTCTTCCTCCTCCTCCCTCTGCCTCTACATCCTCCTCCCTCTGCCTCGTCCTTCCTCCTCCTGCCTCTTCCTCCTCCTCCCTCTGCCTCTACATCCTCCTCCCTCTGCCTCGTCCTTCCTCCTCCTGCCTCTTCCTCCTCCTCCCTCTGCCTCTACATCCTCCTCCCTCTGCCTCGTCCTTCCTCCTCCTGCCTCTTCCTCCTCCTCCTCCTGCCTCTACATCCTCCTCCCTCTGCCTCGTCCTTCCTCCTCCTGCCTCTTCCTCCTCCTCACTCTGCCTCTTCCTCCTCCTCCCTCTGCCTCTACATCCTCCTCCCTCTGCCTCGTCCTTCCTCCTCCTGCCTCTTCCTCCTCCTCCCTCTGCCTCTACATCCTCCTCCCTCTGCCTCGTCCTTCCTCCTCCTGCCTCTTCCTCCTCCTCCCTCTGCCTCTACATCCTCCTCCCTCTGCCTCGTCCTTCCTCCTCCTGCCTCTTCCTCCTCCTCCCTCTGCCTCTACATCCTCCTCCCTCTGCCTCGTCCTTCCTCCTCCTGCCTCTTCCTCCTCCTCCCTCTGCCTCTACATCCTCCTCCCTCTGCCTCGTCCTTCCTCCTCCTGCCTCTTCCTCCTCCTCCCTCTGCCTCTACATCCTCCTCCCTCTGCCTCGTCCTTCCTCCTCCTGCCTCTTCCTCCTCCTCCCTCTGCCTCTACATCCTCCTCCCTCTGCCTCGTCCTTCCTCCTCCTGCCTCTTCCTCCTCCTCCCTCTGCCTCTACATCCTCCTCCCTCTGCCTCGTCCTTCCTCCTCCTGCCTCTTCCTCCTCCTCCCTCTGCCTCTACATCCTCCTCCCTCTGCCTCGTCCTTCCTCCTCCTGCCTCTTCCTCCTCCTCCCTCTGCCTCTACATCCTCCTCCCTCTGCCTCGTCCTTCCTCCTCCTGCCTCTTCCTCCTCCTCACTCTGCCTCTTCCTCCTCCTCCCTCTGCCTCTACATCCTCCTCCCTCTGCCTCGTCCTTCCTCCTCCTGCCTCTTCCTCCTCCTCCCTCTGCCTCTACATCCTCCTCCCTCTGCCTCGTCCTTCCTCCTCCTGCCTCTTCCTCCTCCTCCCTCTGCCTCTACATCCTCCTCCCTCTGCCTCGTCCTTCCTCCTCCTGCCTCTTCCTCCTCCTCCCTCTGCCTCTACATCCTCCTCCCTCTGCCTCGTCCTTCCTCCTCCTGCCTCTTCCTTCTCCTCCCTCTGCCTCTACATCCTCCTCCCTCTGCCTCGTCCTTCCTCCTCCTGCCTCTTCCTCCTCCTCACTCTGCCTCTTCCTCCTCCTCCCTCTGCCTCTACATCCTCCTCCCTCTGCCTCGTCCTTCCTCCTCCTGCCTCTTCCTCCTCCTCCCTCTGCCTCTACATCCTCCTCCCTCTGCCTCGTCCTTCCTCCTCCTGCCTCTTCCTCCTCCTCCCTCTGCCTCTACATCCTCCTCCCTCTGCCTCGTCCCTCCTCCTGCCTCTTCCTCCTCCTCCCTCTGCCTCTACATCCTCCTCCCTCTGCCTCGTCCTTCCTCCTCCTGCCTCTTCCTCCTCCTCCCTCTGCCTCTACATCCTCCTCCCTCTGCCTCGTCCTTCCTCCTCCTGCCTCTTCCTCCTCCTCCCTCTGCCTCTACATCCTCCTCCCTCTGCCTCGTCCTTCCTCCTCCTGCCTCTTCCTCCTCCTCCCTCTGCCTCTACATCCTCCTCCCTCTGCCTCGTCCCTCCTCCTGCCTCTTCCTCCTCCTCCCTCTGCCTCTACATCCTCCTCCCTCTGCCTCGTCCTTCCTCCTCCTGCCTCTTCCTCCTCCTCGCTCTGCCTCTACATCCTCCTCCCTCTGCCTCGTCCTTCCTCCTCCTGCCTCTTCCTCCTCCTCCCTCTGCCTCTACATCCTCCTCCCTCTGCCTCGTCCTTCCTCCTCCTGCCTCTTCCTCCTCCTCCCTCTGCCTCTACATCCTCCTCCCTCTGCCTCGTCCTTCCTCCTCCTGCCTCTTCCTCCTCCTCCCTCTGCCTCTACATCCTCCTCCCTCTGCCTCGTCCTTCCTCCTCCTGCCTCTTCCTCCTCCTCCTCCTGCCTCTACATCCTCCTCCCTCTGCCTCGTCCTTCCTCCTCCTGCCTCTTCCTCCTCCTCACTCTGCCTCTTCCTCCTCCTCCCTCTGCCTCTACATCCTCCTCCCTCTGCCTCGTCCTTCCTCCTCCTGCCTCTTCCTCCTCCTCCCTCTGCCTCTACATCCTCCTCCCTCTGCCTCGTCCTTCCTCCTCCTGCCTCTTCCTCCTCCTCCCTCTGCCTCTACATCCTCCTCCCTCTGCCTCGTCCTTCCTCCTCCTGCCTCTTCCTCCTCCTCCCTCTGCCTCTACATCCTCCTCCCTCTGCCTCGTCCTTCCTCCTCCTGCCTCTTCCTCCTCCTCCCTCTGCCTCGTCCTTCCTCCTCCTGCCTCTTCCTCCTCCTCCTCCTGCCTCTTCCTCCTCCTCCCTCTGCCTCTACATCCTCCTCCCTCTGCCTCGTCCTTCCTCCTCCTGCCTCTTCCTCCTCCTCCCTCTGCCTCTACATCCTCCTCCCTCTGCCTCGTCCCTCCTCCTGCCTCTTCCTCCTCCTCCCTCTGCCTCTACATCCTCCTCCCTCTGCCTCGTCCTTCCTCCTCCTGCCTCTTCCTCCTCCTCCCTCTGCCTCTACATCCTTCTCCCTCTGCCTCGTCCTTCCTCCTCCTGCCTCTTCCTCCTCCTCCCTCTGCCTCTACATCCTCCTCCCTCTGCCTCGTCCTTCCTCCTCCTGCCTCTTCCTCCTCCTCCCTCTGCCTCTACATCCTCCTCCCTCTGCCTCGTCCTTCCTCCTCCTGCCTCTTCCTCCTCCTCCCTCTGCCTCTACATCCTCCTCCCTCTGCCTCGTCCCTCCTCCTGCCTCTTCCTCCTCCTCCCTCTGCCTCTACATCCTCCTCCCTCTGCCTCGTCCTTCCTCCTCCTGCCTCTTCCTCCTCCTCCCTCTGCCTCTACATCCTCCTCCCTCTGCCTCGTCCTTCCTCCTCCTGCCTCTTCCTCCTCCTCCCTCTGCCTCTACATCCTCCTCCCTCTGCCTCGTCCTTCCTCCTCCTGCCTCTTCCTCCTCCTCACTCTGCCTCTTCCTCCTCCTCCCTCTGCCTCTACATCCTCCTCCCTCTGCCTCGTCCTTCCTCCTCCTGCCTCTTCCTCCTCCTCCCTCTGCCTCTACATCCTCCTCCCTCTGCCTCGTCCCTCCTCCTGCCTCTTCCTCCTCCTCCCTCTGCCTCTACATCCTCCTCCCTCTGCCTCGTCCTTCCTCCTCCTGCCTCTTCCTCCTCCTCCCTCTGCCTCTACATCCTCCTCCCTCTGCCTCGTCCTTCCTCCTCCTGCCTCTTCCTCCTCCTCCCTCTGCCTCTACATCCTCCTCCCTCTGCCTCGTCCTTCCTCCTCCTGCCTCTTCCTCCTCCTCCCTCTGCCTCTACATCCTCCTCCCTCTGCCTCGTCCTTCCTCCTCCTGCCTCTTCCTCCTCCTCCCTCTGCCTCTACATCCTCCTCCCTCTGCCTCGTCCTTCCTCCTCCTGCCTCTTCCTCCTCCCTCTGCCTCTACATCCTCCTCCCTCTGCCTCGTCCTTCCTCCTCCTGCCTCTTCCTCCTCCTCCCTCTGCCTCTACATCCTCCTCCCTCTGCCTCGTCCTTCCTCCTCCTGCCTCTTCCTCCTCCTCACTCTGCCTCTTCCTCCTCCCCCTGCATTAACAAAAGGATGCTCCTACGTTGGGAGACAGATGGTTGGCGTGTAGGCTAATTGGCAGGTGTACAGTTAGGCCCTAAAGCTTAGGCTTACGCACTAATGCTGGTTAGCATAAAACAATGAAAGAAAAAACTCAATTTTGCCTATAGATATAAATTGCACAAGAATGCTACATTTATGGATTTTTCAAGAATAGTTTTCTCTTTATTAAACCCACCTGCCACTCATCCACACAATATTTAATGACCCTAAACCCTCCCGCCCTGAAGATATAACCGCGGGGACTTCGGTTATGAGTCAACCTGCACTTCACTAACAGCTGCTATTTGCTCAGTCAGGAAGCATAGGTGTGTGCGTGCAAGGTTCTCCAGGATTTTGTAACAAGGTGGTGCTGATGAGTTAGTGGATGGGGTGGCCCGGAGGTCAGCTCTGCCCCCACAATGAGTTAGAGATTTGTGCATTTTTTTATGCCTTCAACTGCCATTTCCTGCAATCTTAAACCTTAAATGACAACAAATTAAGTGCAAATTTAATAAAAAAAAAAAATTTTTACATTTTGTTTTGTAGAATTATCATAGCAATTTCATTTTTCAATGGTCAACAGAACAGGGACCATAGGTAAGAGGGCCATGGAAGAGCAATTAAAGTAAATCTGTGTGCGTGTGCGTGTGCGTGTGCGTGTGTGTGTATGTGTGTAAAAATGGAGCAGCCAAGTCCATAATGTGGCGCAGTGCCCATCTTTTTGGGGAGAACACTGTGTGATATGCTGAAGTTTCTGGTGTTTCTCTGTATTTAGCCTGCGTCCCACATACACTGCTTCTTTCACAGGCTCAAATGATACCACTGAAAACCTCCTAGCATGACAATAATGTTTTTGTTTTATTCTGATGATTCACTGGATTTAAGGCCTTAACCTTGGCTGCCATTGGGGTGCAGGTGAGACCCAAGAGCTGTAGTTAGCTTCAGGTTTTACAATCGGATTTAGGGCCACTGGTCCAGGTATTAGAGAGAACTTGGCTTGCTGGTCGGTCTCACTAATGCTGTGAGTCTGTGTAAGGCATGTGTCTTTTTTCCAGTTCTAAATTCAGAACCTTATTGTCCCCTCTGCTGGACTCAGTGACGAGCCACGAGAGCCACTCCGCCATTCAGACAAGGGCATGTCCAAGGTGCATTAGTAATGCATGTTGTTTATGTTGCTCGGAAGATACTAGCTACATTCATACTGTTCAACTACAGGCAAGGTTGCGACTCTATTGCTCATCATATATGGCCTACAGTACTGTATATATAGTAGTAACGGTTATTTGATCTTGTACACATTTGCAGCTAAAAGCTGAATTGCAGTATACAGACAAAATGGGTGGAAAATTAAGTCTTTAGTCGGCCTCAGAGACTGATTCTGCTGGCAACACGGATCTGGATGATGTTTGATGGCGTCATTCAGTTGGAGAGATTAGTTTGGGTACAGCCTGAGTCGTGTCCACCCTGAGTCGTGTCCACTGCAGGGCAGCACGCAGCAGGGCAGCACTCAGCAGGGCAGCACACAGCAGGGCAGTACGCAGCAGGGCAGTACGCAGCAGGGCAGCACTCAGCAGGGCAGCACACAGCAGGGCAGCAGGGCAGCAGGGCAGTACATAGCAGGGCAGTACGCAGCAGGGCAGCACTCAGCAGGGCAGCACACAGCACACAGCAGGGCAGCAGGGCAGCACACAGCAGGGCAGCACACAGCAGGGCAGCACTCAGCAGGGCAGTACGCAGCAGGGCAGCACTCAGCTGGGCAGCAGGGCAGCACACAGCAGGGCAGCACACAGCAGGGCAGCACTCAGGGCAGCAGGGCAGCACACAGCAGGGCAGTAGGGCAGCACACAGCAGGGCAGCAGGGCAGCATACAGCAGGGCAGCACACAGCAGGGCAGCACACAGCAGGGCAACACGCAGCAGGGCAGCACACAGCAGGGCAGCACACAGCAGGGCAGCACACAGCAGGGCAGCACAGAAATGACTTTCAGGGTAATTTATGTGTCTATTCCTATTTGATATAGTCTATTTCAATAAATATGTGATACTGAATGCAGTAGAGGAATATAGGCCAGACAGAGTTTTTTTATTTTTTATTTTTTTTATTTTACCTTTATTTAACCAGGCAAGTCAGTTAAGAACAAATTCTTATTTTCAATGACGGCCTGGGAACAGTGGGTTAACTGCCTGTTCAGGGGCAGAACGACAGATTTGTACCTTGTCAGAGTGGAGATAGATCAAATTACAAGTTTAAGTTTATTAAGAAAGAAATTATCCCTGCAGGCCAGGAAAATCCTTCCAAACGAGATTGAAAATTAAATGACCAATAACCTGTCCTCATTCCTCCTATTGGCCTGTCATTAGCTTTAAAATAACTTACAGTTAGCAACAGTAGATTATTTCCCAAATAATTTTATCCGACCAAGGTGTTGTCAAAAATAACAAGAATGAAAGTCTATACAGCCCAGGCAATTCTGAATCACAGCTTTATGATAGATACAAATGTAAAGCAGTTATTATCCAGTTATTAAGGTGGTGGACTACTTCTTTCCAGCCCATGATGTCACTACGGTAAGACAGCCTGTTCCTTATCAGACAGTCACTGCTCGATCACAGCGCAACACACACACACACGCGCACACACACACACATGCACGCACGGACACACACACACACGCGCACACACACACACGCACACACACACACACACGCGCGCACACACACACACGCACGCACGGACACACACACGCACGCATGCACGGACACACACCTGCTCCATGCTAAAGCTCCTCCACCAGAAAGGACTATTAGAAAAGATTTGCCTGAACTTATCATCTGTCCAGGCTTTCAACATCATTATCTTTCATTATGATTCGTCCAGGCTTTCAACAACATTATCTTTCATTATGATTCGTCCAGGCTTTCAACAACATTATCTTTCATTATGATTCGTCCAGGCTTTCAACAACATTATCTTTCGTCATGATTCGTTCAGGCTTTCAACAACATTATCTTTCATTATGATTCGTCCAGGCTTTCAACGTCATTATCTTTCATTATGATTCGTCCAGGCTTTCAACAACATTATCTTTCATTATGATTCATCCAGGCTTTCAACAACATTATCTTTCGTCATGATTCGTCCAGGCTTTCAACAACATTATCTTTCATTATGATTCGTCCAGGCTTTCAACATCATTATCTTTCGTCATGATTTGTCCAGGCTTTCAACATCATTATCTTTCATCATGATTCGTCCAGGCTTTCAACAACATTATCTTTCGTCATGATTCGTCCAGGCTTTCAACATCATTATCTTTCATCATGATTCGTCCAGGCTTTCAACTTCATTATCTTTCGTCATGATTCGTCCAGGCTTTCAACAACATCTTTCATGATTTGTCCAGTTGCTTTCGATTTCGCACTATAGCCCAACTGTCGTTTTAGCAGAGTTTTTTGGGTTGGCTAATAGAAGGCGATAGCATTGTATATAACAATGTTTTATGGTTACATGATCATGATAGGATAAAGGTTGACATTGCACAACCCTAATGTCAACTGATCAAGCCGGTCAGGAGGCCTTTTTCCATCTAGTTTGAATGGGGTTGTTTGTTTAGACATCTGTTCTGACATAAGAGCCCGCTCTCTGTTTATCTCTTTTTATCTACTGATCTGAATCAATTTTCCACCTCGTATTTCCTCACCAAATAGTTGTTTTTAACGTGACAGTGTTTTGTCTTTCTCTGAATGCTACCTCTTTATTGGGGTCGGTCGACGACTCCACTTCCACTCTGAGTTAAGGTCAGTTGGCGTGTGCTCCCACCTCAAGGCGATGACAGCTGGCTTTTCAAAAAAGATCTGTGAATCCACCGGTAGCTGAGGGCATGTTCATTCTTTGAGAGGTCGTTGTTGGTTCAGCCTTTTCCAAGTAAAAGCAAACCACTAATTTCCTCATTCCATTACATAATCCTTCCATTTGTTTCTTTCATTCAGTGGGGTACTCTGGAGGAACAGAAGAACATTTCATACTTTGTGTGGGGGAATCATTCTCTCCCTGTTTCACCCCATTAGTGAAAGATAGGGCTCACAGGAAACTGGAGTGGATGAAAGACAATTCAACTGTGTGGGCTGACATTAAAAGTTACAGTAACCCTTTATTATACACAGTCTTATTCCAGCTAGCGTTCAACTCAATAGGTATCTTCTGTATTGTACCGTAACATTTTACCATGTGAAGAGTGGACTGTTAAATAAAGTATAACTTGTGTTGTTGTGTGAATTGTGATTGGTCGCTCAGTGTGAATGGATCTCTTGTTTTCTGCAGGAGTTAGAGAGGGTGACGTCATTACAAACCAACCTACAGCTGGCTGCAGTAATCTGCACCAACGCTAGGTGGTAAGCATTCGGATGTGACCCACCCTCCCTCTTAAAAGCTGTTGATCTTCCACAATGGATTATTGAGTTGTAAATTCCTGTTAGCATGTATTTAATGACACAGTCAATTTCATTCCCACTGTTTGCATGTACAATATAAAATCAGTGCACGCTAACTTGACTTTGATATTGAGTCAGTCAGTGTTGTGATTCATGTTGAGATTACTCTTAACAGAACTGTGCCGGCATTGTAAATGTCTATCACTTCCTGGTTCCGGGCAGCTGAGTGTTTCCAAGGAGGACTTCACTGAGGCCAGGGCTCCTAGCCAATCAGAGGAGGAGACAGCTGCTCACAGGGCTGCTGAAGCCACTGAGGACCATCAAGACCCTGGTAACTATCCAAGTCACCATGTTGCTTTAAATCCTCATACAGATGCATAGATATCAACAGGATATTGACATGCAACATACTGTACAATTTAGTTGTGGAATGTTGCACTTATTTTGTAATTGAGTTTCAATGTTTGTTTTGGGTCTTGATAGTGATGTCATGCTTAACTGTTCTCCTTGTTGTTTTACAGCAAAGGACTGATGTTAGACTCAGTGAGATGCTGGAGGTAAGAGGTATGCCACTAGAATGCATGTACAAGGGTTCGGAAGTTTACATACACTTAGGTTGGAGTCATTAAAACTTGTTTTTCAACCACTCCACAAATGTCTTGTTAACCAACTATAGTTTTGGAGGGTCGGTTAGGACATCTACTTTGTGCATGACACGTAATTTTTCCAACAATTGTTTACAGACAGATTGTTTCACTTATAATTTACTGTATTACAATTCCAGTGGGTCAGAAGTGCACATACACTAAGTTGACTGTGCCTTTAAACAGCTTGGACAATTCCTGAAAATTATGTCATGGCATTAGAAGCTTCTTTTTGGAGAAATGTCCTCTGGTCTGATGAAATAAAAATAGAACTGTTTGGCCATAATGACCATCGTTATGTTTGGAGGAAAAAAGGGGAGGCTTGCAAGCTGAAGAACACCATCCCAACTGTCAAGGGTGGCAGCATCATGTTGTGGGGGTGCTTTGCTGCAGGAGGGACTGGTGCATGTCATAGAATAGATGGCCTCATGAGGAAGGAAAATTATGTGTATATATTATTATATATATTATATATATTATATTATTATATAGCTCCACATTGATCTGGTATTGGTACTTCCTGTATATAGCTCCACATAATCAGATACTGGTACTCCCTGTATATTGCTCCACATTGATCTGGTACTTCCTGTATATAGCTCCACATTGATCTGGTACTGGTACTTCCTGTACAGTCTTGGCCAAAAGTTTTGAGAATGACACAAATATTAATTTTCACAAAGTCTGCTGCCAGAAGTTAATTAACAGCATGCCAGGGCGGATTGCAGAGGTCTTGAAAAAGAAGGGTCAACACTGCAAATTTTGACTCTTTGCATCAACTATATATAATTTTCAATAAAAGCCTTTGACACTTATGAAATGCTTGTAATTATACTTCAGTATTGTATTTGGTGCATGTGACTAGTGCTGTTGCGGTGACCATATTACCGCAACACCGGCGGTCACGAGTCATGAAGTCAGTTAAATTTCGCGTGACAGGTTTAGTCATGGTAATTAGGCTTCTCTAAGCTCTGATTCTGCTGCTTGTCATTAGCAGCCTACCAAACTCCCTGGTACTCAGCACTCTATTGTCCCTCTAATCACTCTGACAATGCAAATGTCATTAAAAATCTAATTAAACACTTCCTGAGAGCCAATGATCTCATGTTGCGCAACATTTCTATAGGCTATGCAGTTGCACTAGAAAACAGAGTGATGGCTTCTGCTAAAAATAGGAGGATCCCATCAGCTTTCTATAGACTAGACCTACTATATTTATTTCTCAACTTTCCTAATATAAAGCACATTGCTTATATTTACAGGAGTATAGTCTACCTGCCTGGCATGAAAAGGACCCACGGTGTCACGCCCTGACCATAGTTTGCTTTGTATGTTTATATGTTTTGTTTGGTCAGGGTGTGATCCGAGTGGGCATTCTATAGTCGCATGTGCGCACTCCCTCAAACCCTATGGAGAAAATATCCTTTCTATTTTATTCAGCTTTGTTCAATTGTATTTTTCATACTATAACTACATACTATAACTATTATTTGCTTGTCGATTACCGGCTGACATAATTTCGTGACCACCACAGCCCTTCATGTACCAAATAAAATTGGATTTGATTTATTGTGAAAATGTTAATTACTTCTCCTTGCCATTATCATTCACCTAATAAGACATAGGGGAAGCATTTTTTTCACAAACATGATGGGGGCCGCCGGTTTGCCTGGGCGGGTGTCCCTCCGCAAGAAAAGGTTGAAGACCCCTGGTTTAGTGCAGTTGTCAACACAATTACTTATGTTTCTATTCTTGCATACACTAAACTATGTACTAAATAGAACGTTTAACGTCTTATATTCCTGTTTTTGGCTTGTGTCCCTCTCTGTCCTGTAGGAGGAGGACTATCCAGGTGCCCTCCAGTTGTGTCTGTAATGTCAGAAGGCTGCCATCGCATTCAAACTCTACAGCTGCATAAGGTATGTTAAGATTCCAACTACTACAGTACACTAAGATTCCAACTACTACAGTATGTTAAGATCCCATCTACTACAGTATGTTTTGATTCCAACTACTACAGTATGTAAAGATTCCAACTGCTACAGTATGTAAAGATTCCAACTGCTATAGTATGTTAAGATTCCAACTGCTACATTATGTTAAGATTCCAATTGCTACAGTACGTTAACATTCCAATTGCTACAGTATGTTGAGATTCCAACTGCCCCAGTATGGTGAGATTCCCAACTGCCCCAGTATGGTGAGTTTCCAACTGCCCCAGTATGGTGAGATTCCAATTGCCCCAGTATGTTGAGATTCCAACTGCCCCAGTATGTTGAGATTCCAACTGCCCCAGTATGGTGAGATTCCCAACTGCCCCAGTATGGTGAGTTTCCAACTGCCCCAGTATGGTGAGATTCCAACTGCCCCAGTATGGTGAGATTCCAATTGCCCCAGTATGTTGAGATTCCAACTGCCCCAGTATGTTGAGATTCCAACTACTACAGCACATTCAAACACTACAACACAAGGTATGCTAAGAAACCCTAGCCTTATTTCTTCTGGTGTCAGTACAGTAGTGGATTTGACACTCAAAGGATTGGCACATTTCTCATTTTAGAATCAAACATATTTTTGCAACAATGTCAAGACATTTTGCCATGCTACTGACTTTGTCAGTTGAAAGACTCAGACAGTGTAGGTAGTTCATGTGGTGTAGTGTAGAGGGAATTTACCACTAGATGCTGATCTTGTCAGTTTTGCATTTCCTCCACTAATGGTTCTCTTTGTCATATATTTTATTGGAGTTATTTTTGTGTGTGTTAGAACACTTAATGCTTAAGCTTATGATTGGGGGAAGGGAAGCTGATCCTAGATCTGTACCCATGGAAAATCTTACCCCGGACCTAGTTCATGTACACAAAGTTTAATCTGGTGAGTGAGTTCATTCACTGCTTTGTGTTGAATAATGTAAGAGCAGGCTGAATAGTTTGTGAGGGGCATTGATGCTTTAAAAGGTTGTGGCTGCTACTCAAAGTGCTCAGATTAAAGTAGCAAGTTTTTATCAAAATCTATTTTACAGGCCTTTTACCTGTGCATAATAAAACACCACCCCTTTTTTCATCACAAACTTTTGTGTCCTAAGGAAAGTAAATGGACATTTCCTAATGGGTTTAAACCTTCTCATATGGTGGGTTTCTAAAACATTAGTCTGATAATGTACTACAATGAATGTTTTGTAATGTTTGAGAGAGTGAGTCTTGGTTGAATGCCACTGTCCGTGTTCAGACTTGGGGGAAAAACATTATGTCATGTAATGACAAAGTTTTCCCACACTCCTCTGCACCTCTCTCTGCCTCTCACCCCTCTCCAGCGAGCGTTGGAAAAGTCAGAGCAGTATTTGAATTAGCGTCAGACTGCTATGTGCTTAGCAAGGTTGCATGGCAGTGTTGTAGTACTCGAGACCGGTCTCGGGGCACGTATTGAGTGTCTTGGTCTTGTCTCGGTGTTGGATACATTTGTACTCTGTCTTAACTCGGTCTCAGACGGTAAGGACTCATAATTTCTTCCCGAGACCAGCGAAGTAAAAAATTGATTATCAGCTTCTATTCATTCAGCTCATAAAACCGCTTCACCAGGCGAAGCTCCTTTTTTGAAACAGTAATATCCAGCCTTTATATCTGTTATAAACATGTTTGCAATGTGGCAAACCTATAGGCCTTCAGTGTGTGACAGGTTAGTACAGTAGTTAACCAATAGGTCTTCAGTGTGACAGGTTAGTACAGTGGTTAACCAATAGGCCTTCAGTGTGACAGGTTAGTACTAGAGGTCGCCCGATTAATCGGAATGGCCGATTAATTAGGGCGATTTCAAGTTTTCATAACAATCGGTAATCTGCATTTTTGGACACCGATCATGGCCGATTACATTGCACTCCACGAGGAGACTGCGTGGCAGGCTGACTACCTGTTATGTGAGTGCAGCAAGGAGCCAAGGTAAGGTGCTAGCTAGCATTAAACGTATCTTATAAAAAAACTATCAATCTTAGCATAATCACTAGTTAACTACACATGGTTGATGATATTACTAGTTTATCTAGCTTGTCCTGCGTTGCATATAATCGATGCTGTGCCTGTTCATTTATCATTGAATCATAGCCTACTTCGCCAAACGGGTGATTTAACAAGCGCTGTCATTGCACCAATGTGTACCAAACCATAAACATCAACGCCTTTCTTAAAATCAATACACAAGTATATATTTTTAAACCTGCATATTTAGTTAATATTGCCCGCTAACATGAATTTCTTTTAACTAGGGAAATTGTGTCACTTATCTTGCGTTCTGTACAACAGAGTCAGGGTATATGCAGCAGTTTGGGCCGCCTGGCTCGTTGCGAACTGTGTGAAGACTATTTCTTACAAACAAAGACAGCCAACTTCTCCAAACCGGGGATGATTTAACAAAAGCGCATTTGCGAAATAAAATCACAATCGTTGCACGAATGTACCTATGCCTTAACATGCCTTTCTTAAAATCAATACACAGAAGAATATATTTTTAAACCTGCATATTTAGTTAAAAGAAATTCATTTTAGCAGGCAATATTAAACTAGGGAAATCAGGGTAGGGTATAGTAGAGTCAGGGTAGAGTCAGGGTATATGCAACAGTTTGGGCCACCTGGCTCGTTGCAAACTAATAGAATTGTACGTAATTATGATATAACGTTGAAGGTTGTGCAATGTAATTTAGACTTATGGATGCCACCCGTTAGATAAAATACGGAACGGTTCCATATTTCACTGAAATAATAAACATTTTGTTTTTGAAGTGATAGTTCACTTCTTCTCCAACACTCCAACACAGTTTTAGCATTATTTAAACCAAATTGAACATGTTTCATTATTTATTAGAGACTAAATTGATTTTATTGATGTATTATAGTCACCACCGATCCATGTTTCATTTTCGTTTTGTTTTGTCTGTATTACACACACCTGGTTTCAATTCCCATATTATGTTCCTTATTTAACCCTCTGGCATACATTTCTGTTCTGTCTGTGATTGTTGGTGTCTTAGTGGTTGTTGTAGGTGTTAGTTTGTATGTATTTTCCTATTTGGAATATTGCTTGAATTTTTTGTGAGTAAACTCAGTTGTGTTGCTCAAACCTGTGTCCTTCCGCCTGACTCCGCTACATCTCTGCACCCAATCGCTGACAGTATCGGTATCAGCGTTGAAAAATCATAAACGGTCGACCTCTAGTTAGTACAGTGGTTAACCAGTAGGCCTTCAGTGTGACAGGTTAGTACAGGGGTTAACCAGTAGGCCTTCAGTGACAGTTTAGTACAGTGGTTAACCAATAGGCCTTCAGTGACAGGTTAGTACAGTGGTTAACCAATAGGCCTTCAGTGACAGGTTAGTACAGTGGTTAACCAATAGGCCTTCAGTGACAGTTTAGTACAGTGGTTAACCAATAGGCCTTCAGTGACAGGTTAGTACAGTGGTTAACCAATAGGCCTTCAGTGACAGGTTAGTACAGTGGTTAACCAATAGACCTTCAGTGTGACAGGATGGTGATTCTGAAAGGACAGAAACTGTAATACCAGTGCACTCATTTACAGCCAGCAGCATACCACCCTGCATACCACTAGTAGCTTGATTCTGAAGCTAAGCAGGGTTGGTCCTGCTTTTGGCTCATTCATCCCCCTCCTCTCCCCTGTAACTATTCCCCAGGTCGTTGCTGTAAATGAGAATGTGTTCTCAGTCAACTTACCTGGTAAAATAACAGATAAATAAAAATGTAGGAAAGTGCACTTTTTGTAAAACAACAAAGGGCCAGTGGTGTAGTGGAGGGTATATGCAGGTATAAGCCATATAGCCATGTAAATCATACGCAAAGTAGGTTACACAAAGCCGTTAAATATATTGACATGCACGCCGCACACCTCCTAGTTTCAGCGGAATATCATCTACAGGCAGCAAGAGTCTGCAGCTCTCAACTGGTTTTGACAATGAGCAGCTCACCGAAGAATAACATCAGTAACCGGCAGGGTAGGAAAGATGTTTCAACTTATATTTACCATTAAATGCTAACTAAGGCAACAATGGGTATTGGTAAATGTTTGTCAAGTGTTGGTTAGTAGGCTATTTGTGATGCACAATTATCATCGCGAGCTGTTTGCATCTGGGGCAAAGACATGGATGGGCCTGGGTGGACAGAGGCCCACCCACTGGGGAGCCAGGCCCTGTCAGGCCAACCCAAATAGATTGATGTGGTTTAAGCATGGTTGTGGACTTAGACCATCAAATATTTTTTCTATAAAAAAGGTGTGATTTTGAGAGTGGCAATATGAAAAATCGCTAGGAAAGCTAATAAAAAAACATAGGAAAACAAAGGGTTTTTCACACAAGGTGCTTTTCCTTCTTGGCAAAATGAAAGAATACCCACTTCTCCAGGCATCACCACACAACTGCGTAGGGCCGATGGAAAGACAGCAGTCACACACGGCATGATGTTAAAGGATAAGCAGTCCATAGACTCTGAAATAGTAAGCCAGTAGATCCCAATCATAAGAATACAAAAACACAACCATTAAACATTTCCCTATCAAAATGTACAACTATTACTTCCCATTGCAAAAAATTATTTCATAAAGTAACCAGTGACTTAAAGTTTAAAGTGGAGTTGACAACGTTTTTACTACTTTGCAGAAACAGACAATAATAATGTCATAACAAATATAAAATTCCCAGTTCATGCTACAAACGCAAAATTGATTATTTTTTATGTCAACAAAATCAAACTAGCAAGGGCAACGATCACAAGTCAGTCATAACGTGGCTAAGAGACTAGCATATCTATTTATGTAGCAAGCTAAAAACAGAGCCTAACTTGGCTGCTAGGTGGATGTCATATCATGTCATGCCATTGGAGGAGTGGGTGAGTGACTGACTTATTCCCCTCATATAATTCTTTGGTGGCTACACACAGTTAGAGATGCAGGTGTCATTTGGTAAACTAGTAAGAACTTGAACCACTGTTATACAGTTAGCATAGCTCTTGCGTTCACGCAAATTCACTCTGGCTCTCTACTCCGATTTCAGAGAACTCTCGTCTGAGTGTGACAGCACATCTGATGAATTGACAAACGCGCAACACTTGCTCAATATGACCAGTGTCAGTAAACATGGGTAGTAGTTTGTCAATAACGCTCTAGATAACATGATAACATGTAAACAGCCTAACCAGCTCTGCTACGGCTTCTATATTGCTATAGAATTTTTTCATAAATTCTTAGAATGCTTGGGAATTACGTATACTAAGAATTTATGAAAAGGTGAAAATGACCATATCTAAGTGGTTTCTTGTCAGAATATAAAAATGTAAAAAATGTTTCACATTCTTCCTGGGGGTGTATACGAACAGATTTGAAAAAGATGTCATGTTGCTTAAATCTGGTCAATTCCACTTTAAATGCAAAAATATAAGTTATTTTTTAAAGAGATGGCTAACAACAGCAAGTGCACTGCAATAACAAACACAGTTCCACTCACCAGATGATGATCATTTGAAACTTAACTTGTTGAAAGTTAATTTTGAAAAGGGAGATGCTAACAAATTAACAACAACATCCTTTTTGATAACACCTGCTGCAGCCCCTGCAAACTAGCCGACAACAAAAGCTAGCTAGCTAGACAATGGGAGAAATACTGCTCGCTATTGCGCAGTGACCTGTTGTCCTTCAGGAAGGCAGAAGTTTCCATACATTTTTGTAAAAATGTTCCCACTCATTAAGTCAGTGTGTTTGGTTGATTTCACATTCCAAATGTTGCCCTAATACAGTTGAATGGCAGATGCCTATATCTAGCGAGATTTATCTCCCCAGAGACCAGAAAATAAAAATCTTCTGTGTTAACCCCTTCCTTTCCAACAAAAACAGACGAGATTAAATCAGAAACATAATTGAAAATAATAATAATATTATTATCATTATAATTATTTTATAAATCCTTAGTCCTTTTCTGCAGGCTTAGAAGGCCCATTGTTCCCCACCGTGTTTGGGTTAGTAATATTTGTAGAGTGCCTCTTTTCCCTCAGAATGCATTTATTCACTATTCTGAATGTCTAAAGAATCCAGATGTTGTTCTGAAATATGAACACAAAAATACTGGACATTTTGAACTCTTATTATGGTGGTGATTTGACAAAATTACATCATGGTCTTGAATTAGACTCCCATTTTCTGGTCTTGACTCGGTCTCGGTCTTGGACCCCTTGTCCCCATCCCGGTCTTGGTCTTGACTCGGACTCAATTTTCTCCGGTCTTGTTCTTGAATCAGTCTCACTTTAGGTGGTCTCGAACACAAAACTGTTGCACGGTATCGGATGCAATTGCTGGTATTGGCTTGGATCAATAAGCCACTGACTTATTTAATGACCTGTCATTATTTCAGTAGGCTTTTCCCCATGAGGAGGGGGATTAAGGGAGAAGTGTTGGAGGTTTGCTGAGTGCCTTGCTGTATATGTCTTGGGCCAGAACACATTTTTACTGTTTGTTTCTCTCTCTTTAATTCCCCTCTTTCTCTCTCTCGCTATCTCTCGCTCGCTCACTGTCTCTCACTCTCGATCTCTCTCTCTCTCGCTGTCTCCCCTCCCCCTCTCTCTTTCTCTCTATCTGTGCTGATGCTTGCCTTAATGCCAGCCATCGATTTACAGAGCTCCCTTCCTTCCCTCCTCTAGTTATTGCCTTGCATGGCCAGTCTCTCAGCTTATCAGCCTTCAGCTGGCACTATCTGTTCAGCCAGATATCTACTCTGCCTGTGTGAGGGATTCGCTCTCTCCTCATGGAAGCCACCTTCCCTAGTCTGTTTATTATGCTCTGTACCCCCCTCTTTTCTCTCTGGCTCTTGTTAATGCTCCTCCATTGTAGAGGTGTGTGTTCAGGAGGGATTTAAAATGCAGAGCCCCTTCAGTTCAAACAGTCATCTTGACTGGTGTGTAAGCTCAGACTGGAGTAGTAAAGAACTATTTCCTCCATCCCTTCCCTCCATCCCCCCTCTGAGTGGAGGGATATGTTTTGGAGAAGCTTCTGGATGTGGGAGCAGGCTTTAGCCTCAACTTTTCAAATCCAATCAACTTGTGTTTGTCACATAGTTTGTACACAACAGCTGAAGACTAACAGTGAAATACTTACTGGTCTTTCCCTACAATGCATAGAGAACAATTTAAAAAGTAAAACACGTAATCATAAATACACAGTTCTGCCCACGCATTTTCTATAGGATTGAGGTCAGGGCTTTGTGATGGCCACTCCAATACCTTGACTTTGTTATCCTTAAGCCATTTTGCCACAACTTCGGAAGTATGCTTGGGGCCATTTGGAAGACCCATTTGCGACCAAGCTTTAACTTCATGACTGATGTCTTGAGATGTTGCTTCAATATAACCACATAATTTTCCTTCTCATGATGCCATCTATTTTGTGACATGCACCAGTCCCTCCTGCAGCAAAGCACCCCCACAACATGATGCTGCCACCCCCGTGCTTCACAGTTGGGATGGCCATTATGGTCAAACAGTTCTATTTTAGTTTCATCAGACCAGAGAACATTTCTCCAAAAAGAATGATCTTTGTCCCCATGTGCAGTTGAACCAGACTTCTGGAGGTCTACACTTTTTGTTCTGAGGTATTGGCTGATTTGTCAGCAAGGAGGCACTGAGTTTGAAGGTAGGTCTTGAAATACATCCACAGGTACACCTCCAATGCTGTCAATTAGGCTATCAGAAGCTTCTAAAGCCATGACATAATTTTCAGAAATTGTCCAAGCTGTTTAAAGGCACAGTTAGCTTAGTGTATGTAAACTTCTGACCCACTGGAATTGTGGTACAGTGAATTATAAGTGAAATAATCTGTCTGTAAACAATTGTTGGAAAATTGACATGTGTCATGCACAAAGTAGATGTCCTAACTGACTTGCCAACACTATAGTTTGTTAACAAGAAATTTGTGGGGTGGTTGAAAAACGAGTTTTAATGACTCCAACCTAAGTGTATGTAAACTTCCGACTTCAACTGTAGGTCGGAATAAAGTGACAAGGCAATATGATACGTAAAAGACAGAAGCAGCAGCGTATGTAATGAGTCAAAAGAGTTTGTGCAAAAAGGGTCAATCAAATATCTAACCAGACTATCTGTATTAACTATTAAACTAACTATTTAGCAGTCTTATGGCTTGGGGGGAGAAGCTTTTCAGGGTCTTGTTGGTTCCAGACCTGGTGCATCGGTACCACTGGCCATGCAGTAGCAGAGAGAACCATCTATGACTTGGGTGGCTGGAGTCTGGGACAATTTTTACGGCCTTCCTCCTGGAAGGGTCAGTTTAGCGGTTGTGTTGTTGCCTACCCTTACCACCTGGGAGCGGCCCATCAGGAAGTCCAGGATCCAGTTGTGGAGGGAGGTGTTCAGTCCCAGGTTCCTTAGCTTAGTGATGAGCTTGGAGGGAACTATGGTGTTGAACCCTGAGCTGTAGTCAATTAACAACATTCTCACATAGGTGAAGGACAGCAGAAAGAGGCAGAGTGAAGGTCAGACATCTTTACTGAGAGAATGGCAGTGTAACTGCTGTCACTGCATGTAATTCTAAGATGCTATAGTTACGTCGTACAACATGGTGTCTAACAAGAGTTCCTCATACCACCTTCCATTTGTTAAAGTGGGGCGGTAGTGTAGCCTAGTGGTTAGAGCATTGGACTAGTAACCGAAAGGTTGCAAGTTCAAATCCCCGAGCTGACAAGGTACAAAATCTGTCGTTCTGCCCTTGAACAGGCAGTTAACCCACTGTTCCTAGGCCGTCATTGAAAATAAGAATTTGTTCTTAACTGACTTGCCTAGTTAAATAAAGGTAAAATAAAAAATAAAAAGACAGCGAATGACGATGTAACCGAATCTATTTCATTGGATGATGGTGGACTGAGAACACGTTGTGTGTGTGTGTGTGTGTGTGTGTGTGTGTGTGTGTGTGTGTGTGTGTGTGTGTGTGTGTGTGTGTGTGTGTGTGTGTGTGTGTGTGTGTGTGTGTGTGTGTGTGTGTGTGTGTGTGTGTGTGTCCACATGCAGGAGAATAAGCTGAGAAAAGTGAGAGCCAATTATCCCTCTTGCTTTGATTTATTTGGTAATAGTGCTCTACCACGTAGTATTGGCTTGGAGAGAGGGAGCAGTGCTCTAACACGTAGTATTAGCTTGGAGAGAGGGAGCAGTGCTCTAACACGTAATATTAGCTTGGAGAGAGGGAGCAGTGCTCTAACACGTAGTATTGACTTGGAGAGAGGGAGCAGTGCTCTAACACGTAGTATTAGCTTGGAGAGAGGGAGCAGTGCTCTAACACGTAGTATTAGCTTGGAGAGAGGGAGCAGTGCTCTAACACGTAGTATTGACTTGGAGAGAGGGAGCAGTGCTCTAACACGTAGTATTGGCTTGGAGAGAGGGAGCAGTGCTCTAACACGTAGTATTAGCTTGGAGAGAGGGAGCAGTGCTCTAACACGTAGTATTAGCTTGGAGAGAGGGAGCAGTGCTCTAACACATAGTATTGACTTGGAGAGAGGGAGCAGTGCTCTACCATGTTGCCGTGGCTTGGAGAGAGGGAGCAGTGCTCTACCACGTAGTATTGGCTTGGAGAGAGGGAGCAGTGCTCTAACACGTAGTATTAGCTTGGAGAGAGAGAGCAGTTCTCTAACATAGTAATGGCTTGGAGAGAGGGAGCAGGGCTCTACCACGTAGTATTGTCTTGGAGATAGGGAGCAGTGCTCTAACACGTAGTATTAGCTTGGAGAGAGGGAGCAGTTCTCTAACACGTAGTAATGGCTTGGAGAGAGGGAGCAGTGCTCTAACACGTAGTATTGGCTTGGAGAGAGGGAGCAGTGCTCTACTACGTTGCCGTGGCTTGGAGAGAGGGAGAGCGGTGCTCTAACACGTAGTATTGGCTTGGAGAGAGGGAGCAGTGCTCTACCACGTAGTATTGGCTTGGAGAGAGGGAGCAGTGCTCTAGTATTGGCTTGGAGAGAGAGAGCGGTGCTCTACCACGTAGTATTGGCTTGGAGAGAGGGAGCAGTGCTCTAACACGTAGTATTGGCTTGGAGAGAGGGAGCAGTGCTCTAACACGTAGTATTGACTTGGAGAGAGGGAGCAGTGCTCTACCACGTAGTATTGGCTTGGAGAGAGGGAGCAGTGCTCTACCACGTAGTATTGGCTTGGAGAGAGGGAGCAGTGCTCTACCACGTAGTATTGGCTTGGAGAGAGAGAGTGGTGCTCTACCACGTAGTATTGGCTTGGAGAGAGGGAGCGGTGCTCTACCACGTAGTATTGGCTTGGAGAGAGGGAGCAGTGCTCTGCCACGTAGTATTGGCTTGGAGAGAGGGAGCTGTGCTCTACCACGTTGCCGTGGCTTGGAGAGAGGGAGCAGTGCTCTACCACGTTGCCGTGGCTTGGAGAGAGGGAGCAGTGCTCTACCACGTAGTATTGGCTTGGAGAGAGGGAGCAGTGCTCTAACACGTAGTATTGGCTTGGAGAGAGGGAGCAGTGCTCTACCACGTAGTATTGGCTTGGAGAGAGGGAGCAGTGCTCTACCACGTAATATTGGCTTGGAGAGAGGGAGCAGTGCTCTAACACGTAATATTGGCTTGGAGAGAGGGAGCAGTGCTCTACCACGTAATATTGGCTTGGAGAGAGGGAACAGTGCTCTAACACGTAGTATTGGCTTGGAGAGAGGGAGCAGTGCTCTACCACGTAGTATTGGCTTGTAGAGAGGGAGCAGTGCTCTACCACGTAGTATTGGCTTGGAGAGAGAGAGCAGTGCTCTACCACGTAGTATTGGCTTGTAGAGAGGGAGCAGTGCTCTACCACGTAGTATTGGCTTGTAGAGAGGGAGCAGTGCTCTACCACGTAGTATTGGCTTGGAGAGAGGGAGTGGTGCTCTACCACGTAGTATTGGCTTGGAGAGAGGGAGCAGTGCTCTACCACGTAGTATTGGCTTGGAGAGAGAGAGTGGTGCTCTACCACGTAGTATTGGCTTGGAGAGAGGGAGCGGTGCTCTACCACGTAGTATTGGCTTGGAGAGAGGGAGCAGTGCTCTGCCACGTAGTATTGGCTTGGAGAGAGGGAGCAGTGCTCTACCACGTTGCCGTGGCTTGGAGAGAGGGAGCAGTGCTCTACCACGTAGTATTGGCTTGGAGAGAGGGAGCAGTGCTCTGCCACGTAGTATTGGCTTGGAGAGAGGGAGCAGTGCTCTACCACGTTGCCGTGGCTTGGAGAGAGGGAGCAGTGCTCTACCACGTTACCGTGGCTTGGAGAGAGGGAGCAGTGCTCTACCACGTAGTATTGGCTTGGAGAGAGGGAGCAGTGCTCTAACACGTAGTATTGGCTTGGAGAGAGGGAGCAGTGCGCTACCACGTAGTATTGGCTTGGAGAGAGGGAGCAGTGCTCTACCACGTAATATTGGCTTGGAGAGAGGGAGCAGTGCTCTAACACGTAGTATTGGCTTGGAGAGAGGTAGCAGTGCTCTACCACGTAATATTGGCTTGGAGAGAGGGAGCAGTGCTCTACCACGTAATATTGGCTTGGAGAGAGGGAGCAGTGCTCTACCACGTAATATTGGCTTGGAGAGAGGGAGCAGTGCTCTAACACGTTGTATTGGCTTGGAGAGATGGAGCAGTGCTCTACCACGTAGTATTGGATTGTAGAGAGGGAGCAGTGCTCTACCACGTAGTATTGGCTTGGAGAGAGAGAGCAGTGCTCTACCACGTAGTATTGGCTTGTAGAGAGGGAGCAGTGCTCTACCACGTAGTATTGGCTTGTAGAGAGGGAGCAGTGCTCTACCACGTAGTATTGGCTTGGAGAGAGGGAGCAGTGATCTACCACGTAATATTGGCATGGCGAGAGGGAGCAGTGCTCTAACACGTAGTATTAGCTTGGAGAGAGGGAGCAGTGCTCTAACACGTAGTATTAGCTTGGAGAGAGGGAGCAGTGCTCTAACACGTAGTGTTGACTTGGAGAGAGGGAGCAGTGCTCTAACACGTAGTATTAGCTTGGAGAGAGGGAGCAGTGCTCTAACACGTAGTATTAGCTTGGAGAGAGGGAGCAGTGCTCTAACACGTAGTATTGGCTTGGAGAGAGGGAGCAGTGCTCTAACACGTAGTATTAGCTTGGAGAGAGGGAGCAGTGCTCTAACACGTAGTATTAGCTTGGAGAGAGGGAGCAGTGCTCTAACACATAGTATTAGCTTGGAGAGAGGGAGCAGTGCTCTAACACGTAGTATTAGCTTGGAGAGAGGGAGCAGTGCTCTAACACGTAGTATTGGCTTGGAGAGAGGGAGCAGTGCTCTAACACGTAGTATTAGCTTGGAGAGAGGGAGCAGTGCTCTAACACATAGTATTGACTTGGAGAGAGGGAGCAGTGCTCTACCATGTTGCCGTGGCTTGGAGAGAGGGAGCAGTGCTCTACCACGTAGTATTGGCTTGGAGAGAGGGAGCAGTGCTCTAACACGTAGTATTAGCTTGGAGAGAGAGAGCAGTTCTCTAACACATAGTAATGGCTTGGAGAGAGGGAGCAGGGCTCTACCACGTAGTATTGGCTTTGAGAGAGGGAGCAGTGCTCTAACACGTAGTATTAGCTTGGAGAGAGGGAGCAGTTCTCTAACACGTAGTAATGGCTTGGAGAGAGGGAGCAGTGCTCTAACACGTAGTATTGGCTTGGAGAGAGGGAGCAGTGCTCTACTATGTTGCCGTGGCTTGGAGAGAGGGAAAGCGGTGCTCTAACACGTAGTATTGGCTTGGAGAGAGGGAGCAGTGCTCTACCACGTAGTATTGGCTTGGAGAGAGGGAGCAGTGCTCTACCACGTAGTATTGGCTTGGAGAGAGGGAGCAGTGCTCTAGTATTGGCTTGGAGAGAGAGAGCGTTGCTCTAACACGTAGTTTTGGCTTGGAGAGAGGGAGCAGTGCTCTAACACGTAGTATTGACTTGGAGAGAGGGAGCAGTGCTCTACCATGTAGTATTGGCTTGGAGAGAGGGAGCAGTGCTCTACCACGTAGTATTGGCTTGGAGAGAGGGAGCAGTGCTCTACCACGTAGTATTGGCTTGGAGAGAGAGAGTGGTGCTCTACCACGTAGTATTGGCTTGGAGAGAGGGAGCGGTGCTCTACCACGTAGTATTGGCTTGGAGAGAGGGAGCAGTGCTCTGCCACGTAGTATTGGCTTGGAGAGAGGGAGCAGTGCTCTACCACGTTGCCGTGGCTTGGAGAGAGGGAGCAGTGCTCTACCACGTTACCGTGGCTTGGAGAGAGGGAGCAGTGCTCTACCACGTAGTATTGGCTTGGAGAGAGGGAGCAGTGCTCTAACACGTAGTATTGGCTTGGAGAGAGGGAGCAGTGCTCTACCACGTAGTATTGGCTTGGAGAGAGGGAGCAGTGCTCTACCACGTAATATTGGCTTGGAGAGAGGGAGCAGTGCTCTAACACGTAGTATTGGCTTGGAGAGAGGTAGCAGTGCTCTACCACGTAATATTGGCTTGGAGAGAGGGAGCAGTGCTCTACCACGTAATATTGGCTTGGAGAGAGGGAGCAGTGCTCTACCACGTAATATTGGCTTGGAGAGAGGGAGCAGTGCTCTAACACGTTGTATTGGCTTGGAGAGAGGGAGCAGTGCTCTACCACGTAGTATTGGATTGTAGAGAGGGAGCAGTGCTCTACCACGTAGTATTGGCTTGGAGAGAGGGAGCAGTGATCTACCACGTAATATTGGCATGGAGAGAGGGAGCAGTGCTCTAACACGTAGTATTAGCTTGGAGAGAGGGAGCAGTGCTCTAACACGTAGTATTAGCTTGGAGAGAGGGAGCAGTGCTCTAACACGTAGTGTTGACTTGGAGAGAGGGAGCAGTGCTCTAACACGTAGTATTAGCTTGGAGAGAGGGAGCAGTGCTCTAACACGTAGTATTAGCTTGGAGAGAGGGAGCAGTGCTCTAACACGTAGTATTGGCTTGGAGAGAGGGAGCAGTGCTCTAACACGTAGTATTAGCTTGGAGAGAGGGAGCAGTGCTCTAACACGTAGTATTAGCTTGGAGAGAGGGAGCAGTGCTCTAACACATAGTATTGACTTGGAGAGAGGGAGCAGTGCTCTACCATGTTGCCGTGGCTTGGAGAGAGGGAGCAGTGCTCTACCACGTAGTATTGGCTTGGAGAGAGGGAGCAGTGCTCTAACACGTAGTATTAGCTTGGAGAGAGAGAGCAGTTCTCTAACACATAGTAATGGCTTGGAGAGAGGGAGCAGGGCTCTACCATGTAGTATTGGCTTTGAGAGAGGGAGCAGTGCTCTAACACGTAGTATTAGCTTGGAGAGAGGGAGCAGTTCTCTAACACGTAGTAATGGCTTGGAGAGAGGGAGCAGTGCTCTAACACGTAGTATTGGCTTGGAGAGAGGGAGCAGTGCTCTACTATGTTGCCGTGGCTTGGAGAGAGGGAAAGCGGTGCTCTAACACGTAGTATTGGCTTGGAGAGAGGGAGCAGTGCTCTACCACGTAGTATTGGCTTGGAGAGAGGGAGCAGTGCTCTAGTATTGGCTTGGAGAGAGAGAGCGTTGCTCTACCACGTAGTATTGGCTTGGAGAGAGGGAGCAGTGCTCTAACACGTAGTATTGGCTTGGAGAGAGGGAGCAGTGCTCTAACACGTAGTATTGACTTGGAGAGAGGGAGCAGTGCTCTACCACGTAGTATTGGCTTGGAGAGAGGGAGCAGTGCTCTACCACGTAGTATTGGCTTGGAGAGAGGGAGCAGTGCTCTACCACGTAGTATTGGCTTGGAGAGAGAGAGCGGTGCTCTACCACGTAGTATTGGCTTGGAGAGAGGGAGCGGTGCTCTACCACGTAGTATTGGCTTGGAGAGAGGGAGCAGTGCTCTGCCACGTAGTATTGGCTTGGAGAGAGGGAGCAGTGCTCTACCACGTTGCCATGGCTTGGAGAGAGGGAGCAGTGCTCCACCACGTTGCCGTGGCTTGGAGAGAGGGAGAAGTGCTCTACCACGTAGTATTGGCTTGGAGAGAGGGAGCAGTGCTCTAACACGTAGTATTGGCTTGGAGAGAGGGAGCAGTGCTCTACCACGTAGTATTGGCTTGGAGAGAGGGAGCAGTGCTTTACCACGTAATATTGGCTTGGAGAGAGGGAGCAGTGCTCTAACACGTAGTATTGGCTTGGAGAGAGGTAGCAGTGCTCTACCACGTAATATTGGCTTGGAGAGAGGGAGCAGTGCTCTACCACGTAATATTGGCTTGGAGAGAGGGAGCAGTGCTCTACCACGTAATATTGGCTTGGAGAGAGGGAGCAGTGCTCTAACACGTAGTATTGGCTTGGAGAGAGGGAGCAGTGCTCTACCACGTAGTATTGGCTTGTAGAGAGGGAGCAGTGCTCTACCACGTAGTATTGGCTTGGAGAGAGAGAGCAGTGCTCTAACACGTAGTATTGGCTTGGAGAGAGGGAGCAGTGCTCTACCACGTAGTATTGGCTTGGAGAGAGGGAGCAGTGCTTTAACACGTAGTATTGACTTGGAGAGAGGGAGCAGTGCTCTAACACGTAGTATTAGCTTGGAGAGAGGGAGCAGTGCTCTAACACGTAGTATTAGCTTGGAGAGAGGGAGCAGTGCTCTAACACGTAGTATTAGCTTGGAGAGAGAGAGCAGTTCTCTAACACATAGTAATGGCTTGGAGAGAGGGAGCAGGGCTCTACCACGTAGTATTGGCTTGGAGAGAGGGAGCAGTGCTCTAACACGTAGTATTAGCTTGGAGAGAGGGAGCAGTTCTCTAACACGTAGTAATGGCTTGGAGAGAGGGAGCAGTGCTCTAACACGTAGTATTGGCTTGGAGAGAGGGAGCAGTGCTCTACTATGTTGCCGTGGCTTGGAGAGAGGGAAAGCGGTGCTCTAACACGTAGTATTGGCTTGGAGAGAGGGAGCAGTGCTCTACCACGTAGTATTGGCTTTTAGAGAGGGAGCAGTGCTCTAGTATTGGCTTGGAGAGAGAGAGCGGTGCTCTACCACGTAGTATTGGCTTGGAGAGAGGGAGCAGTGCTCTAACACGTAGTATTGGCTTGGAGAGAGGGAGCAGTGCTCTAACACGTAGTATTGACTTGGAGAGAGGGAGCAGTGCTCTACCACGTAGTATTGGCTTGGAGAGAGGGAGCAGTGCTCTACCACGTAGTATTGGCTTGGAGAGAGGGAGCAGTGCTCTACCACGTAGTATTGGCTTGGAGAGAGAGAGCGGTGCTCTACCACGTAGTATTGGCTTGGAGAGAGGGAGCGGTGCTCTACCACGTAGTATTGGCTTGGAGAGAGGGAGCAGTGCTCTGCCACGTAGTATTGGCTTGGAGAGAGGGAGCAGTGCTCTACCACGTTGCCGTGGCTTGGAGAGAGGGAGCAGTGCTCCACCACGTTGCCGTGGCTTGGAGAGAGGGAGAAGTGCTCTACCACGTAGTATTGGCTTGGAGAGAGGGAGCAGTGCTCTAACACGTAGTATTGGCTTGGAGAGAGGGAGCAGTGCTCTGCCACGTAGTATTGGCTTGGAGAGAGGGAGCAGTGCTCTACCACGTTGCCGTGGCTTGGAGAGAGGGAGCAGTGCTCTACCACGTTACCGTGGCTTGGAGAGAGGGAGCAGTGCTCTACCACGTAGTATTGGCTTGGAGAGAGGGAGCAGTGCTCTAACACGTAGTATTGGCTTGGAGAGAGGGAGCAGTGCTCTACCACGTAGTATTGGCTTGGAGAGAGGGAGCAGTGCTCTACCACGTAATATTGGCTTGGAGAGAGGGAGCAGTGCTCTAACACGTAGTATTGGCTTGGAGAGAGGTAGCAGTGCTCTACCACGTAATATTGGCTTGGAGAGAGGGAGCAGTGCTCTACCACGTAATATTGGCTTGGAGAGAGGGAGCAGTGCTCTACCACGTAATATTGGCTTGGAGAGAGGGAGCAGTGCTCTAACACGTTGTATTGGCTTGGAGAGAGGGAGCAGTGCTCTACCACGTAGTATTGGATTGTAGAGAGGGAGCAGTGCTCTACCACGTAGTATTGGCTTGGAGAGAGGGAGCAGTGATCTACCACGTAATATTGGCATGGAGAGAGGGAGCAGTGCTCTAACACGTAGTATTAGCTTGGAGAGAGGGAGCAGTGCTCTAACACGTAGTATTAGCTTGGAGAGAGGGAGCAGTGCTCTAACACGTAGTGTTGACTTGGAGAGAGGGAGCAGTGCTCTAACACGTAGTATTAGCTTGGAGAGAGGGAGCAGTGCTCTAACACGTAGTATTAGCTTGGAGAGAGGGAGCAGTGCTCTAACACGTAGTATTGGCTTGGAGAGAGGGAGCAGTGCTCTAACACGTAGTATTAGCTTGGAGAGAGGGAGCAGTGCTCTAACACGTAGTATTAGCTTGGAGAGAGGGAGCAGTGCTCTAACACATAGTATTAGCTTGGAGAGAGGGAGCAGTGCTCTAACACGTAGTATTAGCTTGGAGAGAGGGAGCAGTGCTCTAACACGTAGTATTGGCTTGGAGAGAGGGAGCAGTGCTCTAACACGTAGTATTAGCTTGGAGAGAGGGAGCAGTGCTCTAACACATAGTATTGACTTGGAGAGAGGGAGCAGTGCTCTACCATGTTGCCGTGGCTTGGAGAGAGGGAGCAGTGCTCTACCACGTAGTATTGGCTTGGAGAGAGGGAGCAGTGCTCTAACACGTAGTATTAGCTTGGAGAGAGAGAGCAGTTCTCTAACACATAGTA